>NC_084828.1:63146803-63454720 GCF_033115175.1 Lepus europaeus | reverse complement strand
CATCAAAGAAGGAGGTACCTTTCTCTGAAGGGAGGAGAGAACTTCCACTTTGACTATGGCCCTGTCAGAATAAGATCGAAGTCGGCGAACCCTAAAGGCTCCCATAGCCTTGGCAACTCATGACTAGAGCCTAGGGAGATTACTGATGCCATAAATAAGAGTGTCAAATTGTTAAGTCAGCAACAGGAGTCACTGTACACTTGCTCCCCATGTAGGATCTCTGTCCTTAATGTGTTGTCCAATGTGAAGTAATGCTATAACTAGTACAGAAACAGTATTTTACACTTTGTGTTTCTGTGTGGGTGCAAACTGATGAAATCTTTACTTAATATATACTAAATCAATCTTCTGCATATAAAGATAATTGGAAATGAAAAAAAAAAAACCTTGGTTTCAAATTGGAAATTGCATAGAAAATTAACCAATTTTTAAAAAATATTATGTAGGATCTCTGTCCTTAATGTGCTGTACATTGTGATTTAATGCTATAACTAGTACTCTAACAGTATTTTTCACTTTATGTTGCTATGTGGGTGCAAACTGTTGAAATCTTTACTTAATATATACTAAACTGATCTTCTGTATATAAAGATAATTGAAAATGAATCTTGATGTGAATGGGAGAGGGAGTGGGAAAGGGGAGGGTTGCGGGTGGGAGGGAAGTTATGGGGGGGGGTGGAAGGCCATTGTAATCCATATGCGGTACTTTGGAAATTTACATTCATTAAATAAAAGTTTAAAAAAAAGGAATCAAACTTGAATCTTTCTGAAACCAATCTAATCTGAAGACTATGGGCTTATCACAGTGACTGCAAGAAAGGCTCAGCACATCGGTCTCTTCTTAGGAAGAACCATCCTGGTTACATGCATTCATGTTAAAACTTGAGGTATAGTCAGAGATCTCTGGGGTACAAGCAACTCTGACTTACTGAGCAGTTAACCTGTCCTAGTTATTATTTATTGATCTGGTATTCTCAAGTCAGTTGAAATTTAACCAAAAAAGATATAAATGAGTTCAAAAGCAAAGACAGTTTTATTCAAATGCAGAGCAGATTTGGAAATCAGAAAAATGTAGGATTCAGCCAGAGAATGAGACCATGCTTCTCTGAGGGAATGTGAGCTTGGAGTTTTATATCAAGCAGAAGTGCATACATGTAGCTTTGCATTCTCTTGCAGTAATAAGCAGGTTACATAAGAGTGGTTACATACTTTGTAAGTCCATTGAAAAGTCCAGTTGAGCAATAAACTGGTCCCTCTGGTTTTTCACAAATCTTGCAAGGTATTGCTAACTTCCAAAATATTGTTCCTCTGGTGCATTCAGTTCCTGATATAATGTCTGTTAACATTTTACCCTTGTTAGTAAAATTACTTAGTAAAATTAGTTAGCAAAATGACTCAAGACTCTCTAAGGCTCAGAATAAATAAAATCAACAACTTTTTTTCCTTTCTTTACGATTATTCTGCAGCCATTTTGACTTTAATTTTCTGAGTATCATAAGAACAATTCCCTTGCCGGTGCCACAGCTCAATAGGCTAATCCTCCGCCTGCGGCACCAGCACACGGGGTTCTAGTCCCAGTCAGGGTACCGGATTCTGTCCCGGTTGCTTCTGTTCCAGTCCAGCTCTCTGCTGTGGCCCAGGAGTGCAATGGAGGATGGCCCAAGTGCTTGGGCCCTGTACCCGCATGGGAGACCAGGAGAAGCACCTGGCTCCTGCCTTTGGATTGGCGCACCGGCCGCAGCAGCCATTGAAGGTGAACCAACGGAAAAAGGAGGACCTTTCTCTCTGTCTCTTTCCCTCACTGTCCACTCTGCCTGTCAAAAAAAAAAATCCCTTAATGGAGACAGATATATCACAACATTATTGAAATTTATGCTACAGGGCACTTCATTTACATGATCCCCTCTTTTCTTTCTTTTATTTAATAAATATAAATTCAAAATTACAACGTTTGGGTTATAGCGGCTTTTCCCCCATAACCTCCCTCCCCCCCACAAACCATCCCATCTCCTACTCCCTCTCCCACCCCATTCTTCATTAAGATTCATTTTTAATTATCTTTATATACAGAAGATAAATTTAGTATATACTATGTAAAGATTTTGACAGTTTGCACCCACACAGACACACAAAGTATAAAGTACTGTTTGAATACTAGTTTTACCGTTAATTCACATAGTACAACACATTAAGGACAGAGATCCTACATGGGGAGCAAGTGCACAGTGACTCAGGTTGTTGATTTAACAACTGACACTCTTATTTATGACAACAGTAATCACCCAATGCTCTTGTCATAAGCTGCCATGGCTATGGCATGGCCATAATCAAAGTGGAATTCTCTCCTTCCTTCAGAGAAAGGTGCCTCCTTCTTTGATGGCCTGTTCTTTCCATTGGGATCTCATTCACAGGCATCTTTCATTTAGATCATTTTTTTTTTTTTTTGCCACAGTGTCTTGGCTTTCCATGACTAAAATACTCTCATGGGCTTTTAAGCCAGATCCCAATGCCTTAAGGGCTGATTCTGAGGCCAGAGTACTGTTTAGGGCATCTGCCATTCTATGAGTCTGCTGTGTATCCTGCTTTCCATGTTGGATGGTTCTCTCCTTTTTAATTCCATCAGTTATTATTAACAGACACTGGTCTTGTTTAGGTGATCCCATTGACACTTAATCCTATCTTTTTGATCAATTATGAACTTAAACTGATCATTTGACTAGTGAGATGGCATTGGTACATGCCATCTTAATGGGATTTGGAATCCCATGGCATGTTTCTAGCTCTACCATTAGGGGTAAGTCTGAGTGAGCATGTACTGAACTGTACATCTCCCTTTCTTATTCCCACTCTTATTTTAACAAGGATCACTTTTCAGTTAAATTTATACACATAAGAATAATTGTGTGTTAATTAAAGTATTCAACCAATGGTATTAAGTAGAACAAGAAAATGCTAAAAGAAATAAAATAGTAAGCTGTTCCTCAACAGTCATGACAAGGGTTGCTCAAGTCATTGTTTCTCATAGTATCCATTTCACTTTTTTTTTTTTTTTTTTTTTTACATGTAGAGTGGATAGTGAGGGAGAGAGAGAGAGAGACAAAGGTCTTCCTTTTTGCCGTTGGTTCACCCTCCAATGGCCACTGCGGCCAGCGCATCGTGCTGATCCAAAGCCAGGAGCCAGGTGCTTCTCCTGGTCTCCCATGCGGGTGCAGGGCCCAAGCACTTGGGCCATCCTCCACTGCCTTCCCAGGCCATAGCAGAGAGCTGGCCTGGAAGAGGGGCAACCGGGATAGAATCCGGCGCCCCAACCGGGACTAGAACCCAGTGTGCCGGAGCCTCAAGGCGGAGGATTAGCCTGTTAAGCCACGGCACCGGCCCCATTTCACTTTTAAAGTTTTCCTTTTAGGTGCTCAGTTTAGTTGTCACCGATCAGGGAGAACATATGATATTTGTCCCTTTGGGACCGGCTTATTTCACTCAGCATTACATGATCCCTTCTAAAGCCCTGTTGCTGATATTAAATGTAAAATTTTATAATTCTTTTTATTAAAGAAGATACACACACACGCTAAATTTTATAAATTTTGGGTCCCACAAAGCCTGAACCAATCCTTGTTGTTCCAAGACTGAAGCTATGTAAAGATGTTGGATAGCACAGTGGCAGGACCAAATTTGCATTTTCAAAAGATTACATTGGAAAAATGTAGACAAAAGACTGAAAGAGAATCAGATCTAGAGGGAAAACTGTAAGGAAGCCATCATTGTATTCCAAGCAAGTAAACAGACCTTTGGCTTTGTATTTGATAAAAGGAGTTGGTGTCTCCTTTTAAAGAACAAGACCCTCTGAGGCATTTCCAGTTCTACTTATAAAAGCTCTCTCCCTCCACCCTATTTCAGACATATTATTCTTCCTCCAAGTAGCTGAGGAGATTAAAATCTTTCACAGTGAGCACTTTGTCCATGTCTTCAGAAAGTGAAATATGAAGTCTTTAGACTCAAAAGTACTAACTTACAGGCATAAGGAAGATAGCAAGTATTCCTCTTTTAAAATGAACTGACAGTTAAAGAATACAAAAGGTGTATTTTTCAATTTTTCAAGGTTCTTTTTAAGAAGTGAATCAAGCCGGCACTGTGGCTTAACAGGCTAATCCTCCGCCTTGCGGTGCTGGCACACCGGGTTCTAGTCCCGGTTGGGGCGCGGATTCTATCCCGGTTGCCCCTCTTCCAGGCCAGCTCTCTGCTATGGCCTGGGAAGGCAGTGGAGGATGGCCCAAGTGCTTGGGCCCTGCACCCGCATGGGAGACCAGGAGAAGCACCTGGCTCCTGGCTTTGGATCAGCACGATGCGCTGGCTGCAGTGGCCATTGGAGGGTGAACCAACGGCAAAAAGGAAGACCTTTGTCTCTCTCTCTCTCATTATCCACTCTACCTGTCAAAAAAAAAAAAAAAAAAGTGAGTCAAAGAGTTTATGCCACATTTCTTGAGTAAACACAATATTATAAATAGTATAAAATATACCTGTTTACATTAAGTAAATGTAGAGTTCATATGAATGAGTAAATGTATGATAATCAAGAAAATTGATAATTAAAGAGGTAGGTTATTCTACCAAAGAGTAAATCTTATTTTAAAGCCACAAAAGCAATACCAATTTTATAGAGATAAGAATTAGCAGAGATCTAGTAAGGTATTTTAGAAGTTTGAATTGCAGAAATGGATCAAATTAGTATAAAATTTTACATTAATAGAGAAAGGATGGACCAGCAGATACTTAGCCATTTTTTCAGAACTCTCTGGGATGCAGAAATGATTAATTTCTGCCCATGGGTGAAGTATGGGGAAGCCCCCCCCCCTTCTCCCTGGGGGGTTAGACAACCACAGAATCTATGTAAAATTAATTGCTGACTCCTCCTCAGAAAGTTACTTTACCGTAGGGAACCAGATAGAAAGAAGAAAAGTCTCACGTGGAGCTTATGACTATTGCTCTAAAGTATGTAGCAGTGTTTTTTGTTTGTTTAATATATACTGGGCTAACAAAAACTGACTGAAAACTATGTTATTAGTCATAAAACCAGTTTTTAGTTTTTGCTCTTGATGCAAGGCTATTTTGAAATGCACTTGAACACATTCCAATTTGAATTCTCAGCTGATGGGCCACAGGTACATGTTGCTTCCAGATTCTGAAAACATCTGACTATATTAGGAAGACTTCTTGCTAATGTTCCTAGGCACTTGTCAGTTTATGCCTCTGCACACCTAAGCACAAACCTATAGGACATCAGCCCTCACATCAGACACAAAAGAAAGGCACCATCATCTGGCTCGGAAGATTGGCTCTCCAGATAAGAGAACTACCTCAAAATATATTGCTTCTACTAATTCCCCCTGCCTAATTCCTTTGACTCCTCAGAGTCTCAGAGAAAAATGGGATCCCAGAGAGTGAAAACATGACATAGGTTGGCTGGTGCCGCGGCTCACTTGGCTAATCCTCCGCCTGTGGCACCGGCACCCCGGGTTCTAGTCCCGTTTGGGGTGCCAGATTCTGTCCTGGTTGCTCCTCTTCCAGTCCAGCTCTCTGCTGTGGCCCGGAAAGGCAGTGGAGGATGGCCCAAGTGCTTGGGCCCTGCACCTGCACAGGAGACTGGGAGGAAGCACCTGGCTCCTGGCTTTGGATCAGCGCAGCACGCCAGCCGCAACCCGTCAGCCGTAGCAGCCATTTGGAGAGTGAACCAACAGAAAAGGAAGACCTTTCTCTCTGTCTCTCTGTGTCTAACTCTGCCTATCAAAAAAAAAAAAAATCACATAGGCTATATAGGTATAGAGGAAGAACAACAAACAGTTTTGTACTGGCATGAAATAAAGGAAATCTGAAGAGCTTTATTTCAAAATTCATTCTACTTCTCTATCATACTATGTTGCAATTGACAAATATACTTGTCATCATATTACAGCTTAAGATACTTGTGCACAGACACCAGGGTCTTGGATCTTTTTGTCACCATGTTCAGGCTTAATACCTAAGTATAATATGTACTCAAATGTTTGTTGTGCAAAAAAGTCTTAGAAAATACCCTATTCCTATCCAAAAGCAAAACACCAATCTATTGATCTATTCATTTGGACTTTCATATTCACACCTTTAGAGGAAAAAAACTGTCAAAATTTCACTACAGGTAAAGGCAGAATAAATTCCTTTTTCTGTTCATGAAGTAAGATGCAGAGGTAAGGAGTAGTAATTCATCTCCATGCCAGGCATAAAAAAATAAGGCATTTGGATTTAATATTTTATTACCACGAAATAGTTTGGGCAATAAGTTCAAAAACCTTAAGACAACGAGCCAATAACCACTGATGAAACAGGCTGTCAGAGTGTCTGGCACACTGTGTACTGAAAAGCAGAACTGCACTGGGAAGTTGTGATAATTCCACAGGAGGTGGCATCTAGCAAATTTGGCTTTTATTAAGCTCTAGGGAACCCCATTAAGAGAGCTTTCTCCTGTGACTTTTATTGCTAACTCCGCTCTCCAACTTCAATGTAATATTTCCTTAGGGGAAAAATGCTTGACTCAACTGTAAAGTAAATTGAATCTTTTTAATCTACCCTTTGAAAAATAAACCAATTTTTATTTAACCTTCAAAATTCTGACAGATCAGATCAATCCTTCTTGTTAGAACCCAATATGTATCAACCTTAAGTATTATAACACATATGGTGAAATAGAACTCTTATCAGGAAACTAGGCTGAACGTTTTCAAAATCTGTAGTTACTTACATGCTATTTCTCCCGTCTGACAGTTAAACATGTATACCTTACTTAGCAGCCTTACTTCTTTTTTTAATCTGAGCTTCTCTGCTGCAGTACATGTTCCAAACAAATAATTTCAGAAGAGTTGCATTTTAATGTCAATAAGTATAGTGAAGGCTGCAGTTCCTTTTTTAAGGTCTACCTATCTGTCTGAAAGGCACAGTGGTAGAGGCAGAGGGAGACACAGAGAGAGTGTTTCATCCGTGGGTTTACTCCCTGAATGGCTGCAATGGCTGGGGCCAGATTATGCCAAAGCTAGGTGCTTGAAACTCAATCTGTGTCTCCCACATGGATGGTAGGGCCCCCAAGAACTCGGGCCATCTTCCACCGCTTTCTCAGGTACATTAGCAGGGATCTGGATTAAAAGCAGAGCAGCCAGGACTCAACCAGCACTCTGAAGGCAGCTTAACCTGCTGTCCCACAACTCTGACCCTGCAGGTCCCTTTACCCAGCTTCACTGAATACATTCCCAGATGCTGTGACTATCGGCTGCTCGGGGTTCACAGCCACATCATTACCCAGAGTGGGCTTCACCTTATCCATAAATTTCTAGGGCAGCTCACAGCTTTACTTGAAACAAGGGTATTTAAGGCTAGCTTTATTGTACCAAAATAGGGCAACTTTGTGATGCCATTCATCGATGGGAGAACATCTTATGGTGCTAATAACTAAGTTTCATTGAATCCACTTCCTACAATCTGCTTATCTGCCTTTTTTTTTTTTTTAAACCATTCTGTTACCCATCCCATTTAGGACGTTTCACCCAACTAATCAAATTGAATTCTGAATCAATTTTTCACCTTCATATTGTCCCTTCTCTATGTTACTGCCAAGAACACTCAGATACAAATTTGACCATTATCTCCCCACCCCACTCCTCTTAACACAAACACCTGCTTGGTCATTCACATCATGACCACATGGGCAGTAAACTCAAGTCAGCTCACACACCTACTTTTGCTTCTCACCCAGGAATATACGATGAAGGAGCCAAGCAAATCCTTGAACTATATACAGTGTAATTGGATGGCATTCATCTACCTTCAGGGCCAAAACTGGCTGACGTGCTGACCTATAATCTTAGTATGGTCAGAAGATGTTTATTAGTGGGGAATGACTGGAGAACAAAATAAAATCAGGGAAATGCTTGCATCACTAAGTTAGAGAGTTAGTTATGGCAGGTTAGGATTTGGTGTGTCCCATTCGTGTTTTAAGCAAGAATCTCTTCCACATCCGGCCCAGAAATATCTTGGTATGTTGTATAGGAAAATTTATAGTCTCAAGTTTGGATCATAATTAGTTCCCAGGTTGAATATATTTTAATCTTTGAAAGCTGGGATACTAAGTATAGTAATGGTAAACGTGAAACCAAAAGTAGTATAAATATGGTAAAGAACAATGTGTACATATAGGTGCCAGCTCATGTCCTGGCTGCTCCATATCTGATCCAGCTCTCTGTTATGGCCTGGGAAAGCAGTAGAAGATGGTCCAAGTCTTTAGGCCCCTGTACCTGCATGGGAAACCCAGAAGAAGCTCCTGGCTTCAGATCAGCCCAGCTCTGGCCATTGTGGCCATTTGGAGAGTGAACCAGTGGATGGAAGACCTCTCTCTCTCTTACAATCTCGCTCTGCCTCAGCTTCTCTGTAACTCTGCCTTTCAAAAATAAATAAAATCTTAAAAAAAAATCACTGCTTCTCCACTTGGAAATTCTTCTTCCATGTGAGAAAAAGAACGGAGGTAATAATATTTAAAAAGAAGAAGAGAAGAATGTATATATAGTTGATATTTAAGTGCTAATGGCTGGAATTTGGGCCTATTAGAGAAACAGGCTGACTTGTGACAGTTTACAATGCACAGTTTACTCCTTTGGTTTTACACTGAAATCTTTGTTTACAGCTTTTAGAATACTTTATAGAACTTATTCCCCTCCTCTTCTTTTTAACTTTAGATTTAGATGTATCCAGTATGTGCCCAACAGTATTAAGTATAGTGATTTTATGACCCTTTAGGAATTTAACTTATAAAATCATCCTTAAGCTTGACTGTAACAAAGTTTTTGCATTTATATAAATAAGTTTTGAATATAAAACTAAAAATTTAGGAACATGGCTTCTCAATTTTGAACTGTAACACATTAAAGTAGCCCCTGAAATATCTTCTGTGCAGAAAGATCACCTTCAGGAGGCTTACAATCAAGGTCCAGATCCGCACAAGATCAGAAGACATGGCAAAATCTTTCTACAATCTTGCATGAAAAAATTTCCCTCCCTTGGAAGGTACATGAGTTTTCTAGTTCCCCATGTTCCCCAGTACACATATCACCCATTTACTTTACACACCTGGTGCTTATAAATGGTTTAACAACTACAAATCCATACATTTTTAGTAGTGAGTCTTAACCAGGGGTGATTTTGTGCCCCCCACAAGGAACTACTTAGCATTGTCTGGAAACATTTTAATTCTCATAATCAAGGTGGGGGCTACTGGCATCTTGTGGGTTGAGGAGAAATGTGGTTAAATGGTCTACAATGTGCAGAAAGCTCACCCTCAACAAAAAAGTCTCTCTCTAAAATGTCAATAATGTCCAAGCAGAGAAACCCTGACCTAAGAGAACATTCCTAAAATCTCCTGGCCTGGCACAGAGGCTTTCCATGATCTATTTGTTTATCACAAGAATGAATCCATTAACATTACATGGGTCACAAATATATTCCTTCTTCATTATTTTGTACCTACTTTCTCATATTTTGATGAGCTTCTCTTCTAATATTTGCATTTTCTTTCTTTAAGGTATCCTTCCCTGGGCTGGCACTGTGGTGTAGTGTGTAAAAGCCGCTGCCTGCAGTGCCGGCATCATATATGGTTGCCTATTCGAGTCCTGGCCACTCCACTTCCAATCCAGCTCTCTGCTATGGCCTGGGAAGGCAGTGGAAGATGGCCCAAGACCTTGGGCCCCTGCACCTGCATGGGAGACCTGGAAGAAGCTCCTGGCTCCTGGCTTCAGATCGGCGCAGCTTTGGCAGTTGTGGCCAATTGGGGAATGAACCAGCAGATGGAAAACCTCTCTGCCTCTCCTCTCTCTGTGTAACTCCGACTTTCAAAGAAATAAATAAATCTTAAAAAAGAAAAAAATATCCTCCCCTGTACTGAGGTTAAAGATTTTTTGTTTTCTTCTAAACATATTACAAATATTTAACATGTATGTCTTCAATCCATCTGGAATTTATATGATGAGAATCAGAGATGCAATTTTATTTCCATATGGATAGCCCACAGCTTTGACAGCATTTTGTGAGTAATTCATCCTTCTTTACTAATTGGTAACACCAACTCTGTCATATGCTGTTTCCATAAAACACTAATCTGTTTCCGCTAATATTATTAAGCTGTACTTAAAGTTTGTTTTTTTTTTTTTTTTTTTGAGAAGCTGAGAGAGACAGGAATGGAGAGACATACAGAGAGCTGTCATTTGTTGGTTCACTCCTCAAATGCCCATAGTGGCCAGTGCCAGTGCCAGGCCATGCAGAAACCAGGAGACTTGAATTCAATCCAGGCCTCCCAGAACGGTGATAGGAACTTGAACCACCACCTACCTGCTGCCTCTCAGAGTGCACATCAGCAAGAAACTGGAACATAGAATAGAGTCCAGGACTTATACCCAGGTCCTCCAATGTAGGACACTTGTATCAAAAGTGGTATCTTAATCACTATTCCAAACAACTGCCATTAAGCTATATTTTGTATTAGCAGCCTTTCTATCTGATATCCTGATTACTTCCTTATATTCTAAAATTTACTCTTAAAGTTTCTGGATTAGCTCTCTTGGATTTTACTTGAAATTATACTGAATTTGCAGATTGTGCAAAAAATAATGATTTTTCTCATTCATGAACATAGTATCCCTATTTCAATTATTTTCACAACTTTCAATGCAGTTTGATAATTTCTTCATAAAGATAATAATAGATTTATTCCTGGGTGCTCTGAGTATATATAGTCTGTTACTTTTGGTTAGTATTTCTGTCTCCAGTAACTTTTCTTTAACTGGATCGAATACAAGCAAACTTGTCAAGCTATCTTAATAGCTTGTCTGTAAATTTTATCTTTTTATTTAACCAAAGCTTTTGAAATAGCTTATTCTTCTTCAATACTTACTCCCAGTGCACTGGCTCTGATCTCTGGTATAATTTTGAAGAGTAAATGTCTTCATTTTGCTCTTAAAGGTATAATTTCTAATGTTTCACATGCAAATGTGATGTTTTTCTTTCGAGATTTTTGGCAGGAATGTTTCATTAGGTTGAAAGGGTTTAGAACAAACCATCCCAAACTATGCAATGTTGAAAATTGATTATTTCATGCTAAAGATATGTAAGAAACCCCATGTACAGGCAGAGTTCTTTGACTTCCTCTTTTCTACCTAAAAAGCAGGTCATAAAATTTCCAATGAGAAAGATGCTCTCTTCTGTAGCAGAAAGAGAATAACGTTCTTATCACTGGACCCTGGAAGTTAATGCTGAAACAGGTCTATATATACAAATTATTAAAATAAAGCTTATCTTCCATTAGTTTCCCTGATATATATTTCCTAGTCACTTTTCCACAATTTATCACCCCAGCTTAAGTCTCTTTCCCTTTGCCTTGTCATTTTCTACAAGCTTATTTATCTTAGAGAAAGAAAAAAAAAAAAAGATAAATAAGCTCTTGTCCCAAACAGCTTCTTTGGATCCTCATTTTTTCTATGAAGGCTCCTGGGTACATGAAAAAATACCAGATACAATTTCTGAGCTTTTCGTATGTTAAAACACCTTATATCAGTGTTAATTCTCAGGCACAGCCACAGAATCCAGGAGGGTAGAAGAAAAGCTTTTTCTCCCTTATAGTTTTGAGGAAGTTTAATTTAATTAAAGGTTTTCCCAGATTTTAACATCCCAAATCAGTGGAAGTAAGCCACTTATAACGCAGACCAGCTGCCATAGTCCATTTTCTGTTGCTATAATATGTCAGACTGGGTAATTTATAACGAAAAGAGGTTTATTTTGATCATGGCACTGGCATCTGCTCAGCTTGTGATGAAAAGAAGCAGCTTTCTCATGGCAGAAAGAGAAGTGGGTGTGTGTAAAAGAGAAAAATGGGCCAACTCTCACAATAGCCAGCCCATTCCTATGAGAAAAGCATGACTCCATTCATGAATTTCATCCCAGACCCAAACACCAACCACTAGACCCTGCTCCCCCAACACTGCTTCCTTCAATATCAAGCCTTAAGGAGAGCTTTGGTGGAGCAAACCGTATCTAAATCATGTCTAGTCTTCTTGGAAGATTTGCTTTTATACTGGGAGATGCAGCTGGAAAGCCCTCCTGCGTCTTCAACCTGCCTCCTTTTCACCTCCAGTTTGCTAAGCACTTTTCAAGAATATCCATTTAGCTTAGATCAGCTTTGACTGACATTCTGCTTAGTTCTCAGAGATTGATCTATCTGCAGAAAAACCTTAAGGGTCTCAAAACAGTACCTCAATCATTTCACTGAGAGTTTTCAAGAAATAAAAGTCACGATAATAGTACTCAATACAGTAGAGCCAGGGATAAACTTTTAAGATTCTTCATAAGATGTATGAACACATGTCAAAGTGTCTTTCAGATCTAACTCCATAGTGAATGCATGAGTTAGTCCTGCAAAAAAAAAAAAAAGCTAAAAACATCCAAATGTAGTCCAAAGCTTCCAAGCGCCTGGCACAAAACAGGATTTGATTGTGCATTCTTACACACATGAAATAAACTATTTCCATGAAAAAGTAAAAAGTCCTGTCTATGGATATGTTACCAACTATTACAGGCAAACAAGGAATCAGCAAGAATGATCCTTGGAGAGGCGTGAGTAGTGACATAGTGAGTTAAGCCACCCCTTGCAATGCCAGCATCCCTTATTGGAGTCCTGGCTGCTCTGCTTCTGATCCAGCTTCCTGCTAATGTGCTTGGAAAGGCAGGTGATGGCCCAAGTACTTGTGACCCTGATACCCATGTGGGAGACCAGGTGGAATGCCTGACTCCTGGCTTCAGCCTAGACCAGATCTGGCTGTTGCAGCCATTTGGAGGACTGAACCAGAAGATGGAAGCTCTCTCTGTTGCTCTGCCTTTCAAGTAAATAAATAAATCTTTAAAAATAATCCCTGGGCCTTATAAAAATACTGACATTTCAGCACTCTTTCTCATGTTTCCCTTTGGGAAACATGCAATGTTGAACAGGCAGCTTTTCTTTCATTTTCTTTGTGCCAGAGTCACTGGGAACACTTTATATTTTAGTCACATTTTCTTCTTCATAGAGGGTAGGGGACATTCTTTATACTGCTTCTGTGCCAAACTGTGTCAGTATTTCATCTGGGAAAGAAAGGGCTAAGTTCTGGGGGCATTTTATTTCTCCCCAAGTTATAACACATATGTTGTTGGAGGGTTACTTGTTATCCAAAGAGTGAAGTCTGACCACTTCTTACCCTGTGTTATGTCACTTCCTGGAGATGTCAGAAGGTGGTACACAGGCAGCACCTTCTGCTTGAACATCTCCCTGGGTGTAACCAATTCGTCTGTAAATGCAGGGAGCTTTTTGAGCTTCATTTAAAAGCCACAGGTAGCTTGTCCATTAACCAAATACCCCCAAACATATATTTGAGCTTTCCTCTTTTTTTTTTTTTCTTTTCTAAAAAGCAACACATCTTTCGTACTCTGAAAGTTATGCAGAGGTAGCACAATAATCCCAACCCACACATGTGGTGTATGGAGGAGAATCACTATTTTCTGAAGGCTAGGAAAACGAACGCTTAAGCCGAGAGCACAATCAAACCCAATTTTCCCATTCATCTTTATTAAAAGCAGCTGGCTAATGATTTCTAGCAGGAAAACAATGTCATTTATTTAAAAAGTAATTCTTCGTGGGCTATCCCTTTAGGTTATTTTCTACATCAGTCAGTAATTTTATGTGTTTTCTTTGATGTACAGAAAATGGTCTTTGACTTTCTGTCTTTTCACTTTGATACCTTTGTTAGTATCAGAAACGAGTTAGCTGTAGACTGGTCAAAATGAAAAATGCACCGTTCTCATTTTTCTAGACAAACCACAAAAATATTACAGGTATACTTCAAGTTTGTTATTTCAAAAAAAAAATTCTTCTACATCTATGTTATTTAGTGGCAGGTATAAGAGATCAGAGACCCCTTATAAACAAACACATGTGCAACCTCTTGCCTTAGGTTCTCTTCTGCCAGGTAAACCAGCCAGACATCCTCCACTTACCTCACTCCTTATGTAGCTGTTAGGAAACTTGCTTGGCACACAAGCCTTCTGAGAACTGCAAAGCTGGGCCGCAACTCTGGGCAGGTGTGTTCCCTTTCTTGCCTTTTCTAGGTCAACAGCCGCAGACTGTAGCAGTAACACCAATCTTTAGCCACACAGAGCTACAGCGCAGGGAAAGTCCTTCCAAGACCATCTTTATTTTGTTGGCTTTAACAAGGTACCCAACAAGTTTCACATGGAATGGGCCTGAGACGAATTAAGCCGCAGGATGTGAGTTTAGTATTCCTGTTTGGAGGCAGGAATCCTCCTCAGTGCCTCATTTGTGGTCATCCTGCTTTCCTCCCCACCACTTTCCTAGCCCTGGAGTCATGGCGGGGCCTTCTAACAAACCAGTAAATACAGCGTTGCCTGAGGAGAAGGGTTTTTAAAAGGAAAGCTTCGCGCTGCAAAGTTCCCAAGGCAAAGTGAACCCTGTAATATCACCTATCTTTACAACTACGAAAACTGTCAATTTTGAGAAGATTTCGAGAAGTGTCAGTGTGCTCGCCGCAGCCAACACTGAGCGTCTTCCTCCTCTCTGATTTACCACCAGCTGCTGCAGTAACCACCGGACCCACGAAGCCGCTGGCCTGCTAACAGCAGACAGGCAAAGCCGCACGGCCCGCGCAGGGCAGCCAGCCCGGAGCCTCTTCCGCCACGCCCCCAAGAGGGGCGGGGCGGCTTCCTAGCTCCCAGCCCGCAGAGGCGGGGAAGGGGGCGGGCCACAGTGACGTTCCTCAGGAAGTCTACCCTGGTTGGAGAGAATGTAGAAAAGACATGGCGGCGGAAAGGAGGCGGGGCCTAGTTTCCTTGGTGATGGGTTGCCCGGCGGTCGCCTGGTAACGGATCGCGACCGTCCTGGCTAAGGCGGCGCAGGCGGCGCAGGCCGCGGAGGTCTGTGAGGCAGAGCCCAAGGCGGGCTCCTTGGGTTTCTTCCGCCATGGCTGCTGCCGCGGCAGTGGTTACGCCGTCGGGTTTAGAGGATGGGGGGTCTCGGTCTCGCGGCGAAGGAGCCGGGGAGGTGGTCGTGGAGCGGGGCCCCGGCGCCGCCTACCACATGTTCCTGGTGATGGAGGACTTGGTGGAGAAGCTGAAGCTGCTCCGCTACGAGGAGGAGTTCCTCCGGAAGAACAACCTGAAGCCCCCGTCCAGGTGGGTGTCCGGGCGCCCCGGCTCCTGGGGGCCTGTGTTGGGTCCTGCGCCGAGCGAAGGTTTAGTGAGCCCTTGCTCCCATCTTCGCAGCCGGGAAAGGGCTGTGCACCCGAAATTGGGCGACCGAGGGCCGTGGAGCTCACGGAGCTGAGACGTGGTGTATTTGTGGAGAGAGTAAACAAGTTCTGGAGCAGCAGAAGGGGCTGCAAGACAACGTGCGCGTCCTTTAAAATTCGCGTCTCCGCAAAACACACACTTTGCCTTTTCTGGTTATAAAGGAGAGGTAAACACCCCTTGTTGAAAAGTCAAAAGTAGAGAACTACTAAATCACCCGTCATCTCATCTGCAGAGAGAACCGCTGCTAGCGCTGTTCCTAGTTTGTTTTCTTTGGGAAACCTCTCCCTGCAACTGGCCGCCTCGCTGAGTAGCACTTTGCATGCAGTTCATAAACTTGTGGGCTCAACTGCGATGGCTTAGATAGCAATAGCAGGCTGTTCAGAAACTGAGTCGTGGCAGAGACAAATGAATCAACAGCTGTTGCATTGTCCTCTTAGCACAGAACCCCAAACACCTCTGCACTTGTTCTTGTGGGAAAAAGTCCGTGGTCACCTGATGGCAGGACCATCAGTGGCGAGGGTAACGGACTGCTAGCACTTTGTCTAATCGCTGCAGCTTAGTGACAGCCAGAGAGATTTCAGAGCTTTTTCCTCTTACCGCTTAGATTTTTCTCTTTTATTCTCTAAGAGGCGAGTAAGATGAAGAAGCTTTGGTACTTTCACATAACGTCAGCCGTAAACCCCAGATAATATCCCTTGACAGTTTTAATCTCATTCCTCTGCTGTGTTCCAGTAACTGGAATTGCAAGATATGTAGGCTTTATTATATGTTATCCATTTTGCTAAGTTATTGCATAATAGGAGAAAAGTTAGAGGAAACAGTGTTGCTCAATCTGTGATGGATGGGCTTGGAGTTGCAAATGAATGGATCAGGATAATTCAGACAACTAAGATTCTGCATTTTTTTCCAAATGTGTTTGTCAACGGACAGAAACTGGCTTTGAAGTTCTATTAACATTATTTCTGTGCTGTTTCCTTGGATATTCAGCAGAATACTTGGAATCAAGGATTGTTGTGGAAATACCCTAGTCTTATGTTTCTCAAAGTGTGATCAGCAGCATCAGCATTGCCTAGGAACTTACTGGAAATGAATTTCCTCAGGTCCTTTCCTAGGTCTACCTTGTTCAGAAACTCTAGGTATGGCTTCTAGCAGCGTGTGTTTTAAACAGCCTTGCAGGTGATTCTGGGGCACAGTAATTTTTGAGAACCACTGACCAATAGCCTACAGGATTTATCAGTATCCATTCCTCTGTCTTTAAGGAATTATCAGTCAATAAGAAAAAGACAAGTTCTTGGTGAGTGGGTGGTTTGAGAGGGTTTTGAGCGTATACCTGGAAGAATTTCAAGGCCTTTTTAAATTCTCCCTTTTCTTTTAGCTTATTTGGAGAACATGAAGAGGTAGAACACTGGTGCTTATTGCAGTGGTTTTGTTAGTTATAAATACACTATAAATGTAGTAGTGTTAGCTACATATAAAAAAGCAAATAAAACCTTTTGATCAAATTGACTTGCATGTTGCCGCTAGCACATTTAGGTCCTATGTTTAGGTGTAAACTACACTGATCTTCAGAGGACTGTTTTTTGTAGACGGAGGGATTTCACAAAAGACTGCAGTTGTGACACTGAGACATTCTTAATCTTGGCTGTACCTTAGAAACATCCAAAAGCTTTTGAAATGTACCCATCCTATGTCTTCATTCCCACAAGTTCAGATTTAATCTACTGAGGAGCAAAGGAGTAATGTGTAGCTGAGTAGTTAAGAGTTCCTCAGGTGATTCGAATTCGCGTACAAGAGGGGAACAGCCGTTTAACATTGCTGATGGCTTAGAAACCCTAAAAATGTAGAGTGAATAATTCTTAAAGATTTTTGTTAAACCCTGAGGGTATTTTATTCCAAATTATCATTTTCAGAAGGCACTAATTATTCTTGACATATGTTTTGGCAAAAGTTCCACGTGTTTTGTTTTCTAACATGCACTGTATTTCCTGGGTGTGAGGTCTTTGATCTCATATTTTGTGTACAGTTACAGTTGCCCTAATCCTGCTGATTAAAAACTAACATGAGTGCTGCGAGTTACTGGAAAAGTCAGAAGGTGAATTATTAGTGTCTTGATTTGAAGACCATTGTTGGGGGGCAGGACAAGGAGGAGAAGCTTTTTTGGGCAATTTTGAACTTGGCTCCACAAGGTATTATAGACTTATTTACATTATTTCACATTCTTCCATGCCTTCTTGTTTTGAAACAGACATTATTTTGCACTGCCTACAAACCCTGGTGAACAGTTCTATATGTTTTGCACGCTTGCTGCTTGGTTGCTTAACAAAGCAGGACATCCCTTTGAGCAGCCTCAAGAATATGATGACCCTAACGCAACAATTTCTAACATATTAGCTGAACTTCGGTCATTGGTAAGTGTAAACTACTCTTCTTTCTGCATGTTCTTCATTAAACATTTTAATATCGGTAATTTAGGAGTAAATGCTAGCCTTTTAGATAACTACTTTATGAACACGTACCTATGAATTTATTTTCATGCAAAACTTTATCACTGCCCCTTCTGAAAGTGTCCAGTGTATACTCATTATAGTTCAAAGTAATAGTATTTTTCTTAATCCTGATGCTGTGTCTCACAGGTAAATTTATTTTGAGCCTTCCTTCTCCCTCTAAAACTTTGATCTGAAAATGATAAAATTGCAACACTTTATATTTTGACAGGAAACTTTGAGTAGAGCATCACAGTTGTGCTTTTCACTTCTGACTTTCCCTGGGGACAGGCAGTAAGACATTTCTGGCACACATTATTAATTTTTGAAGGTGAATCACTTGTCCTGCATGTAGTTCTTTCTGAACTTTTTCTGAATTTTTTACCCCAACAATATCAATGATTTCTTCTGCCACTGTGAAGTTATTGCTTCTTAATTTGGTACTTTTACCAATAAAATGTTTTTTGTCCTTTAGTTTTTTTTAACGCAAAACTGGATTAAAAAGATGAGTGGGTTTCTAAGGAACTGTAATTAAAGTTATTTTAAACTATTATTTTAAATAATTTGAAAAACAGAACATGATGTATCCGTTCAGCAGTTTTGTGCTTAAAATCTTCTGACACTTAGTTGGCCGGCGCCTTGGCTCAGTAGGCTAATCCTCCGCCTGCAGTACACTGGGTTTTAGTCCCGGTCGATGCACTGGATTCTGTCCCAGCTGCCCCTCTTCCAGTCCAGCTCTCTGCTGTGGCCCGGGAAGGCAGTGGAGGATGGCCCAAGTCCTTGGGCCCTGTACCCACATGGGAGACCAGGAGAAGCACCTGGCTCCTGGCTTCGGATCAGCGCAGTGCGCCGGCTGCAGCCTCCATTGGAGGGTGAACCAACGGTAAAGGAAGATCTTTCTCCCTGTGTCTCTCTCTCTCACCGTCCACTCTGCCTGTCCAAAAAAAAAAAAAAAAAAAAAAAAAAATCTTCTGACACTTAGAATAAAACCAACAGTCAAAACCCTGTTTATCTTGTTTTTCAGGGAAGAGCTGCAGATTTTCCTCCTTCAAAATTAAAGTCAGGTTATGGAGAGCATGTATGCTATGTCCTGGATTGTTTAGCTGAAGCAGCATTAAAATATATTGGTTTCACATGGAAAAGGTAAACTTTACCAGTCCTGCTAATAGTAATTTTATGTGTATAACATTTTCTTCTGTGGGTACAGAGTTGTTTAACTGAACTGTTAAAATTTTTTTCCTCTTGACTAATCTGAACTGAAAATGCTATGGAGGATTAGGAAAAATCAGTACATACAAAATTGGAATGTCTAGTATCTTTGAAACCAGTTCTTAAGTAATGTTAGATATTATTATTCCCTTTTATATAATTACTATTAAAAGTTTGTGACCATATTGCCTGTGTTAGTTTAGAAAAAATTTTTAAAAATCTTCACATGTGTATTTACATACATAAATATAGTATATATGTGGAGTCAACTGATAGCTACAGATTTAAGGAAAAAGTTAGAATTAATATAGATGAAATAAAATTGGAAACTAACAATGTATTTAGGTTACAATTAGAAAATTTATAAACGTCATCTTTTGAAGATTAGGATTACTGATAGGTAAAATATGGAAGGCACTAGGCAGGTGTTTTTGAATCAGAACTAACTGGCAGTGATTTTTGGATTAGAACTAACTGGTGTAGAAAGATGTATATATATCCCCTGTTAATATTTTTATGTATATTCAATTATATTCTTTTTGGTAAATAATCAACTTTCTATTAAGTACTTTAAAAGCCTCCTAGATTTAGTTCATCAGATTGAACATCTGACAAAATGACTGACATGGCAGCTTTCATGTTTTTAGCCCAAAATAGTACCACTGAATGACTGAATGCAATTTAAAGAGTGACTACATGATCTGTAGGACTTCTTTACTAGATTAAAAAAAAAAAAATGAGATGTGGTATTCTATTTGGCATTTTTAAAAATTATACCACTGAATCTATTCTAAGTTCACAAGAAGCTATTAGTATCTCAACCACTATTTGATTTGGTGCTTTTGTGTTGGGGCAAAACTTATCCCTGCCTCATATATTGTGACTTGAGTAATTTATAAGGACTCTGTATACATGGACAAGATAAAGTGGGAGAAAGCTGAAAAGCAGTAAACATTAGAGAATGTATCAGCTGTGTAATCCATGAACTACATAGAAGTTACATATTTATAGATGATTAATTTTATACATTTAAATATGCCAGAATAAATCTGAGAAGAATGTTGTTTTTGAGATATTATTTAATTCTAATTAATAAAAACTAAGAAGTTTATCCTTTAATAATATTGATTTGGTTCACAGTACTTTTCTTCTTTAATATTAAATATAGAATTTTGTATCTTATTAACCTGAGGAATGTATTTCTAAAGTAAGTTTCTACAAGTAAACCCAAATATATTTGGGTGTTTTTAATATGGAAAGTACAAGTAATAAATCTTGATGGAGAAATGATTTTTCAGTACTAACTGTTGGGGTCATTGATTAGGTTTTGGAAATAAAACTAAAACTGCAGCCCTTTCTGTTATCTATATCAAAATAAACTTGAGGTCAAATATGTAAATGGATAAAAATAACACTATGGAAATACTAAAAGACCAGAGGATAGGTAGGTGTATGAGGGTTAAAGTTATGATCTGTGCAAGAGAAGATTGTCAAGTCTATATAATAAGAATTGTGTAAAAGTCTTGAATAGGTACAATGAAAAGTAATAAGCTAGGGAGAATATTTTTAAAAAAGATTAGACAAAGCATTAATTTTATTAATATGCAGAAAGCCCAGGGCAGAGGGTATAACTGGGCATTTCACTGAAAAAGAAACTCAAAGGACTATTTATCATATGAAAATACATCCAACCACTCTCATACCAAAGAAATATAAGTAAAATCAGAATGAGATTTTTTTTTTACTTGATCGGCAAAGTTTATAGAACATATTGATGAATATCTGAAATAAGAGTCAGTGTTCATTATTTTCAGGAGTGTAAACTAGGGTAACATTTTGGAAACTAATTTTCACAGTAATTTGCAAACCAGTAACATGTACAAAGTTGTTGATGCAGCTATTCGCTTGAACAGATTTATTCTAAATAAGATACATAATGATAAGTAAACAAGGATAATCTTTGCAATATTGTCTAACAAAATACTAGAAACAATCTCAATGAACATAAATTGCCAATTTGGAATATATATAGTACAAATATGTAAAAAACAAAAATATATTTACTTAAAGGTAGTATATTGGTGAGGAAAGTAAGTTGGATAACAATATACAGAATATACATAATATCTCACTTTTGTAAATTTATTCCTTAAATTTGGAGAGAAACATTTTCACTTTTTTACATAGAAACATTCAGGAAAACTACATGAAATGTGTAACCATCATTTTGGAAAAGGGCAAAAATGAACAAGATCTGAAACAGAGGGGATCCTGAATATTCACATTACTAAATTTTTTAACTATCATCTCCTATTAAATCTTATTATCTTAGGCCAGCATACCCAGTGGAAGAATTAGAAGAAGAAACTGTTCCAGAAGATGATGCAGAATTAACATTAAATAAAATGGATGAAGAATTTGTGGTATGTGCATTGCTGAACTTCCTGTTCATTTTCACATTTAGATTCCCTTCCCTTCTCTTAATTATTCCAGGCTTCCATTTTATTTTGGGATGTATTGTTTTAAAAAAATTTATTTATTTGAAAGACAGAGCTACAGAGAGAAGGCACACATGCACACACACACAAACGGAGAGAAAGAGAGAGAGAAATAGAGATTTTTCCATCCTCTGATTCCCTCTCCAAATGGCTGCAATGATTAGAGTTTGGCCAGGCTGAAGACAAGAGTTTCATCAGTCTCCCATGTGGGTGCAGCGGCCAAATTACTTGGATCATCTGCTGCTGCTCTCCAAGGCATATTAGCAGGGAGCTGGATGGGAAATGGAGCAGCCCAGACTCGAACCAGAGCCCATATGGGATGCCTGCATCCAAGGCAGTGGCTTAACCTGCTATACCACAATACCAGCCCCTGGAACGTGTTTTATTTCATTGTTTCTAGAAAAGAAAGTTGTTAAATACAGTGCCAAGTATCTATTGTTCATCTCTTCACTTAAGTTAATGTTCATATTCTCTAATGAATTTTAGCAGATTCTTAAACTGTAAAAGGAAATATATACCACAAATTATATGAATAAATTTTATATGATCATTAAGTAGGACATGAATAATAAAGACTTTAGAACCGAACAATAGAATTTAGTGTTAATACAGTGTGCTTCATAAGAATACCATTGATTCTAAGGATTTAATTTGTTTCTCCAATTAGTATGATTACTACTCTGTAGGAATTTTTTAAAAATACTTTTGAATGAGGGACTTTATTTAAGTTGTTTGGTAGCATTTTTCTGTACCTTGTACCTAACAACATTCCTTCTATAACGTGAACCTTAAAGGATCAAGTCACTACAACTGATTAGGCTAATATATTAGCCAACTTTTCATTAGATTTCATTATATCTAAAATACCTTAAAGGAGCTGGCTTAAAAAAGAAAAGATTTATTTTGGCTCATGGTTTTGAAGGCTCACATTTACAGATCACACAGTCCCGTGAGTATGGTGACTGATGAGAGTTGAGGCTGATAAAGGCAAAGTGTGTGGAGGAACAACCAGGAGGCAAGTCAGGAAGCAAAAAGAGAACAGCTGGCGGAACGCAGCTTATCTGCACCCTCACATAAGAACTACCTTCTGAGGGCAAGCCCCCAATAACCAAAGTCCTTCCACTACACTCAACTCCCAGACATTATAATTGAATCAAACCTTCACTCTTAATTCATCATCCATTTACATTAATCCATTAACCATTAATGTACAACTTTGGGGTTTAAACATTTGCATGAACTAGAGACCTAAATCTTGTTCAAACTGTAGTACCTAATAAGATGATAGAGACAAATGAGCTTTCTTTCAAGATAATTCTTTCTCAGAACTAGAAATTATTTGAACTTAGTATTTTAGAAAGAATGTTTATCTGAAATGGTATAAAAACCAACTTGGTCGTGTATTTTACTATAATAAACCAATTAAAAAGTTTGGTTATTTTTTAAAAAATCAAAAGCATATTCTATATTTCAGCTTAAAGTAATTTAAGTTAGTATATGCTACAAAGATGTTAATGACTGAATTTTTCACTAGTAAATGCCAAAAAGAACTCCTTAGATATGTTGAACTGTATTGGGGTAGAATACTATGTAGCCATTAAAAATTATTTGCAAACAAACATTACTGATATGGGAAGGATAACTTACAGAGGTGTTTCATGGGAAAGTAGAACTCAAAAACAGGTTTATTGTAATAGATATTTTCCATGACCTTTTTGCTTGGATTCTAAAATTTCAAGATTTTCTTACACCAAAATAAACTTACCTTTAATTCCAATTCCCACAAACTTCTTGAAATAACTTCATATACTTTGTTGTAAAATTAACTGAGAAAACGCTTTGTCATCATAACTTCAACTGTGAGAAATATGTGAAAAGAGAATAAAATATCAAAATGTTAGTGTTGGTTATATAATAAAAAGATTACAAATAATTCTTTCCAGTGCTTTTTATTTTTTAAATTTTGACATGTATTTTATCAGCACTATATATAAACATTTTAAGTCATATTACATATATTATTGCTATTTACAGAAGGAAAAATGTGTGCAGAACTAATCACTTGAGATACCTTTTTAAGGGGATAAATTCAAAATATCAAGACATAAAGGCATCTGTCATTCTGTTTCTATTTATTGAGTACCTGATACATAGCAGGAAGTGGACAAGGCACTGTTATTTACAGCCTGTGCCAAAGCTCTGAGACAGAAAGGAGCTTAGCATGGTCACGAAGCTGTGAGAAAACCATTGTGACAAGAGTTTCTGAATAGGGGCAGGGAGTGGGCTTAAGATTAACTGGAAAGTTAGAGTCTGGATTGTTTTGGGTGTTTTAATAAGGTTAGACTTTATTCTTTGTGTAATAGATCTTGCCATTGAAGCTCAAATTAAATCCTCACATATTTCCAATTATTCATGTCATTAATTCTACCTAGGTATTTCCCCTGCCTTGTCTTCATAATAACTATTTATAGTTATTAATAGTTTATAAAAGCAGGAAGAAGCTTAGCATGGTCAAGGATACCTGTTTCTAGTACATGAATATGTAAGTTTAAAAACATGCAAGTATAACTCAAAACTTCTAGTCAGTGAGAATAGAAAATCTAGTCAGAAAAAAAAAAAAAAACTCAGGGCCTTATATGCTCATTTTTGTATTTCTAGTGTATTGTGCAGGGTCTAGTGTATAGTAGATGTTCATGAAATATTTGGCTATAATACCCATCTCTCAACACATTGTTATGTGCCCTTTTTTTTTTTTTAAAGAAATTACAGCTATGTTTTTCTAGGAATGCTTTAAAGTCTAAAGCACCACTATTAGCTGTGTAAATTCAGAGGAACAAACTAGAAAACAGACTTTTTATACAGTTCTTGCCATCCGTGAAGTAAAGATATTTTATTATAAACTGAAAGTCTTCCTCAAAGGGATGGTTCCTGAGGCTAATTGTTCCCTGTGTCATGTCTGGATTTTTTTTTTTTTTCCTTTCCTTTCTTCCTTATTGTCATCATATTCTAAGGGACTCTGTCTTTTCCCATTCTTCTTGCTTAGGAGAACTGGTCCAGTGCCAAAAATCCTTTTGGTGTTGGAAAACTATTTGATTCTGTTGCCAAAATTTGTAGGATGGTGATGATAATTTCTAACAAAGTTCTCCTATAATTACCTAGAAACTAGAAACTTTGTTTTAGACTGGTCTAATCAAGTTAGGACACATTGATCATGGTTTTTAAAAAAGGTGTTGGTAATAATACAGAATCTTCTCATTGCTATATGTAATCATAGTCATAGTCAACAGCAGTAAGAGAATTAAGAAGGTGGCTGTTTGACAGAGAAATGGTAGGAAATTGTTGAATTCCTTCAGAATTACTGATATTGGAGTCCTGTTTCATTTTAAACTATATAAGAATGATCAGTGCCACTCATTTCCACCCCTTAATTCCTGAACCTATGAACCCTGGTTATAGGAAAACAACACCATATATTTGATACTGATTCAATCTAGTATCTGTTATTAAATGTTCTTACTGATAATGTCCAATGCAATGTCATTCAACAAGTATTTTTCGATTGCCTATGTAAATAGTACTGGTTAGGTTATGAAAGCTTTATGAGGTTGTCTTGTCTCCCATGGGCATTGATTCATTGGCACTTTAATAATTTACTCTGGTTGTTTAATGGAGCATCATTAGTGAAAATGCAGACTAGAGTAAGCCACTTTTCAGAAGTATGCATCTATGCTTCAGATCCATGTTGTAAACACATTAATTTTGTCTGTACTTCTGTGCCCTACTACCTCCTCCTCCAGAAGAGTAAATGTTGCTTTAATGTATTGAATCTGCATTTATGTTGTTTCATATTTTTCTAAAAGTCTTTCCAGTCCTCCAAGGCTTGTGGTAGTTCTCATGTCTTGCCTTAATGAGCATATCTAGGATAGAGCCTTAGAATTTCCATTCTCACAAGTTGCTAGATGATGCTTACACCACAGGTCTCAGAACTACTGTTTTACATATATAAGGAATATAAGGATTCTTTGAAATCTGCCTTTGCAGCTTTTTATAATTCTACACTTGGAAGTGTTCACCAATTGATACTCATTTGTTGGTTTGTTTGGTTGTTAGTTTACTTGACCCTATAGCTTGACAACCAAGCTCTATTGGCTTTATTACTATATCCTTACAGTTGAGATAATCTTGTTAAATTAGTTTTTTCTACTTTATTACTTGTAATCCATAAAGACATTTGAAGAAAATAGGGAGCTCATGTTCTATCCTGCATGCTCATAGAAGCTGCTTAGACTTAGTATATATTGGAGAAGGGATTGCCTCCCAGAGGGTCATTTCCAACCCATCCCCATACAACCAAATGGTGTACAGATTTGAACCAGCGTGGAACCCACCTAAATTGCACTTTTAAATAAATTTAGTGATCATGGGCCAAGCGGTAGCAATTACCTTCCCAAACTTGAGCAGATGAGAAGTCAAAAATATACATCACTGTGATTGGTTCTTGAAGCAAGTGGGAATTTCCCGTGTATGGCTCTCATTTTTGTCCTTTTTCCTCATGTTGCTCAGAAATTGTTAACTCCTTCCACTGTCTGTTT
Organism: Lepus europaeus; assembly: GCF_033115175.1. NCBI lineage: Eukaryota > Metazoa > Chordata > Mammalia > Lagomorpha > Leporidae > Lepus > Lepus europaeus. Next base: position 63,428,542 of record NC_084828.1, on the reverse strand, counting down.
CAGATATGCTACTTGGCACTGTTTTTTGCTCCTTTTTTTTTTTTTTTTAAAGATCCTGTGGGTGTGTGTTTTCATAGAGGTGCGGGGGGGGGGGGGGGGGAGTAAAGAGAGAGAGAGAGAGAGCGTGCCAGCCTGAAGCCAGGAACTTCATCCAGGTCTCCCACACTGGGGTCACAGGTCTAAACACCAGGGATCCAAACACTTGAGATACCTTCTGTTGCTTTTCCCAAGCCATTAGCAGGGAACTGGATCAGAAGTGGACCAGCCAGGACATGAACCAGTCTCATAGCAGCAACTTTACCCCCTATGCCACAATACCATCCTCTCCTTTTTACATGATTTCATAGCAGTGGTTCCTTTCCCCCTCCCTTTTATAGCTTTCTTTATTAATTATAAAAACCAAAGTCTTCTTTAAATGGCACTATCAGAGGCCAGCGCTGTGGCACAGTGGGTTAAAGCCCTGGCCTGAGGCGCTGGCATCCCATATGGGCGCCGGTTCGGTTCTAGTCCTGGCTACTCCTCTTCCGATCCAGCTCTCTGCTATGGCCTGGGAAAGCAGAAGATGGCCCAAGTCCTTGGGCCCCTGCACCCATGTGGGAGACCCGGAAGAAGCTCCTGGCTCCTGGCTTTGGATTGGCTCAGCTCCGGCTGTTGTGGCCATCTGGGGAGTGAACCAGCGGATGGAAGACCTCTCTCTGTGTCTACCTCTCTCTGTAACGCTATCTTAAAAAAATTTTTAAAAAAATTTAAAAAATGGTACCATCAAAATTTACAAAAACAAATGAACTGTTAATATTTGCTCTACGCTGTGTATGTGTTCATTGGTCTTTCAAATACCCTTTTCTGCATGAATCTTTGTAACAAGTTGTATAGCTTAGTGTTATGTATGTGAAAGCTGGAAATCTATTTTTAAATTATTTTCATAATCATTTTAAAATTTTCTTATTTTCCTAAGGAAGAGGAGACAGATAATGAAGAAAACTTTATTGATCTCAATATTTTGAAGGCCCAGACCTATCGTTTGGTAAGTTTCATTGGCTATACATGAGACTAACAAGCAATCAGTACACATGTTCTGCTGGAAATTGAAATGAGTATAAATCATTGTTAGCCATTATTTTCTATGTCATTTGAAATGTAGCTCTCAAGATAGTTTTCCTATATATTAGATATCATAGTGGTATCAAATATAAAAATCAAGAGGGGAAAATGAGGTATCCTCCTTTCTATTATCATGGAAAATCAACTCACGTGCAAACTAAAAGTAATTAATTTGCCTGCTAGCATTTTTATTGTGGAGAGACATAAATTATTCTATTTCAAATTATTTTTCATCACAATAGACCAGGATAGAATGACCTTGATTATAAGAAAATACTTTAATAATTATTTATAATAAATGGATTATATTAAAACTGATATATGGAAAAGTAATAAGACATTGCTTTATGTTTTTCACTCTTTTTTAATACAAAACAAATTTAGTCTGTAAAACAGTGTACTGTCAATGAGATATTTCAAATGTACGTGTGGGATTTTTGTACTTTTCCTTATGTATATTTGAACAAAGTATATACCTGTTGCTTTCTCAAAAATGCATATGTAGTTTATTTTTTTGTCATTTACTTGATTTTTCTTGTCAGAATCCTCAAAATAAGTCTGAATCAGCTTTCGTTTCATATCATCAAGACTTCTTGATGTCCCTCTCCCCAGAGTGATCTCTTCTTTAGAATTCTTAATTCGCTAGTTAAAATTAATGATGTATGTGTATGACTCTGTCTAACTTTACATATATTGTGCTTTCTTTTCTAATTTTAATACATACTAGGGCTCTGACCCTGGGCACATTTTTAGACTTTTTGTGCATCATCTTCATCTGTAAAATGAGATAAGAAAATTAGCTTTTTCAGAGGGATTTTAAAGATTAAAAGTGTTACTTCAGGTAAAACCCTGTAACAATATTCATCACATAGAAAGTGCTCAGTGAGTATGGGCAGAAATCAGAACTGCATCTTTGCTCCACAATCCCCCTGTCAAATCTGATTTGTAAGCTCCTTGTGATAACAGTGATAACTATCCTTTTTTATTTTCCCTGTAGTATAAAGTAGAAAATACATAATATTTCTTAAATGAATCAAGGACCTTTTTTATTGATCAGTTGAAAGCTGTATCAGAATAATAACATTTAAATCCAAATAAATTCTAGTTGGAAGTACATCCTACATTTGTAGATGATTTTATAGTTTTCAAAGTACTTTAAAACACATCTTTTTACTGACCTTGTAAGGTATTTGGGTAAATGTTTTCTCCATTTAGCAAATATAAACACTAAAATATAAAATCTTGGGACATTTTAATCTTTTAAAAAGCTAATAAATTAAAATACCTAAATTTAAGCTATCTCTCCAAATTCCAAGTCTACTGATTTTTTTTTTAACCTTAATCTCATAACAAGAGTTCAAACAAGTAGGTTTGATTTACTCCTACTCTGAGCAAGTACATTGTGGTTAGTGTTCATGTAATGCACGTGTTGAAGATGATGATGACAAAAGTATTCCTTCAGTGTCAGAAGAAAAACAAAATTAGAGATGTATACACAGTATCAAATTATCATTTGTGTTATTCATATTATCAATGGTGGCAAAGGTGGGGACCTTTTTCTGCCAAGGGCCATTTGGATATTTATCACATCACTCTTGGTCCATACTAAATTATCAACTTAAAAATTTGCCTGTTATAGACTTATTGAATCCTGACTCCTGCTTGCAGTTGCCTTGACAGGGGTAGACCAAATAATTTCATGGACCTTATGTGGCCAGGACACTTATATTTCCCCACCCCTGTTACATAGAGAACTGTGAAGGTCATGTAAGATTTCCTATGGACAAAGGAGTTGGGCACTGGGAAGGAGCAAAGTAATGTAATTTGCCTCTACCACTAATGCCAGTCTCTGTTGGTCCTGACTTCAAGTTTTCATCTCAAGCTATCTGAAGGAGGACTTTTCTCCCACCTATGCCTTTATAAATTACCTAAGTGTTAGATCCTTTGGACAAAGTCTGTATAGTAATATTCTTTAGAACTTAGACTGTATACTTACGTTTTCAGAAGAGGAAGAAAGCTGAACACCAGGTGTTTGTGGATGGTCAACCATGAAGTACTAATGAGGCAGAAAACCCTTTCATATTTTAAAAAATCTGGCAAGCTTATAATATTGCCCACCACAGCCATCTGCCTGAGACAGCTGTGTCTGACTGTAGCTTATGATGTCTCGGGCTGCTCTTTCCCCATGACACAATTGCTATATAGGTTAGTGACATAGATTTAAGATTTTATGTTTCATGCAGCAGGTGGACTCATAGTGCAGAAGAATTATTATTTCAGTAAAATCAAACATATGAATTTTTTACTAGCACAAGGATGATAATACTGTTGAGACAACTAATTTACTAAATGTGTATGTGACAGTGCAAGTCCGGCAATATTTGAGTTACAGCAGTCCCTCCCTACCGTGGTTTTAAAACAATAGATGCTTCTCCAATCATTCTGTCTTCTCACCTCCTTAATTTTCTTCACAGACTCTAGGGTTGCTTATATTAATTACTGATTTGTCAGTCTCAACGACTGTAATGCAAATTTCTCTTAAGAGCAGGAGGAGAATTTTTACTGTTTTCTTCACCTGTGCCTGGTGTGTGTGGACTGTTCAGTCAACAGTAAAACGAAGTGAAAACATCTCTGAATGTATGTTATTTTATAGACAGGGTATATTTTAATCTTCATAGAAAAAAAGAACTTACCAACAACAATTGCTTCCTCTTCTGTGTGCCAGGTAGGATAATACAGGAGAAATCTACTTATAATTCTTTTATTGAGTATGAAAATTATGCTGTTACATATCATAATCATTCCAGAAGTAGGGTATCTACAAGCATTTTCCTGAGATTTGTGGTAAAATGAAGCAAGTAAAAATGCAAATGAATAAGACATATCACAGGTTGTGTTCTCTGGAAGCAGACATTGAGACAGTTTGGAATGCAACATATTTCTTAGAAATAGGCACATATGAGAGAGAGAAAGAAGTAAGAAAGCAGGATTGGGCAGAGGGAGAAGTCTAGCCATGAAGAAGGCCTGACAAAGACTTCACAAACCTAGTTAGGAGCTCTGGAGCAAGTGTTGGCTCTGATCCTGAAGTTAGACTGCTCTGGGGAGGACATGCTCCCAGGTGAGGTGTCTCTGCAGGTGAGACAGAACCGAGGGACCTGGCAGCAGAGACTGTCCACTGACTCAGTTCTCTGCAGCGGGATGGCAAGGCCTTCCTTGAATGAGGGACCTGATGGCCCATCTTGCTGCCCACTACAATGTATTTGAAGCCTAGAGCTACTAATTTGAAGAATTTGTAAAGAGACACTATCTGCCCATCAGACAAACTTTTTATTATTTTTAACTATTTATTTATTTATTTGTAAGGCAGAGTTACAGAGGGAGGGAGAGACAGCAAGAGAGAGAGAGAAAGAGAGAGAGAGAGATCTTCCATCCACTGGTTCACTCTCCAAATGGCCTCAACAGCTGGGGTTGGGCCAGGATGAAGCCAAAGTTTCTTCCAAGTCTCCCACATGGGTGCAGAGGCCCAAGGACCTGGGCCATCTTCTGCTGCTTCCCAGGCACATTAACAGGGAGCCGGATCCAAAGAACAGGTGAGACTTGAACCAGTGCCTGAGTGGACTATGATACAACAGTGGTTGTTTCATGAATGTTGAAAACTATGAATGCTTATGGTGAAATTAATTTGTTTTGAAAGTGGATGCTAGTCAGAATATTGTGAGTTTTAAAATATAGATTAAGGTCATTTTTAATCTTTTGCTCCCTAATTCCCTTATCCCAAATTTGATTTTGCCAAACATAATGCTTATCAGGAAACCAACTGCAAGTAATGAGAGATTGCTTTATCTTCCAAATTTTATTTGTAAATTATTTGAATTCTAAGATAGCTTTTCTTGGAAGGAGAATATTATGAAGGGATATTATTAGACTTCAACATTAGCCTGCAAAGTTCCACATTCTCTATGTCTTTCTGATTGCTGAGAGTACTTGAAGTCTGACATATAGCAAGAGCCACCCAGAGAGTCATGGAAGACACTGGTGCTCATTGAAGCTGTGGCAGTTTGACAGGGTCTGTGTTAGGGACGTAGTAGAATGTCCAGCGCCATGGGAAGGGGGAGCTGGGAAGGATGGTGTGGTGGCAAAATGTAGTGAGGTGTGCTGGTCATACCCATTTCTAAGTTAAGTTTGTCAGTTGGAAACTGCTGCGTTGTTGTTACACTGTAATTATGAGTGGTCTCTTTAGCTCCCCTCTCCCTTGTGAATCTCAACAGAACCTCAGCAACAGAATGCTGGCGACATAATGCAGATGTGTCGTTCTCCTCCCCCAGTGAAAAAACAGATGAGAGGGAGTTGTGTGCTCTCTGAATGCTATTTTTAAATGCCCCTCACTTCATTTCAAAACATTTTTTTCAAACATACCATAGATACTGTTCTTCCTTGAGATGCTAAATTTAAGGTTTTAGAAACCAAATCCTGAGTTACACAGCAGAAAACTAAGTATGTCAAAAGGTTTAAACACAATTGGTTTTTAATTTCTTAGCAAAAAAATAAAAAAGTCATTGTACCAAGAATGAGAGAATTTTCAGCTTAGAAAGCAAAAGCTGAAAAGAAGTAAAAATATGGGCTTAGTATAAAAACGTCATTTCAGTTTTACAGTATCTTTTGACAGGTCTGCAATATTTTATCAAAGGAGAAGAAGATAGATTTGCTTTGTTAGTATCTTAAATACTTTAGATTTTCTTCCTTTTATATATGATTTATACTTCCTTATGGACAAAATATCCTTTCTGAGTAATAAAGAGGAAAAGCTGTCATATAACATAACCGGCCTCATAGATTACCGCTGATTCTGATTTCTGCTTGAGGAAAATGCATTTTCTTCTTTGCAACAGCATTTGAGGTTAGGGCCTCCTGTCTGTTGTGAGAGAAGTCTATGGTGGGTACTCACAGGTGAAATGATGAATGTGCCACCTGTGTAAGTGGTGGAACACATCATGACTAAGTAAATGCTTTTATTTCTCTGGTAACTAACCTGAATCTCCCTGATCAGTTTTCCATCTGGAGGCGAATAGGAAATCTGGACTAGAGAAAAATGTGCTGCTCCTTACTACACAGAGGACATTCAAGCAGCAGACTTGTGCTGGGCCTTTGATGCAACTTTTGACTATGTGTTTGAAATAAGAGAGATCTGTATTTACATCTTGGTTTCATTTTGGACTTAGCAAGAAATAGGAAGGAAGGACTTTGCAAGATCCCTTCCAAATCTGAGTGTAGACCTTTAAGATAGATTCTATAGCAGAAATAACAGCCTTACATAAAATTCTGACATCGTATCACTAGCCGCGTTATCAGAACTAAATGAACCTCTGTATATCTCTGTTTTCTTGTCTGTAACATGGAGACACAAGCAGTTCTCAAGATTATTTTGAGATTAATACAAACTACTTTGTGGTCAGCACCTGAAATAGTGCTGGCATATGGTATGCACTTATTGCTTTTCCTATTTTGTAAAATTTTTTAATAGTCCTAGGAACTAAATTAGTTACCAACATTTCTGTTTGCCACCAGGTAATAGAAAACAAAAAGCCTTTATCCCTTAATACAAATAAGTCCTTAGATTGCTGAGTATTTTTGTAAGAAGCTTACAAAAAAAGGATATAAGTCATCAAGAAGCTTGCATCTCAGTGAAAATTGAGAAATCTTGCTGATGCCGTGGCTTTATTTTCATAATCTATCACATGTATTATTTTTGAAGGCCTGCTAGACTAAATTTTCTGTCATAAAAGGTGTCTCTCACAGAAATGACTAAGGGAAATCTGATGAAAAATAATGTTTTTTCAGATACTATTTGAAAGCTCTCATTCTATAAATGGAAAGTTATATTTCCTGAATCAACACTAATAGCAGATATTTGTTATGTAATTCAGTATATTAGATTGGTATTCAGAATATGCACATTTTTTCAGCCTTCTATAACCCTATGTTATAGGGTTTCCCACCCCTGCCAACTCTCATCGCCATTTGATATGAACCCCTGGCAGTCAGTGTTGGTGCTTTGAATATTTGAATGATTTATTTTCATCTAGGACATGTAGGTGGTCACTAACACCTATGCATGCTGCCTTGAAATACCACCTCTATCTCTTCAGCTGTCTTTCAAGGCCAGGTCCTCTTCACCTTTCTGATCTATGGAACTGTCATGTCCTTAATGGTCTTTGGTTCTCATCCTTCAATCTCACCCCCACCTTTTTCCAAAATTATTTTCACCCTGCTCCTCTATCTCACAGAATGTGAATTTTTACCTGGAAATTCTCAATTCAGTAGCTTTTGATGCCTACAGACCTATTTATAGATTATAAAACAACAAAATTTTGGAATGATTTTTAAAACCTTAGTGGAGACAGGTTTCTACACAACCAACTTTGTTTTCATCCGTAAAATAAATCCTTTATTCCAGTTAAACAGGTCTCCATAAATTTTCAAACACCTCATGAGCATATCTGCTCCCATCCTGTCATTCTCTTTTCCTTTGCCTCATCTAAAATACCTTATCACTGTCTACCTGATTCCTAAGTGTTAAAGGTGCAGCACAGATTCTGCCTCCCCAGTGACACTTTCCCTTATTATCCCAGCACCTTTTAATCCTGTGACCCACAAATCTACAACTCATTTTTTTATAATATGTAACTAGAATGTTCTTCCTGAGGATTTTTATTTCAATCACTATCACTGGACTGGAACAGTAAATTACACACAGTAGACAATATATATTTGTTGGATGAATAAATGAGATCTTTGCATCTTGCTTTTAACTCCTCTTTGCCTCTTCTCTGTCCTGGAAGACAAAGTTCACATTCCTTAATTAAATCTTTTCACAATGTACTTGACTCTTGCTCCCTAGAATTCACCTTTGTAAGTCCTGGTCTCTCCTCATTCTGATCTTCACAAGCTATATCCATACATATTTCAATATTTTGTTTATGCTCTTTTCCTCACTGTAAACATTTACCATGTCTTCTCTCTGTCTGTATCCCATACATCTGGTCAATTTAGATCCTATCACACTGTTAAAACATACTTCTCTTATGGCCGGCGCCGTGGCTCAATAGGCTAATCCTCCGCCCAGCGGCACCGGCACACCAGGTTCTAATCTGGGTCGGGTCGCCGGATTCTGTCCCAGTTGCCCCTCTTCCAGGCCAGCTCTCTGCTATGGCCCAGGAGTGCAGTGGAGGATGGCCCAAGTGCTTGGTCCCTGCAGGAGGAAACACCTGGCTCCTGCCTTCAGATCAGCGCAGTGCACCGGCCGCAGCGGACTAGCTGCGGCAGCCATTGGAGGGTGAACCAACGGCAAAGGAAGACCTTTCTCTCTGTCTCTCTCTCACTGTCCACTCTGCCTGTCAAAAATAAATAAATAAATAAAACATACTTTCTCATTCAAACTCAAAGTATTTATCACTTGGACCAGCTAGCTTTAGGAAGTTAATCAAAAATATTTTTATCTGCTTACTGAAAAATTTTTACTCCCATGAAAAGTGAAATATGTTCCTTTAAAAAATGAAATTACAAAAAATAATAGAGAGTTTATATGAGATATAAACATTATATTTCTCTATTCATAAGTTTCCTGAAGTTATTTAAGATGGTAACATTTGGGGGAATCTGGATGATGACTATATGGGAATCCTTTATGACATTTGTGTAGTTATTTACAAGTCTGAAATAAAAGTATGATACTGACAAAAATGGATTAATGATTTTAGAGTCCATAAAATAATCCAAGTATGTAATGATATTAGTCCGGGAATCAATGCAAATCAATGGAAGAAACTGAACAAATCAGTTACATGATGTGATAACAAGCTATCTATGTGGGAAAAAGCTGGATTCCTTCCTCTTTTTTTTTTTTTGTTAAAGATTTATTTATTCATTTGAAAGTCAGAATTGCACAGTGAAAGGAGAGGCAGAAAGAGAGAGGTCTTCCATCCGCTGGTTTACTCCCCAGTTGGCTGCATCGGCCGGAGCTGTGCCGAACTGAAGCCAGGAGCCAGGAGCTCCTTCTAGATCTCCCACATGGGTGCAGGGTCCAAGGACTTGGGCCATCTTCTACTGCTTTCCCAGGCCATAGAGCTGGATCGGAAGTGGAGCAGCGGGAACTCGAACCGGCGCCTATATGGGATGCCGGCACTGGAGGCAGTGGCTTCATCCGCTATGCCATAGTGCCAGCCCCACTCATTTGTTATGTCCAAGTAAACATCATATAGATCAACAATTTTAAAATAAGGCGGCCTGCGCCATGGCTTAACAGGCTAATCCTCCACCTTGTGGCGCCAGCACACCGGGTTCTAGTCTGGGTCGGGGCGCCGGATTCTATCCCGGTTGCCCCTGTTCCAGGCCAGCTCTCTGCTATGGCCTGGGAAGGCAGTGGAGGATGGCCCAAGTGCTTGGGCCCTGCACCCGCATGGGAGACCAGGAGAAGCACCTGGCTCCTGGCTTCAGATCAGTGAGATGCGCCAGCCGCAGCGGCCATTGGAGGGTGAACCAACGGCAAAAAGGAAGACCTTTCTCTCTGTCTCTCTCTATCCACTCTGCCCGTCCAAAAAAAAAAAAAAAAAAAAGCATAAATAAAAAGACATGATAATGCATAACAAGAGAATCAAAAGCATAAAATAAAAATGCTTGTTACTCTGAATGTATAAATAGTAATGCTGTGTATTATGGGCACTTGGAAAAGGGAACAAAATGAAGTTAAAAGATAGGTGGTAATACTGGAGGAAAATATGTATACTGTATATAACAAAGTGCTGATAGGAGACATCTGATAAATGTTGTAGAGCTTGTTCTCTAAAGTAACACTGTCTGCACCTGCCACTTACTGATGATAAAACATTGGAAAAGTTACTTATTTCTCTGTATTTCAAATTTCTCACTTATAAAAATGTGAAGAAGACTCCCTGCTTCATGGCATCATTACTGGGCATTTAACCCATATGTGAATGCATCTGGGACCATGTTTGGCATATAATAATGCTCCATGTAAAATATGTTAGGGGCTAAGCATAGTAAACTTGCACTGGGACAGCCCTTTCTATGTATCATTTAATCCTCACGTGATCCTTTATGATGAGGAAGGTTCTATTATTGTCCTCGTCGTACGTATAGGGACCCTGAAATTTAGTGAGGTTAAGTTTAACTTGACTGACAGCTAATATATGATGTAGGTAGAATTTCAGTAAAGGTGTGATTCCAGACCCATCCTGTTAATATTAACATACTATTGTGACTCAAGACAACTTAATTACTTGCCCTTGTCTCTTGGAATGATTTAATCTTAGTAGTTGAACTTTCAAGTCTCTCTCATTAGGTATAGAAATTGGGCTCTTCAAATGAATTTGAGTACTAGTATTTTCATGAGACTGTTATTTTATATATATTTATATATGCATACACATACATGTACACACACATACATATATGTATATATTTACATAACAGTCTTCTGCAGATGCTTAAGTATTCTATTATTACTTAGGAGAAGAAATTATCCACTGGCAGAAGATTCTGAGCAGGCTATTAACACTGCATAGTTAATCCTTGAACTGACTTTGATGTTATGCCATATTATTTGAACCTAAATTTACTTTAGGGAATGGTTGACTGTTATCTTCAGTTCTTCCTTTGGCAATCTTAGGTTCAGATCTCATCTCTTAGGTTTTTCCTTTTATCTAGGACCAATTACTCCAGTTAACTGGCCTCAGTCTCCTCATAATAGGCCATAAACTCTTTGCAGGCAAGAATTAAAACCTTTTATCTTTCCACAGTAGGCATAGTGCCTTGATTCTTACCTTTAACGCTGTAGGAACTTAACAAATGGTTTATTGGTTAAATTAATTATAAATGAGACTTCTAGATAGCTTGTGTCTTATTGAGCTTCTAATTGTTTCTTCAGCAGCAGTAACTGGAAAATGCAATTTCCCAAGAGCTATGCTTTATCTTAGTTAATGTTTTTTCAGAGTAGGACTTTGTCATGATGATATAAAATTTTGATTAAACAAAAACTAGTTTATTTCTTTTTTACTAATAGCTCTATATAAAATACCATTTGCTCAGTAGAAAAAACAATTGGGAAAACAAAGTTGTCTCCAAGTGTTATAACCAAGGCACAGTACAGTGTTTTAAAAATTATTTATACTTCATATGTAGGGCTTGCACAGTTAATGTATCCACTCACTAGGCATTAAGAAATTTTGAGTGAGACATAAGGCCATGAAATTGATGCACAAACATGTAAGTGGAAAGAGACTCCATAGTTTAAATAAGTTAATGCTGCTCTACTAAGTCTAATGTTCTCTTTTTGCCATTTCTTTATTTAGGAATTAAGCCATTACTACCTGTACATTAATTATAACCCAAGAGTGAAGGAAAATTTTTTACCTCTACCTTAAATCATTTTAGGACATGAGGAGTAGTAAACTAGCAAATCATTGTTACTGGAGAAATCGCAGGGTTCTTGTCTTCGCACAAGAAAGAATTCAGGCGTGAGACATAGAGTAGTGGGAGGTAAAATAGCAAGGTTTATTAGGGAAGGGATATCCATAAGAACGGATGGGCACCTCTCCAGACAGGACCTGGGAGAGAGTGCAGTTGCCCGGATTGGGGGGCGGGGGGGAAGGAGCAAGGTTACATGTTGAGTGGAAAGATTACACCTGGCCGGACCAGGCGGGCAGCTCAGCAGAGAGGCAGAGGGCTGAGTGCGCAGTCGGGTTGAGGCCAGGGGTTTTTAAGGAGATGGGTCTCTGTCTTCACACATCTCCTCCTGAAACAAAGGATTTTATGGCTGTAAATATTAAGAAGCTCCTATCTGAGTTTTCCTTTGAAGGTATCAGGAGGAAGCCTAGCTGGCGCCATCCTGGGTTCAGAGGAAGGGTGAGCAGGAACCCCTAGAGAATCGAGATCCAGAGCAGGGTGTTTGAAATGCAGATACTGGGCTGCATCTGGGAGATTGTGGAAGATTTGTCAGGCAGAAGGGGTGGGGACCTCCACCTGGCAGGTTATCAGGTAGAAGGGGGCAGGGCAGGATGCAAAGGCCAGGCTGCCCCTGAAACATTATCGGAATGACTTTGAGATGCAGATGCATATGCTGGACATAGATGTCTTCTCTTTAGGCCTTTGTCACACACACATAAGCTCATAACTGACTTCCTACCTAACATCATTACTTAAGAGAACCAAATGGACTGGCGCCACAGCTCACTTGGCTAATCCTCTGCCTGTGGCACCGGCACCCCAGGTTCTAGTCCTGGTTGGGGCACCGGATTTTGTCCCGGTTGCTCTTCTTCCAGTCCTGCTCTCTACTGTGGCCCGGGAAGGCAGTGGAGGATAGCCCAAGTGCTTGGGCCCTGCACCCGCAAGGGAGACCGGGAGGAAGCACCTGGCTCCTGGCTTCAGCGCACCAGCCATAGTGGCCATTTGGGGGGTAAACCAACAGAAGGAAGACCTTTCTCTCTGTCTCTCTCACTGTCTAACTCTGCCTGTCAAAAAAAGAACCAAATGATAAGCTAGCAAGGTTAGAAGTAACTTACTAAATGGTCCAATATAAAAACAAATAGCTTGTGCCCTGGGATATCCTACTGTAGTGTTTGATTTTCATGTACTCTGCTAACCCACATTCTGGGCCTTATGCAGATAGAGTCACTGCATTTCCATTAGCCTTTGTGAAAACTGCCCTTCCTTAGGCAGCAAAGGATGGCCCAAGGGCTTGGGCCCCTGTACCCACCTGGGAGACCTGGAGGAAGCTCCTGGCTCCTGACTTCAGACCAGCCCAGCTTTGGCCATGGCATCCATTTGGAGAGTGAACCAGCAGTTAGAAGATCTCTCTCTCTCTCTCTCTCTCTCTCTCTCTCTCTGCTTCTCCTCCTCTGTCTCTAACTCTGCCTTTCAAATAAATAAATAAATCTTAAAAAAAAAAAATGAAAGACAATTGCCCTCCCTTGAGTAAAGACATTTAAGTATGTCATTCACAACCTGAACAGGCCTACATCCAAGCCTGAAGAAAGTGTTGTGGTTTCATATCCTCTCTGACCTTAGGTGATTCTGAACTTCATATTCTTGTAAGGTGGGCAAGAAAGATGAGTAGGAATGAAGGAATGGGGTCAGAACACACCTAGTCTGGTATTTAATTTTTTTTCTTTAAATGCATTTGAGAGCCAGATAGACAAAGACAAACACAGAATGGCAGAGAGCCGCTATCCACTGATTTACCCCTCAAATGCCACAAGGGCTACGATTGAGCCAGGCCAAAGCCCAGAACCAGGACCTCAATCCAGGTCCTCAATCCAGGGTGGCACAAACCCAATTCATTGAGCCATCACCACTGTCTCCCAAGGCCCACATTAGCAGGAAGCTGGAATTGTGAGTGAAGCTGGCACTGAAATACAAATACTCTGGGGCAGGCGCCGTGGCTCACTTGGCTAATCCTCTGCCTGCAGTTCCAGCATCCCATATGGCCGCCAGTTCTAGTCCTGGCTGCCCCTCTTCCAGTCCAGCTCTCTGCTGTGGCCCGGAAAGGCAGTGGAGGATGGCCCAAGGGCTCGGGCCCCTGCACCTGCATGGGAAACCAGGAGGAAGCACCTGACTCCTGGCTTTGGATTGGTGCAGTGGCCATTTTGGGGGTGAACCAATGGAAGGAAGACCTTTCTGTCTCTCTCTTTCTCACTGTTTATAACTCTACCTGTCAAATAAGAAAAAAAATAAATAATACAGATACTCTGACATGAGAAGCAAGCACCCTAACCTGTGGCTTAACCATGAGCCTGAATGCCTATCTCCGTGGCTTTGAGATTTAATCAACAACATTCCTACTGCCATTCACCCAAATGGTGGCTCCTTAAATCAAGCTTATTTTTAATCAGGCACCAGAGCATCTACATTTTATTAAGATTCATGCCAAGCTATTGCTGAGAGAATATGACCTCCTGATATAGCCTAGCTCTAAGGGACTGAGATGTGAAGACCCTTCATCCTGGCAAGAACAAATTTGTTCATACACCCATACAAATAAACCCCAATATCAGAGCTCACATGGCACTACCTGCATCCACCTGACCCTCAGTCCCACTAGTCTACCCTGTTTGGTATGGAAAATAGGCTGATCAGAATTGGATTTCCTTAGAATCCAAGTCAGATACCCAGACATGCTGGGCTCATCCAAGCATATGTACATTATGGGACCTGGTATAGATTTATATGTGGAATCTTCCCCATTATTGTAGGCTTCAATAGGGAGGGCCAGTGTCACTTTTCCTGCTGTCATGCTTATTCTCATGTACCTTCACACATGTCTACTTTGAGTGCTATGCCGGCCTCCCCCAGCTATCGTGTTCTTGCACAACCCTGGATTTAATTTATATGGAAGTTTACAGCATTCTTTTAAGTACTTGGAATAGTACAGTGTTTCTATATTTACATAAGTACCTTAATGTCTCAAATACAATCTTAAAGGTTTTTATATTTTAATTCTCCACATTTAAATGAATGCTTATACCTTTTATATTTCTGTTTTTTTTTAAATGGAATGTATCCGTAGACTCAGACCACATATTATAATATATAAAAATATGTATTATTAGTCATCTCAAATAGTGAGGTCTGAAATAAAAAGTCCCCTGAATTTAAGAGCAAAAAGCAATAAGTCCTCCTTTTAAAGCTCTATAGTAAGTTGAGGTTTCTGTAGGTCTACAGTGCCACAAAGTCTCAGGAGTAAGTTCAAAACCCCCAAAAGACCTCAAGTTCCCTCAGAAATACAAACCACAACATAAAGTAATCTTCTACTTAGTGTTATACTGGATTGGAAAAACTAATCTCATGAACTCTCATTTAATAAATGTCTTTTATGCTGGCTCTGTGGCTCACTTGGCTAATCCTCCACCTGCGGCGCCAGCACCCTGGGTTCTAGTCCCGGTTGGGGTGCCAGATTCTGTCCCGGTTGCTCCTCTTCCAGTTCAGCTCTCTGCTGTGGCTCGGGAAGGCAGTGGATGATGGCCCAAGTACTTAGGCCCTGCACCCGCATGGGAAACCAGGAGGAAGCACCTGGCTCCTGGCTTCAGATTGGCGCAGCGTGCCAGCCGTAGCAGCCATTTGGGGGGTGAACCAACAGAAGGAAGACCTTTCTCTCTGTCTCTCTCTTTCTCACTGTCTAACTCTGCCTGTTAAAAAAAAAAAAAAAAAAAAAAGAAAAAGAAATGTCTTTTATGTAATGAATTCTCATTGAGAATGCAATTTCACCATGAGGCTTACATAATATTTTATTTTTATAGCCTTTTATTTAAATTTTGTATTATGGAGCTTTTCACACATATACAAAATGAAGGAGAATAAGCTAATAAACCCTTAGGTAATATTGCCTGTTATATTATTATTATTCTGTCAATCATATGTTACCCAAAGTCACCCTCTTTTCTTCTTTGCACTATAATTTTTAAGGTAAATTCTATATATCATGTCCCTTCACCTGTAAATATTTCAACTTTTATCTTTAATGTATAAGGACATTTAATACATAACTACCATGCTAAATCTTTAAACTTTAATAATTAATATCTAATACTTTCCCGTATTCACATTTCTCTGTCTCAAAATTATCTTTATACAAATTGTTCATGTTAGAATCCATATAAAGTTCATGTATTGTATTTGGCTATTTATGCCTCTTGGATCTCTGTTTTCTTTTTTTAAAATTATTTTTTATTGGAGAGGTAGAGACAGAGAAAGAGGCTAACAGACAAACAGAGAGAGTGAGCTCCTAACCTCTGGTTCACTCCCCCAATGTCTATAACATCTAGGACTGAGTTGGGGCCATACCCAAGAGATAGGAATGTGATCCAGGCTTCTCAAAGGAATGGTATGAACCTAGATACTTGAGCCATCGCACTATTTCTTATAGTCTGTGTAGGCAGGAAACTGGAGTCAGGAGAGCCAAGAATTGAACCCCAGGTGTTCTGATGTAGGTAGGATTCAGGCATCTTACCTGTTAGCTAAATGCTTGCTTCTGTTTATTTAGTTCTATTTATTTCTATGCAAATACTTATTCTTTTTATAGATTTGCTTATAATTTATCATGGATGTTTACATGGGGAAATTGCTACCAAATGAAGGCCTTAGGCTTTTAAATTATTTATACATTCTTTACATTTTCAGATCCACACATACTTAATTTTGAAATGTAAAGGACTGGTTAAAAAAAGCTTCCTGTTGTGGTTCAAAAATAGTCATGAGTTGATCTTATTACTCAAGGGCAAAAACCAAATTCAGAAATTTTGTTTCCACTTGATTTGGATTCAAGTATGTCCATATTACATTTTTAAGCTGAATTGTAGCTTAATGTACTCAAAGTATCATCTTAATTACAAACACAAAATGTGTAAATAATCATCCCTTCTGAGACTTTTTCTTTTTTGCCCTTGGGATTTGGGATTTGTATTCTATATTTAATACTTTCAAACTAAGATAATGTATATTTACCAAATATGAGTATTTGTATTTCTTCTACTGTTTATCAGTTAACATATATAAGTGGCTTGTCCATTTGCTAGTATTCCCATTGAGTTCAATCTGAAATCTCAAAAACATTGTTCTTTGTAAAAATAGTTGAATCATGTTTTTGCTTCTTTTTTTAAATACTTCTTCTGCTATTCTACCAGGTTGATGCATTATTTTCTTTCACCATGGGTAGGAACACAGAAAAGAATGTCTACTGTGACTGCAATTTTAACACAACCATCCTTGATTTAAATTGTGCTGTACTGCTAAAATGCCTCAAAATTTTACCATTTCTTTTTATAAACTCTCAATCTTGTGATATCTTTCCTTTCTTAGGACATGAACGAGTCTGCCAAACAAGAAGCTATTTTGGAATCCACAACAGATGCTGCAGAATGGAGTCTAGAAGTTGAACGCGTACTACCACAACTAAAAGTCACAATTAGGACTGACAATAAGGTATGGAAGAGAAGATACATTTTGTTCAAAAAATATTTTATAAAGTCAAGATACTACCAATTGTACAAATGATTTAAAGAATGTGGTGGAATTCCATTTCCAGCATTTTATCTTAATAGGGATTTAACAAATTGCTGAATGAATAAATAATATAATACGGTCCAAAGAAGCTAAGAATGAATCTTTGAAAGAATGATTTGGAATAAGTATATCCCTGGGATTGAGTGGTATTTTACCAATGAATTTCAACATATTTTCTTGGAAATTATGTTTGGTTTAAGTGAATAGGAACTCTGTGACTATACCAGAGCTGATCAGAATTAAAAAATTGTTTAGAATTCTACTGGATGGCAAAACAGAGGACAGCCTAGATGTGGTCTTAGATGATCTGTTCAGTACATATGATTAAAAGTTAAGCATTAAAAAAAAATCAAGAAATCATTTGTAATAAAATTTAGGGTTTAGACTAGATGAATTGGCCAATTTTATCATTTCTGCTCTTATAACTACAGCTTTGTAAGTAATGACTTTATTTTTTTAAAGACCTTTTTTTTTTTAATTTTTTTTTTTAATTAAACTTTTATTTAATGAATATAAATTTCCAAAGTACAGCTTATGGGTTACAATGGCTTCCCCCCTCCCATAACTTCCCTCCCGCCCGCTACCCTCCCCTTTCCCGCTCCCTTTCCCCTTCCATTCATGTAAAGATTCATTTTCAATTCTCTTTGTATACAGAAGATCAGTTTAGTATATATTAGGTAAAGATTTCAACTTTTTGCCCATATAGCAACATCAAGTGAAAAAACTACCATTGGATTACTAATTATAGCATTATTTATTTGAAACACAGATTTACAGAGAGGTAGAGGCAGAAAGAGAAAGGGAGAGAGAGAAGTATCTACCCACTGCTTCATTCCCCAGATGGCCGCAATGGCCAGAGCTGCACAAATCCGAAGCTAGGAGCCAGGAGCTTCTTCCAGGTATCCCACATGGGTGCAGCAGCCCAAGCACTTTGGGCCATCTTCTACTGCTTTCCCAGGCCATAGCAGAGAGCTGGATCGGAAGTGGAGCAGCTGGGACTAGAACCTACACCTCTATGGGATGCCAGCCCTGCAGGTGTTGGCTTTACGTGCTTCACCATAGTGCCGGTCCCTAAATAATGACTTTAGAATAAGGTAAAAGGTGAATGTCTAGACAACAGAATTCTCATAAATAGTATGATCTTTACGAAAGGGGCTACAGAGACATCTAGTCTCTGAAGAAACTGAAGGAGCATTTTTATCCTCAGAGGCTAGACATAAGCCCCCAGTATCATAGGGCAAGTTTCTAGTAAGCTTAGATTCTGTGTGATCTTGTGTTTGCCCTTAAAGTAGATGCTCTACAAAGATTGCTGTTTTCAGGGTATGTTGGAAGGTAATTGATTTTTAGAATGTCTCTGGCTGATAGAACTATATCCCAGAACAGGTAAGAAGTAAACTAGGCTCCTGGATAAGAACAAATAAGAACAACAGAGGTCTGACTAGACTGTGAACAATTGTGGAACAAATTCGTGTAAAGTAATTGACATATCCTGCAACCTGTTTACCTTAGATTTACGCAGTCATTATGGAGGACACCTGTAACTTGATTACACTGCAATTGAATTCTTTGCAAATCTTTCCTATGTAAATATATTTAATAAGAATGCCTTCACTAATCAAATCTCTGATGGAAACTTTAGTATGCAAAAATGGGATTTTTTTCTGCAAAAATAAAATTTCTGATTCTTTGTTTTTTGTCAGAACTAATTCTCTTCATAAAATTAATGATCACCATTGTGGTTCTAGTTAGAATGACATGTTAAAATAATTTTGTAGCTGGGAACTCTCAAAGTACAGCTTAATCCCAAAACGAAGCAAGTTTAATTTGTTTACTTTCAAGCTAAGTGAACTCTTGAAGTCAAACATCTTATTTAGAACCTAATATTTTTTTTTCTTCTAAGCACAACTATTAATTTGCACTCCATGGAAATAACTTAATAAAGGAAGAATCTAAATGTAACTTCTAACATGTACTGTTTTATAAAATTAGCTACAGGTCAAATTCTATAACACACCAACATTACAGTCATCAAAATTGTAGGTTCTTATAAAATCAATGTTCTCCTGATTTGGGGAAGAATTAACTAGTTGAAAGTTGGACGCTCACGCTCAGCATTAAAAAAAAAAAAAAAAAGACTATGCCAAATTAAATCTACCATCAAATTTTATAGGTAGCATTCCAAAATAGCAGATATAGTTCTATTTCTCAGTGTTTTTTAGAACATGTGGATATCATTTTGAAACTTAAATTTTTGTGGTAACACATAGTGGCTTAAAGTCATATTTGATTCCTTTTTCAGAATTCTTTTCTAGATCATTTGGTCTTGGTTCCCAGTATTCACAAACCTTTCTTTGCTTTAAGTCTTTCAGATATACCAAAGGGGAAACACAGCTTTAGGGTCAATTATTTTTTTAGCATACCTAAGAAAAATGAAATTATACATTGGTTTTAGAAAGTAACAGACTTATTAACAGAAATTTTTCTTATTTCTCAGAAATATGAATAAGATAATCTGGTTACATATGAAGTTTCATCTCATAGATTCAAAATTCTCCTCTTTTAGAAGAGATTGACTACAGTACCTAGTAGATCCCATTCTTTCTCCAAATCTGACTGTACCAAAACCAAAACCTTAGGCAAGCATCTGGCAAAGTCATCAAGTTGCTGCTTGGGACACCTGCATCCCATATGGTAATGTTTGGTTCAAGTCCTGGCTACTCTGTTTCTGATCTAGCACCCTGGGAGGCAACAGATCATGCTCAAGTACTTAGATCACTGCCACCTTTGTAGGAGATCCGGATTGAGTTCCAGGTTCCTGGCTTTGGCCGGCATAGCCCTGGTTGTTGTGATAATTTTGGGAGTGAACCAGTGGATGGAAAATTTCTCTCTCTCTCTCTCTCTCTCTCTCTCTGTCTCTCTCTCTCTCTCTCTCTCTCTGTGTGTGTGTATGTATGTACCTTTCAGATAAAATGAAAATTAATTTTAAAAAGGCCCTCTTTCCTTTTGTCCAAAACAGTAATGTTTCACTCAATGTGGCTTTTTAGAACATATAAAGATTTCAGTTTTGTGTTTGAAGGGGGAAACAAAAGAATTATTTTGGGATCCATGACTTTTACTGGTCACCGTTGAATTAATTTTTTTATTTATTTATTTGAAAGGCATTATTACATAGAGGCAGAAAGAGATAGAGAGAGAGGTTTTTAATCCACTGGTTCATTTCCCATATGGCTGCAACAGCTGGAGCTGGGCCAATCCGAAGCCAGAAGCTGCTTCTGGGTCTCCCAGGTCATAAGACAGAGCTGACTTGGAAGTGAAGCAACCAGGACTCAAACCAGCACCCATAGGGGATGCTGGCTCTGCAGATTGTGGCTTTACCCGCTACACCACAGCGCTGCCCCTGGACCAATTTTTAATTGGCTTAGATATGTGGTAGATAAGTAATAAAGAGCCTCCATTATTTAAATGCATTTAAATTTTTCAAATGACTTCCATTAGGAGTTTTGGGTCCTGTATCAGATACTTGTTCTGCTTTTCTTCTCTCACAAATTAGCTTATGTCTTCTATGTTTCCTAGCAACAAAGCTCCAAAAAGGTAAATCTCCTTTTCTGTCCTTTTTATAATGTATATCCTTTGATAATACTCTTTATATACCAATATTTATACTTTCCATAATATTACAATTAGGGCTTTATTACTAAATTAGCTTATTCCTAGTTGTCTGGTACCACTTGCTACTGTTGCCAATTCTCAAAGAATTCAAACTAATTTTAATATTAGCTTCAATAAAATAGAATTAGGAAAATTAACATGATGCCAAAAATAGAAATAATATGCTCCACAAGTGAAGATAAAGAAGTTTTGTTGTATACTCATTGAATGGACTTTATTAGTAGTTCCCTTTTTAGCATTAGTTATAGAAAATGCTCCTAATAATTACTTCTAGGGTAATTAAATACCAAGAGACCAATTCAGATCTGCCCTACATTGGAATAATGTGTCTAAAGACACAGAGGCTCTGCCAATAGAGTCCATAAATTCAGCCAAATCCTAGGTCATGCCACTCTAATAATGCTTAAGTTATAACCAAATGTGTACAGCTCAGGAATCAGCTCATTAAGATGCCTAAATCAGAGTAGATGTTGCTGCCTAAAATGAAGGGCAGTATTGGAACACTGTAGCACTATAGCTTGTGTTTGTTGTGCCTTTTCTCTTACCCTTTTCTCTTCTGCTGAGCTTCTCTGTATTTTTCATTTCTCTTTATTAGGCCCAATAATCGTGCACACCAGTGTTACACAATTGCCTTGGAGAAACTTAAAGCCAAGCTAGAGCAAATAACATTTGTGATTATATTCAGACTAGATTTAGCTCAGTAAATAGTTAAGAATTATACTAATTTCTGAGTCTTTTTGAAATACAATTTTTTAATTATAAAAATAATATGGAAGCATTGTTTGATGGAAGAAGTGGTAGGCAGTGTTCTGTGAGCTAAAAACTAGAAATCGCACATTTCACCCTATTTTCAGTTCCTAATGCATTGAGCCAAATTTTAGAAGTTTACTGGAACTGTGGTAACCATAAAGATCCAGAAAAGATGGAACCTATTTCACACTCTGTCTCTTGGCTCCCGCTGTTCATATTAGCTCCACTTTTTAACTGTAACCCAGGCCAAACTATTTTACCCCTCTATTAATCCTTTTCCTCATCTACAAAATGAAACTGATTGTTTTACCTCACAAAGTTGTTGTAAAGTACCAAAAAACAGTATCTGTCATGTAGTTAACATATCACAAATGTTAATTATTGTTTTCTTTCTTTTTTTTTTTTTATTTTTGACAGGCAGAGTGGACAGTGAGAGAGAGAGACAGAGAGAAAGGTCTTCCTTTTGCCGTTGGTTCACCCTCCAATGGCCGCCGCGGTAGCACGCTGCAGCCGGCGCACCGCGCTGTTCCGATGGCAGGAGCCAGGTGCTTCTCCTGGTCTCCCATGGGGTGCAGAGCCCAAACACTTGGGCCATCCTCCACTGCACTCCCTGGCCACAGCAGAGAGCTGGCCTGGAAGAGGGGCAACCGGGACAGGATCGGTGCCCCAACCGGGACTAGAACCCGGTGTGCCGGCGCCGCAAGGCGGAGGATTAGCCTGTTGAGCCACGGCGCCGGCCAATTATTGTTTTCTTACAATATTACTGAGTTCTATCATAGCCCTTTTATATTGGATGCCTATTCAGTATTCAGAAAGAATTTACAAAAAATTTGTACTAACATTTCCTTCATTAAGGAATATTTATGAATATCAGCCTTATATCCCTACATGTGGGTATGATCAGTTTTATATAAACTTGATAAATTTTTCCAATTTTTCCCAATATGTGTATTATAATAATATGATAACAGTAAGAACTTATATTTACTAAGTGTTTACTGTGTGCTAAGCACTGTTCTCAGCATTTCTCTTGTATTAACTCAATTTAATGCTTTCCACCACTCTGAGATACAAGTACTTTTTATTTCAAAGAAAAAACCTAAAAACAAAGAAATATCTTGTAACTGTTTTGCCTTTCTAAGTGAGAGTTACTGTATTTTAGCTGATGCTATAATTTGAACATTTGTTTCCTAAACCATGTAGACATTTAATACCCAAAATCATAAGTTCATAATGCTGAGCAGGTAGAAACTTGGCATTTAAAGAGTGGGCCTACTGGGAGGTTCTTTGGTCATTGGGGGTTGCCCTTGGAGGGTCGTTATGAAACAGTTGGTTATAAAAGCTGAGTTGGGCCTACCTACTCACACTCTACTTCCTGACTTGCCATTCGATTGTTCCTCCATATATGCTCTGCCATGTGCTGTCTCTACCTCACCAAATGGCTGAATCTGAATCAGAGGACCTACCCAGTCTTGGATTATGAACCTTTAAAACTGTGACCCAAAATAAATGTCTTTCCTGCATAAATAGCTTCTCTCAGTTATTTGTTATAGTGATGAAAAGCTAATTCAGCTGACAACTCAAGTTTCAACCTAAACGACTTGAAATAATATAGCATACTGGTTAAAAGCACAAATTTTGAACCCAGGTTGCTTGAGTAAGAATCCTGGCTTTAACATTTATTGAACCCTAGGTGCAAATTACTCAACCACCCTGAATAACTTAGTTTTCTCATCTGTAAAACTGGGTTTATTATAATAGTTTTCAAATAATTTTTAATGGATTAAATAAATTAACATCTCCAAAGCACTTAGGGTGGTGCCAGAAGAATAACTTACTGTTGGCCATTATTTCTATTTGCTTTTATTTATATAGTTGAGATTTATACCTCTTTTTAAAAATATTACATCATGAGTATTTCTACATGTCATTAACAGTTATAAACCACAACTTTAATGGATTCTTTAAAAAAAAAATTTTTTTTAAAGGCTGAAAGATTCAGAGAGTGAGTGAGCTCCCATTCGCTGGTTAACTCCCCAAATGCCCATGACAGGCCAAAGCTGGGAACTCAATCCAGGTCACCCACATGGGTGATTGGAATCCAATTACTTGAGGCATAAGCCCCTGCCTCCTAGGATCTGCATTATCAGGAGCCAGAGCTAAGGAATCACACCCAGACACTCTGATGTGGGTTGCAGGCATCTTAACTGATAGGCTAAATGCCTACCCACTCTGTAGTTCTTGACAGTTACTCCAGCTGCATATCAGGTGGCACAGATGGCTTGGGCAAGTTCAACAGATGGGAGTAAAACCAGAAGGTGTAGGATCCAGATGAAGAGATGGCAGTGATGTGGGCACACATATCATAGTTGTCCTCAGTCACCCAGGTTCATTGTCTCATATACAACAAAGAATGAAGACTTGGACACTGAGAGGTAAGCAAATGGTGAAGCAAGGTTCTATTGAAGTGAACACAAAAAGCTCTTGAAGCCAAGTAACTCAGCGAAAGGGACCTCCTGAAACAGGCCTTATTGAAAGGAGCAGAGAGAAGACTTAAGGGAAAGCTGCCAGCCGGGGCTTTTCTCAGCAAGAAAAAACAGCCGTTGAAACAAAGTGATCTGGGAGTGGAAAGTTTGTACAGGGCCCTTTAAGAAAATTGTTCCTCATGCTGTGAACTCTTGCTGCCTTCTGATCTCCCATTCCTACAGTCTGCCAGCAGAGGTATCTCCAGCCCCAATTTTCTTTAGATTGCAAGGTTTTGTTTTGTTTTGTTTTGTTTTTTATTTAGTAAATATAAACTTCCAAAGTACAGTTTATGGATTACAGTGGCTTCCCCCACATAATTTCCCTCCCACTCACACCCCTCCCATCTCCCGCTCCCTCTCCCATTCCATTCACATCAAGATTCATTTTCAATTATCTTTATATACAGAAGATTGATTTAGTATATATTAAGTAAAGATTGCATCAGTTTGCACCCACACAGAAACACAAAGTGTAAAATACTGTTTCAGTACTAGTTATAGCATTACTTCACATTGGACAACACATTAAGGACAGATCCCACATGAGAAGTAAGTACACAGTGACTCCTGTTGTTGACTTAACAATTTGACACTCTTGTTTATGGCATCAGGAATCTCCCTAGGCTCTAGTCATGAGTTGCCAAAGCTATGGAAGCCTTTTGAGTTCACCGACTTCCATATTATTCCAACAGGGTCATAGTCAAAGTAGAAGTTCTCTCCTCCCTTCAGAGAAAGGTACCTCCTTCTTTGATGGCCCCATTCTTTCCACTGGGATCTCACTTGCAGAGACCTTTCATTTAGGTCTTCTTTTTTTTTTCCCAGAGTGTCTTGGCTTTCCATGCCTAAAATACTCTCATGGGCTTTCAGCCAGATCCGAATGCTTAAGGGCTGATTCTGAGGCCAGAGTGTTGTTTAGGACATCTGCCATTCTATGAGTCTGCTGTGTATCCCACTTCCCATGATGGATCGTTTTTTCCCTTTTTGATTCTATCAGTTAAGTATTAGCAGACACTAGTCTTGTTTATGTGATCCCTTTGACTCTTAAACTCTTAACCATTTTCTACCTAAGTTTAATGTAACCTAACCTAAGCTTTCTCCTACCTATATCAGTAGGAGAGAATCATACAAGGGCTGGAGGTTAGAACATGGGCTAGTATAAAGACCATAAGGTCTCAGAGCACAGACCAGTAATAGCAAGGCAATAATCATGCCAGTGAATCATTTTAGAGAAAGAAGTGGTTGTCGAAGATGGAAATCCAATTGAAAGGGAAAACATGGAGAGCAGGAAGCAGAAATGAAGATTAAATTCAAAACTATATTTAAAAAATTTCTGTAGTTACTCATTGCTGCAAAAATGTACCGTTGCTGCCAATGCTGTGGTGTAACAGGTAAAGCCACTGCCTGCAGTGCCGGTATCCCATATGGGTGCCGATATGAGTACTGGCTGCTCCACTTCTGATCTAGCTCTTGCTATGATCTGGGAAAGCAGTAGAAGATGGCCCAAGTCCTTGGGTCCCTTCACCCGTGTGGGAGACCCAGAAGAAGCTCCAGGCTCCTGGCTTCAGATTGACATGGCACCGGCCATTGCGATCATTTAGGGAGTAAACCAGTGGATGAAAGACCTTTCTATCTGCCTCTGCCTCTCTGTAACTCTGCCTTTCAAATAAATAAATAAAGCTTTTTTAAAAAAAAAGCGTACAATCAAACCAACCTTTACATTGTAGTTGCCATTACCTTTATCAGCTTCTGTCAGAGATTCTCTTCTAGGGTATTTTATGGCTATTATTGAAGTAATATTTTCATACATGATTAACAGGTTTAAAATTTTATTGGAAATGGAGAGAGAGGGTGTATATATTTTCTATCTACCTCTCATTTACCGATTTACTTCCCAAATGCCTGCAACAGCCAGGGTTGGACCACACCAAAACCAGCAGCCTAGAGCTCAAGCCAGGTCTCTCATGTGGGTGTCATGCACTTAGCTACCTAAGTCATTGCCTGCCATCTCCCCAGGTATGCAACATTGGAGACCAAAATCAGGAGCAGAGCTGGAACTCAAAACCCAAAAGTGTCTGCCAACAATATTTGATACAGACATCCCAAGTAGCATCTTCACAACTATCCTAAATGCCCGCTGCAATTAAAAGTGTTTCATTTCTATAGCAGTGCATGTGTGTGTATTTTAGTTGAATCAGTTGATAATTGCTGAGTTGAATATAAGAGTAGTGGAAGTTGAGCTGCCAAAGAATTCTGTAAGTCTCATATTTCAAGGGAAATACAAAATGTAGATGCATATTCATATAGATTTTTCCCTTTCTGTATGTTTGATGAATTTCTAGAAAATACCTTTTCTTGAGAAAAATTATTCACTCTTCTTGAGTTTTCTCTTTAGTATAAAAAGCAAACCCATATTTGATTTTATTTCAATAAATGGATGCCACTCAAGAACAATAAAAGGCTATTTATGCAGAACTTGCTAGAGCAAAGGAGTCAGCCACCATTGCTTGCATATGGCAGAGGCTAAAAGGCAGGCATAGGAATCCAAAAGATTTTTATGAATAACTAAAGCAATTTTTAAACATCAAAAACAAAGCTGGAGGCATCACAAAACCAGACTTCATGACATTCTACAGGGCAGTTATAATCAAAACAACCTGGAATTGGCACAGAAATAGACATGTAGACCAATGGAACAGGATAGAAACCCAAGAAATTAATACATACTTCTACAACAACTGATCTTTGACAGATGAGCTGAAATCAGTCCGTGGAGAAAGGACAATCTCTTCAACAAATGATACTGGGGAAATTGGATCTACACATGCACAAATATGAAACAAGACCCCTACCTTACACCTTATACAAAAATCAAATCAAAATGGATCAAGGATCTATTAAATCTATGACCTGATACCATCAAGTTACTTGAGGAAAACATTTGGGAAACTCTGTAAAACATTGGCATAGGCTTCTTGGAAAAGGCAATAAAGACAAAAATAGACAAATGGGATTATACCAAGCCTAGAAGCTTTTGCAGTGCAAAGGAAACATTCAATAAAGTGAAGAGACAACCTACAGAATGGGAGAAAATATTTGGAAAGTACATAACGTTGATATCTATAAAGAGCTCAAGAAACTCAACAATGAAATAAACAACCAGTTAACAAATGGGCGAAGGACATGACCAGGCAATTTTCAAAGGATGACATACAAATGACAACAGACACAAGAAAAAATGCTCAGGATTACTAGCCATCAGAGAAATGGAAATAAAAACCACAGTGAGGTATCACCTCACCCCAGTTAGAATGGCTATTATCTGAAAATCAAAAACAATAAATGCTGGCAAGGATGTGGGGGGAAAGGTACTCTTAATCCACTATTCTTGGTATATAATCTAGTATAACCATAATGGAAAACAGTATCAAAATTCCTCAGAGATAAATCTGCCATAGGACCCAGCCATCCCACTGCTGGGAAATTATCCAAATGAAATGAAATCAGCATATGAAAGAGTTATATGTACCCCCATGTTTATTGCAGCTGAAGTTACAATAACTGGGGCGGGTACTGTGTGCCCCAGCAGGTTAATGCCCTGGCCTGAAGTGCTGGCATCCCATATGGGCACTGGTTCGAGACTCACGTGCTGCAGTTCCCATCTAGCTCTCTGCTATGGCCTGCGAAAGCAGTGGAAGATGGCCCAAGTCCTTGGGTCCCTGCACCCGCGTGGAAGACCTGGAAGAAACTCCTGGCTCCTGGCTTTGGATCGGTGCAGCTCCGGCCATTGCTACCAATTGGGGAGTGAACCATCGGATGGAAGACCTCTCTCTCTCTCTCTCTCTTTCTGCCTCTCCTCTCTCTGTGTAACTCTTTCAAGTAAATAAATAAAATCTTTTTTAAAAAAAGAAATTACAATAACTAGGATATGAAATCAACCTTAATGTCCATCAACTGATGACTGAATAAAGAAAATGTGGTATATATACACTGTGGAATGCTACTTGGCCGTTAAAAAAAAGAAAGAAGTCCTGTCTTTTACAACAAAATGGATGCAACTGGAAGCCCTTATACTTAGTGAAATAAGCCAGTCTGAAAAAGACAAATATCATATATTTTCTCTGATATGTGGCAGTTAATATAGAATACCAAAAAATCTATAGGAATGAAATGGTCATTTTGGGATAGGGTTGTCCTTTTTAGGCCTAGTTTATACTCATGTGGAACTGTAGTCTTCCTGTTTTTTATTTAATGAATATTATGATTAGTGGTGAATTAAGCCTATGAATATAGAGTGGATTAAAATTATGTCTTTGCAAAAATAATGAAGAGAGGGGAGAGAAGGAGTAGAACTGGGGCAGAGTGCAAGGGAGTGAAGAAAGTGTGGTTATCTTCTTGGAACTATACCTATGGAATGCATAAAATCTCTTCTCTGTATTAATTTTAAAACTTTTTAAAAGATGTTATGGCTAGAAATCTGGAGGTGGCTTTTAAAGCAGAAGCAGGGCAGCCTATGTAACTGGCGGAGGTGGGGGGCATCAATGTTTGGCTTGGTCTGATTGATCCTAAGTCAGAAGTAGGAGATACGCCAAACTGAGGAAGGTGGAACCATTGATTAAGTCCTAGGTGTTTGGAACTGATTGCTACAGGGAATACAGTTTGGTTTGCTGAATTAGTTTCTGCAAATTGTGGGTCAGAGTTTCTTTATATTGTCTGGCCATTGTCTTTTGTCCATTTTTATATTCAGACTCTGAACTTCATATATTGATCCAAAGAAAAATGGCTTCTTAAAATAGACCTGTTAGTCTTGATCAGGAGAATTTTGAATCAAAGGTTTTGTTTTTTAACCACAGGAGTAACCATGTAAATATTAATATGTATTCCTGTTACCCAGAAATAAGGAAGAGCAGCAAGTGTGAAATCAGCTTTCAACTAAACCTCACAGAGGCCTTTTTCTTCAATTATGCAGTACTTATTCCTAAAAGATTATACATTATAATGATTTAATATTAGGTACTTAATGCAATGAACAAATGTTCTAACATGCTTTAATGCCCTGTGGATATCATAATTAAAATTTTGATTAATGGCTTAAGTAGATTTTTTTTCCAAATTATAATTAAATGTTTCTTGCTTTGTTGTTTTAAAGATAGTTGGGTAGGTACCCCATTCCACCAAAATGTCTTTAGTAATTATATAAATCATCAGGTTCATTACAAGGAATTTAGATGAAGAGATTATTTTTAAAGGCTTTGAAAGTATTACAGCATGTCTTTCTAATTGTTGCAAACCTTTAGTTCACTGAATTGCATTTTTACATTCTTTTTTTTTTTTTTTTTTTTTTTTAATTAAACTTTTATTTAATGAATATAAATTTCCAAAGTATAGCTTATGGGTTACAATGGCTTCCCCCCTCCCATAACTTCCCTCCCGCCCACTACCCTCCCCTTTCCCGCTCCCTTTCCCCTTCCATTCATGTAAAGATTCATTTTCAATTCTCTTTGTATACAGAAGATCAGTTTAGTATATATTAGGTAAAGATTTCAACTTTTTGCCCATATAGCAACATCAAGTGAAAAAACTACCATTGGATTACTAATTATAGCATTAAATAGCAATGTACAGCACATTAAAGACAGAGATCCTACATAATTTTTTTTTTCAAATTATTTTTACATTCTTACCTCTTCCTAAGTAGCTGACTTTCTCAAGGTACAACTGTAAAAGGAACCTTAACCTTTACATTTCAACTCCAAGCAATTCGATTTTGTTTTAACATAAATAAGCTTTAGAGGTGTTGCCTTGGGTAATTCACAGCAGGGAACCTTTTGTAAAGAGTCATTGTGCTAAGGATGGAATCATTGCAATAGTCTTGAGCCCTTGGGCTCTCTAGTCACTGTAAGAGCTAAAACTAAAGAGAGGAGAAAGGCCTTCATTAATCAGCAAATGGAATTCCATTTAAATGAACCCAGAGGGACCACAGAATTGCTGTATTTGGTATAAGTCTCTTCAAATTGGAAGCCAAATCATGCATATAGGTACAATGCTAGACAGTCTACATCAGGAAGCAAAAGGGGGCATTTTTCTCATTCCAAAGCAGTGGAGAGAGTAACTTACTTTGACCTTCTGCCATCATTGTGTTTGGACGCAGTATAGGGGAGTGCTTATAAAATTTAGCTTCTTTAAATATTTCTGGTCTTTAGTGATTTATAAATTTCAGTTTGGGAATAAAAAGCATTTCTTAAGACTTACACTCTGGTTTTTGGACAGGATATATGAATAAGATTCTTCTATGAGCAAAAAGGTATAATATTCAGCAATGTATTTTATGTATATAACAGTCATTAAAATGAGATTCTGTCTGTTTTTTGAATAATGGAGAAACTACATTTATAATTTCTATAGGTTTTCTGATAGACAGGCCTTCTATTGAGAAATGTTCACATAATTTAAAGGAAAAATAAGGTACCATATTTAAAAAAAAAAAAAAGCTTTTACAATTACCAGTAACAAATGTAAATACAGGTGGCAATAAGTTGGTCTCCATGTGGCTCTATGTAGGAGTAATAGCTCCAATTACTGTCACAAATGTTTGTAATTGTATCTATTGCTGCCAAACAATAAATGTTTTTTAATATAGTAAGGCCATAAATGTACATGCTGCTGTTGTTTAAACAAATACAATTTTCTGCAAATTTATCCTTGAAACACCTGCTATAATCAGAAAGAGGTGAATGCTATCAAAATAAACTGCCTTAATTAAGTAGACACACATACATTTTTAGAGCAGCCTGCATGATTACTCAACTGCCACATCGTTTCAGAGCATGAGAGAAATACTCACTGATGGACCTTTACTGACAAGCTTTCCTCAGAGGAGACTGCACTGCACCAAACAGAAGATTGTTTCGGGTTGTTGTATTATTTTTAAGCAAGATGTTATTTTGTGGATTTAAATTTGTATTTTCCAGTTCCTCCATTTTTTTCTTTTCTGCATGTAGGTCATGACAGTTATCATGGTTGTGTGAAAGAAAACTGGGCTTAAATTATACTTGCAAAAATACAGCAAAAGGGTGGAGAACAACCCCACCATCCTTAAGCAACTGGAAAAAATTCCTAGCTGATTCTGTCACAGTCTTGTTGAACATTCAGGATATTCTGTTTAAAGATAGTTAATGATTCCTTGCTTCCTGTTTTCCCTGAGTGTAATAAATGTTTCAGCTGGATGGGGGGAAAGATTTCATTTATCACAAGTTGAAATAGGAGAATGAGTGTTTTTGCTTCAGAGATTACCATCAGCCATAACTAGAGAGCATCAATAGTGGTAGCCAGATTTTAAGTAAATAACCAATAAAAATGGCATGTTATGTAAATATTGCAGAGGGAACTTACTAACGCTTCACTGCTAATATACTTCAAATAGACATTTGTGATTGAGAACAGTGAATTAATACACATTGATTATAATTAAAATGTCTAGACTGCCTTAATATTTCATTATTGCAAAGTATGATTTAATGTTTCCTTTAAATTACTTAATATAAAGCATGAATTGAAGCAGAAACCATTTGTCTTATGGACTTTTCTACAAAATGTACTTTTTGTTGGCCTGACTTACTTTCTAACCAACTGTATTGGAGTAGTTTTATCACTGTTTTATTAAAAGTTTCTTTTTTAGATAAATGTCACCTCCATGGTTTTTATCCCATTGTATTTGAATCTGTTTCCTTACATCAAGATAACATTGTGTGATTTCTGGATTCTTCAAATATGCAGGAGATGACTATTACTGCTTTTTGTTGGGGGGAGGTTTCTTGGGGTTACAGGAGTATCAGTATGAACTATGAGTTTTGATTAGTAAATTCCTAAAGGTAGTAGGGATTGCCAAATTCATCTGATCCAGTTCTCCGCTGAGGTTACTGTCCATCCTCTGGAATAATTAAACTCTGATCTGGTCTATGTCTGTTCCTGCATTCTCAGAGAGGCAAATTGCACTTCCTGCTTGCCTTGACAAATGTCTTCAATGGGCTTGCAGCTCCTGAAAGCCTGGAAACCCTCACTGAGAAAGTGTGCATGGCCATATAGAAGGGGTGTGAGTGGCGTAAGCATGAATAATAGATCTGATTTAAGATATGTAAACTCTTTGTTAGCAGATGGTAGTCACTAGAAATAACCTCTGAGCACAACTAAGAAATGTTATTTAACTAACAAGGTATTTTATTTAGAGATCAGAATATCAAAGGTTTAAGGATAAAGGAAAGAGAAAGTATAATCTAGCAGTTGAGGAGGCACCAGACTGATGTCTCAAGTGCTGTGGTTCTCCCATGTGAGGGCAGTTCAAGGTTTTTAAGGAATTCAGAAAGGGAAGCTGTGCTGGGAGGACATGACTAACAGTACATTGGGGTCCAGGGGTAAACACCAAACATGGAAACTGGTTTTGGGTTTGATAAACGGATTTTTTTTATAAATCTCAAACGTCAGTGCAGTTTCTTGACAAACATGCTGAAAGAGAATTCATGGCTTAATTGTAACATGGGTGAAATGCACATTTTTCATGGGTGAGTAGCTGCAAAATATTATTTGGCTGGAATCTGAAACAGGCAAAGTATTGTGTTAAGAGGTTCTAGTGTTTCATTAAGCATAATGAGGCCTCCTATTCTCCTATGTGTATGACTAGTAAGGTTTGTTGTGACGTTAGTCACCTGCACCAAAAATCACCCTATTTAGTTACCTGTACCTCATTATACTCTGTTACAATAGATCTCCAGTTATAATCAGTTTCAAGTAGGTGTGAGAATACCAATGATTGTTGTGATATCCTTGCTTACCTACTACACACACGATTTTAGTTTTCTCCACAATGAGAAGAAACTCTAGAAAGCAGAAACTTCCCTGAGGAAACACAGATTTCCAGCAATCATGATTATTCGCAAAACTCACTGCAACAGATATGCCACAGCATACACCACACATGCATACACAACTCGTCTTAAGTTGTATATTTAGTTCTTTGAACATCTAAAAAGAAAAATCATGCTTTCACACCACAAGGGTATGCTACACAAGATTTTAAGCTTCTGGCAATGGAAGAAAAATGTCACATTTAAAAATTCAGGAAAGCCACATTTTGTAATTATCCTGCAACCTGGTGGGCATTTTTCATTAAGAAAGTAATTCAATTTCATGAAAAAGTTATTTAATCGAATAGACCTTCTCACTCATTTTCTGTCTCATATACACACGCGCAAGTGCTCACACATGCCAATACACACACAAATGTGAGCAGTGGTGAAGCTGAAGCATTTGACAATGAAAAGGAGCTTGCAAATCTGCTTGTGCAGAAAAAGAATACAGATAATGTTTCTCAGAGAAGGTAGTGTTCTCTGTGGAAGAGGGAAATTCGCTGCTTTATATCCTTCCAGAAAGCATGATAAATTATAGACTTGTCTTAGAAATATTTGCTTCAGTGAACATAGATAGACATCTGCAGCTTCTTCGATCAAGCAATCTCCCCTCCTCCTTTCACTTATTTTGCTGTCATATTTGCAAAGAATTCTGTCCTTGACCATGGATGAGTTTTTAAACATACCACAGGAACATCTGTATTCCACTTTGAAGTCTTGAGGCTGGTCACTTTGGGACTAGCTCACACTTGGCTCTGCCTCCTTATCACTGTACCTACAGTTAAAATTTTAATAATGTGTCTTACTGACCATCCAAGCAAGGGCTTGCTGTTCAGCCACAGAAAGTGTGGACGGTAGCAGCCTCCAGCAATGCACTCCTTCGGAAGCAAAGAACTCCTAATGCCAGGTCTCGTCCTTCTGAGGTAGCCTGCAGGTTGGCATATGTGAGTTATTTCCAGTTTGGGACTGCGGTGAATGATGCTGCCATGAAAATTCTTCTACGTATTTTTAGGTCAACGTATGTACACATTTTTATTGGAGTTTCCACTATGAGTAGAATTGCTAAGTTGTGGTGTGTGTGTATGTTCAACTGCAGTAGAGCCTGCCAAGTAGTTTTTTAAAGTGGTTATAAAAATTTATACTATATCAAGCAGTTTATGAGAATTAGTTCTTTCATATCTTTGTCAACACTGGGTATTGTTTTAGTCTTTTTACATTAGTCATCCTGCTAAGTATGTTATGATACCTCATTTTCATTTTAATTTGCATTTCCCTATTGACAAATGAGGTTGAACCCCATTGGTATTTGTATATCCTCTTACTATTAAGACATCCACTTTTTATTTTTACTTACAGAGGCCTTTTTTATATTCTATATGAGTCCTTGTGAGGGATATGTACTGCAAATGCCTACTCCTTAGCGTTCCTTTTTACTCACTGATTTCTATATTATGATAAACAATGGCTTAATTTAATATACTCAAAAAGAACTTTTTTCAGGGGATGATGAATATGGCTAATACTTAGGTTATTTACTTTATTTTTTAAAATACTTGTTTATTTTATTTGAAAGTCAGAGAGAGAGAGAGAGAGAGAGAGAGAAAGTCTTTTATCTGCTGTCTCACTACCCAAATGGCTACAGTGCCCAGAGCTGGGCTCATTAGAAGCCAGAAGCTTCTTCTGGGTCTCTCAGTTGGGTACAGGGGGCCAAGTACTTAGGCCATCTTCCACTGCTTTCTCAGGTGTATCTGCAGGCAGCTGGATTGGAAGTAGAACAGCCAGGATTTAAACTGGTGCCTATATGGGATGCCAGCTCCACAGGCAGGGGCTCTACCCACTATGCCACAATGTCAGCCCCAGGTTTTATTTTAAAAAATCTTTGTTTATCTCAGTGTTATGAAAATACTCTTTTTTTTTCTTGAGGCTTTACTATCTTGCCTTTTATATTGAGATCTACAATACATCTAAATTTTAATTCATGTGTGTGGTATGAGGTAGAACTCAAAATGTATAGTTTTTATATGAATACGCAGCAGATCCAGATACTTTATTTAATAAACTATTCTTCAACTGGTGCACTACTGTACTTAAATGAGCATGTATGTGTGGGTCTGCATCTAGATTTTTTTTTAAAGATTTATTTATTTATTTGAAAGTCAGAGTTACACAGAGAGAGGAGAGGAAGAGAGAGAGAGAGAGGTCTTCATCCGCTGGTTCACTCCCCAATTGGCCGCAACGGCCAGAGCTGTGCCAAACCGAAGCCAGGAGCCCGGAGCTTCCTCCAGGTCTCCCACGTGAGTGCGGAGGCCCAAGGACCTGGGCCATCCTCCACTGCTTTCCCAGGCCACAGCAGAGAGCTGGATCAGAAGCAGCCAGGTCTTGAACCTAGGCCCATATGGGATGCCGGCACTTCAGGCCAAGGCGCCAACCTGCTGCGTCGCAGCGCCAGCCCCGCATCTAGATTATTTTAATATGTTAATCTATATGTTGTTATTTGATATTATTGAAAGTGATGTCTTTTAGATTTTCTTTGCTATTTATTGGTTTCAGATACATAGAGATATTTTTGTCTACAGCAAACTTGTTAAATTCATTTATTCATTCTAACCGCAAACCTGTAGATTCTTTTGCCTTTTCAACATTATAGTTATATCATCTGCAAATAACATCAATCTTACTCCTTTCTTTACAAGCCTTATAAGCTTTTTACTTTATCTTGCCTAGTATAGTGTGAGGAACTCTGGTCTTATGTTGGATGTAAGTGGTATAAGCAGGGAGAAAGCTTGCAGTATTTTAACTTCAGAGTTAAGTATTATGCTAGCTATATTACTTTTGTAAATCTTTTAGTAGGTTAAGGAAGTTCTCTTTTGTTCCTAGTTTAGTAAGAGTTTATATCATGAAAGATGTCATATTTTTTTCAAATGTTATTTTTCTTCACCTATTGAGATGATCATAAAGTTTCCTCTTTTTTTCCCTCTTGTGGGAAATTATATGGATTACTTTTTGAGTATATATAAATACAACCTTGTATTTTAGAATAAATGCAACATGATTATGATACATTATCTTCCTTTTATATCACTGAATTTGATTTGAATTTGATAATATTTTGTTTTAGGAGTTTTATATCTGTATTTATAAAAGGTATTGATCTGTAATGTTTCATTTATTTTTTAGGTGTCCTTGTTAGACTTTGGTGCAGTTATACAGCCCTCATAAAACAAGTTAGCAATTGCTCTTCTTTTTCTCTGTTCTGTGGTAGAGTTTGTATAAGATTATTTTTTATTTCTTAAATATTTGGAAAAATTTACTAAAGCCAACTGGGTCTGGATATTTCTTTATGGGAAATATCTTTATTTATATTTAAATAAAATATATTTTTTATTTATGAGCTTTAAATTATGTATGTATACCCTAAGAATATTTTAAGTTCATTTCTATTATACAACACATAAATACATTTTTGTAAAAATTCAAATATTACACATAAAGCTAAGTTCATCCTCATCCATTATCCCCTTAAAATTTTAGTTATACCTTATTGCATTTTGCCTTGGAAATAATGCTCTTTCATACCTGTCCTTGCACATTTGGGTTGTACTACAAGTTTACCTGCATAAGAATTGTTAAGTCTCAATTTCTTCATATAAGTAGAGTTCACTTAAAGAGAATTTTACTTGTATATTATATCAATAATGCTTAGTGTACTGCCTCAGCATTCCATGAATGTTAACATTATTAATACTATTATTTAATTTTTTAAAAAAAATCTCAGGGTGTTGAAAGATTATACCCAAATAAAGAGATAGAAAAGCTTTATAAGTAATCCAAAAAAAAAAAATCACAAATAGAAACAATACTAAAGCCAGCAAATTGTATTTGTAGGAAAGTCCCATCATTAATCCTTCTTTGGAACATATTTATCCGTGTTTTCAAGGTAGTTCTAGCAAGGCTATCTACATTGTTCACCTGCAGCAGATGAGATGCAGCAAGCCTTCCTAGTTAGTGCCTTTGCTTTAGCAAAATAACCAAGATAATAAACATACTTAATGAAGAACCTTTGAATTGAGAATTTTCACAATTTCTTGTGCTTTTTAATGGCACTGGATGTCAAAGTATGGAAATCAAAGAGCGCACTTGATATAACAGCAAATCCATAAGTCAGAGAAAAGACATTTGGTTTCCTATACATTGTGTGATTTACAGTGTGAAAAGTAACACAACCTCAATTTGTTATCTATCCTGTGAAATAGAGGGATAGGATTTCTTCCCTTTCATTAGAATGATCTTGAAGATCCTTAGAGAAAGTGAACTAAGTTGAAACAGAATTAAATGGAACTTATAAAAGCCCTCATAAATGTTTTTGTATTCACTAAAATAAAATTATAAAAACAAAACATAAAGAAGATTTCATTGATAATTATTCGTAATGGAATTGGGGCAGAGGCAGTGAGAATATAGGAAAAAGGGTAGATGGCAGAGGAAGAGTAACATTTTTGTGATGGAAAGTGATTCAAGATGTATCAGAGCCTTGGGGCCCTGCTGCTGCTCTTAGGAGAAATGAAAAGTGCTAAGACCTCTGTGAAGTGCCACAGGGTCAGCTGTGGTCTGGTATGGGTTTTTCCTGAGTCTAGGCTCAGCACAGGAAGGGACATTCATTGGCTTTTTTCCTATCAAGAAGTCTTCAAACCTTGCCTCTCCACACAAAAAGAAGCTCCAACTTGGTTTCATAAAATGGAGAATTTGACATTTTACAGGTTATAAATTACAGAAACTTATACATAGATATAAGTTCAGTTCTCCATCCCTAGCTCATAATTTAGCTTCTTTTTTCCTGCAGTTTCAGGAGAAGCTCCAAGGATTGAATTGGAGATCTAGAGGAAAAAAAAAAATGTCTTTGCATATGCAAAGTAAATAGGTCAAGTACTATTCTGTTGAAATAAAACCCAGAGATCCATATAGTCCTGCCAGTGACCTTAACAGCTGCAACTAGATCTCATACATTTTGATTTTATGATGTACCATGAATCACCATCTGTGGAGACTGCATCACAATTATCTAGTCTCTGAAAGAGATATATAATATAATTTGTTGCTAAAGAGTTTGGAGTGAGGAGGGGGATTATGGCTACAACAATAGCTTTGCTATTTACCCTTATAAATGATAGAATTATACATGAGACTTTTATGGCAGGATGTTGAAAACGAGAAAGCCTAAAGAAATGATTTACTGTAATCCTTATTAGTTTCCTCAGTTCCATGGAGAGAAAATATGCAGGATTAGGTGAAACACTCATTTTCAATAGAAGAGGAATGATACTTAATGAACACACTTTACTGCACTTTGTAACAGGTGACCTCGAGACCCCAATGGCCCATGTATTCTCACTCAGTAAGTGCCAAAAGAATTCTTGGTTTACCTTCCAAACCCTGGGAGAGCATTTTATCCCAAAGAAAAGCATCATATAATATATGCAAAATACACTGGTTTGGGAGTGCTTTCCATTTTCGAGACCTGAGGCTTTCAAAAGGTCACTTAGCCTATCTGATTCTTAGTTTTTCTCACTTTAAAATATGTATATGCAGGCAGTTTTTCTGCATAACAACCCCCAAAATCACAGTGGCGTATAACAATAGCACATTATCCTCATTGAAGTTGCACATCTGCTGATGTGTGGCTCAGCTGTAGTTCTACTCTAGCTGTGCTCTGTGTTTCTTACTCCCAGACCCAGTTTGAAAAGATAGCCCTTATGTGTGGCAAGCTTATTATGGCTGAAAGAAAGGGCAAGAGATCTTGGATAGATGCCTCTTTCAGCTTCTGAACAGTCCTGGCACAGATCATGTCCGTTATCACTCTACTGGCCATGAAGAATGGCATAGTCAAGGCCAGCATCAAGGGGGAAGGGGAGTATAACCCTCCCACAGCAAGCCAGCAAAATCAAATCAGCAAATTTTTACAGGGAAGGTAGAATTGAATAAGAAGGGATGTCATATCTACTTAGTTCTCCAAACTTGTGTGAGTCTCAAGTTATATATTTACATATACAATATACATACATATGTATGTATACGTATATATGCATATACACTGTGTGTGTGTGTATGTGAACTCAGACACTCCTATGTGGGTTGTGGGCCTTAACTGCTAGGCTACACACATGCCCTTGGGTTTGCAGTTGCAGGAGGCTGGCAAGTTGCTGCTTCTCCCTGTCCCAATAGTTGCTGGCTGATTTAGAGGGCCTTGTTTCCTTGCCAAATCTCTCTAGTCATAGTTACAGGTGGTGAACAGTCCACTAAACTGTAA
The DNA here is from genome assembly GCF_033115175.1 of Lepus europaeus. Lineage (NCBI taxonomy): Eukaryota > Metazoa > Chordata > Mammalia > Lagomorpha > Leporidae > Lepus > Lepus europaeus. The sequence continues at coordinate 63,389,222 of NC_084828.1, read as the reverse complement.
AATGAAAATGTTGCAACTAGATAATTGTTAAATAGATGAGTCATTGATCTCTAAGATACTTTCCAGTTGTTAAACTCTGAGATACCTTTTGCTCATGGGATACCAAAAAATGCTTAGAGATAAAGGAAAGCACTGATTTGGTTTTTTGCTTTATAACCCTCACTAGTAACATGTAGCCAATTGCCCCTTTTCTTAACTCCAGTCTGTAAATACATGAAGTGTAAGAATTCATACAGTTGGCTTCTGATCCAAGTATACCACTACTGGTATGGCCCATTTCTGTAACCTGGCCTCTGTTTTCTTATGTTGGAAATGAAGAGTGAGACTAAATGTTTTTTGAGGTTCTTTATAACTTTAGTGTATTAAAATTTTATAACTGATATATTTGAAGTACCCAAGGATTTTTTTTTACCCTTGTAGTCACTAGCTCACTTAAGGTATTAGTTAAGTTACGGATAGAATGGAATTATTCATGAAATACTTTTCACAAAATAATGTCATTAGCAAAGTAAAGCCTCAAGGTATGCTAACAGTATATGAGATTGAGAAGTATCTTAGTTCCATCTCTTATTTCTGTTTACCAGAATACTTCTTACAATGCATATTTCTTGTCTTTTAAAAATTTCACTTGTAGTATTATAATCTGAAATATTTTGAAAATTTATTGTAGGAAATTAAAATGTTGCAGATTTCAAATATTCTCACTATTTCTGATCAGTCTGGTAGCAATAGACCATATTTAAAAATACATGAACTCTAGTAATCATTAAAGACTTTATTAAGAAGGACTCTCAAACGTCTCACTGAAGAGAGCCCATTTTATTCTCTGAAAGACAAACTAATGTTCGATATATTCTGAGTCCAGAGTTGCTTGTGGCAAACATAATTGTTACTGCTTAAACAAGTATTTCTTTTCTAATAATTAGATTTTTTTTCATTTTGATGGGTAATCATAAATATTAACCACCAGCAGTGCAGGAATAATTTATATTCAAATTGTCAGACATCACTCTGTGAACACATAAAATAATTTACATTTATTTAGAACATCTTATCCTAAAATGCTCACCAAATATTTCTTTGTAATCTAATTGCAAGCTATATATAGGACTCTACCACCTGAAATAGGGCAGCAATCAAAGTAGTTAAGATAAAGGACACAACTTCAAACAAAACAAAGAAGGAAATGCAGTAATTCTTATTGTGTTCCTATGTGCTCTTTTACCTGTAGGATTGGAGAATCCATGTTGATCAAATGCACCAGCACAGAAATGGAATTGAATCTGCTCTAAAGGAGACTAAGGTGTGTGAATTGCTTCAGATGCACCAGTATACGTTTAATCATCTGTAGATTACCTATTATGGGACATTTTTACCCTGTACTCACTAGTCCTTGTCAAAGTTAACAGAGAGGTAGAGTAGGACTATTCACAAAGTGTTTTTTCTGTTCACAAAATAGTACAGTTAGCAAAGTGGAACATCTAGCTATGCAAACAGATGTGTGGGATTGAGAAATACCCTAGATATAATTCTTGCCTTCCAAAAGCTTGTTTTTTTGAATATACCACATTATATTTAAATAACTCTTCAATTTAAACCAGCTGAAGAAAGTTGATTTATGTAAAAGCTGTATCTATATTCAATATATTACATTTAAAATACACATATAATACATAAATCTAATATGTATTCCTCTCTGAGTCCTGAGGGATGAGAGCAATGCCTACAACTTAGAGCTTTTCCAGGTTTGCTGTCGTACTAGAAAGGGGAACTTTTGGAGGATGCCACAAAAAAGCAGAGCTAGAGTGAGAAGTTATGGGTCCCAGGCTAGAGCTGTAGGTTTCAAGATCTACTTCAAAATGGAATATTCCAGTCTTCTTTGTGGTATAGGAATGTCTATGTTATTCCCTTACGTTCTTTGATTGTGAACTTTATAAGAAGTTAGTTACAATCACTTACATTTTAGTTATGCATAAGGACAAAAGAATTAACACTACCATGTGCCTTTTCATTTTTAACATCCCATAATATGCAACTAAAAGATTTCTCATGACAAACTTTGTTTTCTTTTTGTGTTTCTTTGTTTTGTTTTGAAAATTCCCAACTCTTCTTTGTTGTGGTTGATCATTTATTTGTGGTTGATCATTTGTAGTAATGAATTGAACGAATATTAACTCATTTTTAACTGTTTTTAAGAAATCAGTTTTGTAAGTTCTTTTACCTGCTGAAACCCTATGAAATTTGCAGGGATTTTTGGACAAACTCCATAACGAAATTAGTAGGACCCTGGAAAAGATTGGCAGCCGAGAAAAGTACATCAACAATCAGCTTGAGCACTTGGTTCAAGAGTATCGTGCAGCTCAAGCCCAGCTGAGTGAGGTAACTTCAGAATGATTTCAGGGATTTCTTCCAGTTTCTGACCTTAATCCCTAAGCTTGACACTTGCTTTCCATTTGAGAATTGTGAAATGCTCCTCACAAACAGCACCACACTAATTCTCTGCCCTCTTTAGGAAGCTGTGTGTGGGATAGAGCGTACCTCCATTTTACATGTGATAGAAATTGTTGTCTCTTAGAAGTCTTTAAATATACTTCTTCATTTCGTGTCAGTGAATGAAGGTATTTGTTGTTGGGAAACCTGGCTTAGAACAGGAATCAAGTGTCAGGACACCTTCTTTTGTTTCTAAGTTTGTTGTTAATTTACTGTAGGAGTAGGAGGAAGAAGAATAGCATGCGTTCACATGTGTCAGAGGGAAAAGACAGCCCTTGCCATAATAGCTCACAAACCACAGAGTAAGAACCATGAAAGCTGCTCAGAGACAGGCTATTTAAGTAATGAAATGAGACATATTTTTCACTCTTCCAAAGTTTTCCAATTTTTACCAAAAAACAAAGTAACATGCAACTCACTAACCTTTGAAAGCAGCAGCTTTTGGTCCTAGGAGAAGGAATTAATTAATTTTATTACATTGCTTATTGCCTCATATAGACATCTACTTGTAAATATTTTTAGTTAAAAAACTGTAAAATTCTCTGAATAAAGTCACCATATATCTAATATTAATATTAAATAATTGATTATTACAGTAGTTTCCAAGAACATGTTCTAGTTGATTGTATGTCTGCTGTTTGTTAATCCTTATTAATTGCTGAGCCTGCTGCCTTGCTTTGATTGATTTTTTTAACTGATTTTCTCTACATAGCATGCAAATTAGATTGACCAGAGCCATTCTCCCAACTATTTAGCAATGGCCGAGGACAGTTTTTATTGTGAACCATGCCCATGTGAGTTACGCAGATGGTATATAAAGGTTAGGGTAGTTCATCATTTTATAGTGCTTTTCTTAAGTAGTTGGTGCCTATTAGGGGCATCAAATAGCTACAGTTAAATGTCACTTTCACAAATGCATTCAGACGAGGAGGGGGTTGCCATAAATGCTATGCAGGAATTATAAACACAAAGAGGTCATATGTAAGTGATCTATTTCTGTTTTGAATTTGTCATTAAACAAATTGTCTTCTCTCTCAGGCAAAGGAGCGATACCAGCAGGGGAATGGCGGAGTAACAGAAAGAACTAGACTGCTGTCTGAGGTACGCACCGGCACTCTTGCCTGGCTTCTAGCTGTCATTCAGAGGTGTTGAGTAGTTTAATACCGCTCTTTGCAATAATTGCTTCCTGTGGCTTCAAGTCATTTTCTTTAGGAGCAAATCCCTAATGTTCTTATTAATAAATCAGTTATTTAGACATGTCTTGTTATATTAGCATACTTATATTTAATCTTTGTGTTTCACAATAATTGTAACTAATATATAGATGAATAAAGCATTGGTTTAGGAGTCTTACAAATGTTCCTGTTACTATGCAAGACTTAAGATTCGTTTTTAGTAATTGTAGTTAACTTGTATAGGTTCTTGGGTATTTCCCCATCCACAATTGGGAGTGGCTTAGAACTTCTGGGATATTGCATACATTTTTTGCATTTATTTTCATGATCTTGCAAGACAGATAAGACTTGATAATATTCTTCACTAAAGAGCTAAAGGTGAAAAACCATGCAATAAGGTCAAGAGCCAATTTGGACTAAAATCCAAGATTATCTTTGGTTACAATCCTGTAGTAATTGCCACAAACTTTACTGTTGTGACAGTAAAGAATTAAGCTCCTTTTGTAGAGATTATGTGAGAATTAGCTATTTTAAAGTACTGAAAATATAAGAGAAATATTTAGACCCTCAGCTCATGGTGCTTCTAGGCAAATAAAACATTATATATAAGTAAGTACCCACTTACATTAGCTAAATTAACACTTGAAGGGAGTCCAGGGAACCATTTAGTTCTTTCGGAGTAGGTAGTTATCCCCAGTTGAAACATTTCAGGTGCCTGAAAGAAATTAATTTGCTTTACTTGGATGAGCACTTTATTCCCAAGGAAGGTTTAACTCACAGTATGATAAAAATAAATAAATAAATAAAATAAAGCCCACTGCTAAGTTGCAGTAATTATGGCTTAGTTTTGGATTATACAAAAATTTTTCAGTTTTTTTAAAGATGATATTTTCTACCTACATTAATGCTGGTTTGAGAGTTTGCTAATAATAGAGGCTATGGTAGTATAATTTATACATAGAATACAGATAAGAACCAATATAACAGAACAGGATGCTCCTGGAGTTTGGAGTTCATGGTTTGAATAAGCAGTAGAACAGTTTTATATATGGCTATATGATACTTTTTAATGTTCAGTAGAATAAAAGGTGACATAATCTTTTGGTGAGCTATACTGTTAAAAAAGATGCATATGAAACTTAGAAATCTAGAATCTCTTTAGAATGCTTATAATATTTTAATTAATAATTGATTGTTAGAGAATGGCATGGTAGATGCTTGTGAGATAAAAGCAAGACTGAAATGGATAAAGCAAGTTTGCTTTTGTTGTGTCATGTCACAACATGGCAAACCTAATGTGAAAATATTTTGATGAAGTTCAACATTAGAAGTATTCTCAGAAGATGAAAAGTTTTGTATATCGGCATGTTTTATATTCTTGTTTGAATTTGTCCAGAATATTCCTAATATCTTTGTTGCCCTTTGTGTGTACTTAATATATAAATTATTTTTTGTCAGTACATCATTCAAAAAATTTGAAAATTTGTTAAAATTCCATGCTCATAAAAAATGTTTTAATGAAAGGTTACAGAAGAATTAGAAAAGGTAAAACAAGAAATGGAAGAAAAGGGCAGCAGCATGACTGATGGTGGTAAGTACACGCTGGTTCTGAAGAGAAAATGTGAGGGAGAGAAAAAGAACTCTTCAAAAAGACTACCTAAGAAAGAAGTATTAATTAGGGAGTCTGCTTTTCAAATGAACTGTTTGTTACTTGTTAAAGAGAGATACATGGTCCAGACATCATGTCTGATCATCGGTATACTAAGAGCAGTAGTTTTTTTTCTTCTACTATAATTTTGTTTTATTCAAACTTCATTGATTCAAAGAGTGTGAAATAGTTACATATGTGCTTATAGAAAGTATCATACCAATTTTAAAGAAATGTTTTATTCTGTTTTCATCAAATAAGCTTCATTTTCCCATTTTATGTACAGAAGGACACTAAGTGTTTGCCCAGATGACACCAAGGCAGTGGTGTAGTGACCTTTGTCTTTTTTCCTCCTCCCCAGTAGACCTGACTGGGGAGGGGTCAAATAGAGAAGAATTAATAATCTTGCAGTAACCATTCTCCATTGTGAGCTGGTTATTTTCACACAGTCCAGCAGTGATTGCCTAAGGCTTTTCTAAGCCAGGAAAGATTTTCTAGCGTTCTAATGATCTATACTGCGTGATCTTTTAAAGGGATGTGTTGGATGTTTTTTTGTAATGTTTTAAATGGACCCATTATCTATATCTCAAAGGTAATTCTCTTTCCCTTTTCCCCCTTTGTACCACCTTTTCCTACAGACAAATACACTAGCCCATAAAATCATGTTAGACACATCTTTAAACACCCACTCAGCAGTTCTTCCCCAAGAAAGAGAAGAAAATTCAACTTCAGTAACCAAGTGCTGCATCATTTCCCCTCCTGAAAATCTCAGGTGTTTAAAATGCCATAGCCAAATTGTGTGAATGTCAGTGAGTTGTTGGCTGTGTTTTAACCCTATTTTTGGCTTAAGACAAAGTGAGGAAAATGTCATACAGTTCTATAGTAAGTACACTGGTACTCCAAATGAACATTGTCATTCCATGCTATTTTCATTCTGCAGCTCCTTTGGTGAAGATCAAACAGAGCTTAACAAAACTGAAGCAAGAAACAGTTCAGATGGACATTAGGATCGGTGTTGTGGAACACACCTTACTCCAATCAAAACTGAAGGAGAAGTCCAACATGACTAGAGACATGCATGCAACAATTATTCCAGAATCAGCAATAGGCTCTTATTAAAATAAACTGTTTTCACGCTTCTGATTAGTTGAGCTTTTATGTCAAATCATATTTCTTGTTGCATAGATTTCCACAAACAATTATCCCTTTTAAAGCATATTCAATGGTTTATTTTTACAGGTACTTACACACAAGTTGTATCATGGTGATTATGATGGTTAAGACTTTGCATTGAATACGTTTAATAAAATAACTAAAAATTCTCACTTCCAATGAAGATTTCATTGTTACTGATGTCAAAGCTCCTGCCTGGCAGGTCATTTTTGGTACCTTGTACAAGCCAGTGCTTATGACCTGTGCTTTCAGTAGATGCTACTCTTGTCACCACGTGAACCATTGGAAGAGGTCTGGCCTTTTGCTTTAATGATCACAAGTGCGTCTGTGCCAAGCAGCAGCTAAGGATGGGTAGGGAGATTCTTCATATGATGGCAGACTGCGCTTGCCCCAGCCATATGGTTACCTAAAATTACAATTGTTTAAAGTATAGAAAAAGGTTATTATTAATATAGGACATTTATGACCTATCATGAATGTTTCCTAGCTAAAATGATTTTATAGGCAATCTATCTTCTTGGATCTAAGACCACTTAAATAAATAAATGTTCAGTTATATTTAACTCTGCCCCTACAATAAGGAAAAGGTGAGTATGCACGCATCTCAGTGCTACGTCCTTTTCTCTTGTTGTGTGCACTGCCCAGGAATTCATTTTGAAGGAGAAACAGTGGTGACAAATCCTGTGAAGATGAGTTTCTGGGACTGATGATCTTCACTTACCCATTTTACTGAGACAACTGTCTAGGGTAGGATTTCTCCACTGGAAATAAGTAAAATTAGATTACCTGACTTAAAACTGGGCAAACTCGTCAGAGGGGCACAGAGCATAAGGTTGCCCACATTTTTTAAAATAATAATAAAAATCACCAATGAAAATCTTAATGCTTTATGTTTAGTACAACAAAAACAATAAAATGCCATTATTATTTTTTATTCTAATAATTTTTCTCTAGGATTTTAATTTTTCCAAGGCTTGATTTATAAACATATGTGAATATATCCTCAAACACATACATACACACACACACACACATTTGTTCCTTCAAACTCTCTCTAGTTTTACATTAAATTTAGCAAAGAAGAAAATCAGTGTGGATATAAACCACTACCCAACAGGATGGCAATCAATATAAATAAGCCAGTTTATTTAATTCATAAAGGCAAAAATGGGTGAAGGGGGAAGAAATCCACCACGGGATTATAGGCGTAAGAATTCTGAAATTTTTCCTCAGCATTTACAGTCAACTTTGGGAAACCTAGTAGAAAATGTGAAACATAACCTTTGGTCCTGGAAATGTATTTGTATAGGCATTGTCTTGGCAGGTTTCTGGTGGACTAATTAATGCAGAGAACCCTTCCACATAAATGAGAGTGCTCCAGAAAATGTATTTTGCTCAGAAGCAACGTGCACTCTATATCATACAAAACTCTAAGAACTCTCAATGAGTAGCTTGAACGGATTATTTTTATTTCCTATTCTGGATATTCCATTTTACACACTTTCGGTTGCAAGCCCTTTACTCTCTTCCTTTAGAACACTGCATATCTCAAATAAAGGATTTATGTTGTATTATAATTATTTATTTCTTTCTACTGCCTTCTCTACTAAATTGAGCTAGGACAAAATATTCTTACTTTCCAGTGCCAGCACTGTGGCATAGCAGTTAAAGCCGCCGCCTGCATAGCTAGCATCCCATATGGGTGCCAGTTCGAGTCCTGGCTACTCCACTTTCCATCCAGCTCTCTGCTATGGCCTGGGAAAGCAGTAGAAGATGGTCCAAGTTTTTGGGCATCTGCACCCACATAGGAAGACCTGGAGAAGCTCCTGGCTCCTAGCTTCGGATCGGCGCAGCTTCGGCTGTTGGGGCCAACTGGGGAGTGAACCAGCGGATGGAAGACATCTCTCTCTCTGCCTCTCCTCTCTCTGTGTAACTCTGCCTTTCAAATAAATAATCTTTAAAAAAAAAAAATTCTTACTTTCCATATTCCTAGCCAACTGCCCACTACATTAAAAGTGTCCATTAATTTTTTTGAGATAATAAATGGATAAATGCCTGGAATCATAGTTCCAGGATATCTTCTAACTTCTATAGCCTGAAAGATTTAATGATTTTCAGTTTGTTTTCTTAGTATGGTTTTTAACGTCTTTATGGTTATCAGCAATTATCTGGTTTTTCCTTTGGGATTGGATTGGAATTGGAAGCATTAGCATGAATGTATGTGGTTTTTACCATATAGAAAGAAGTATTTACAAATGTAAAAATATTTCTTAGTTCTATCTTCTGAGAAGGCCTATAATCAGTAATAGTCCAACAACCACTAAGTTCAATATCTAGCACTCAGATCTTGGTGTCTAAATTCTCTAAAAAAGAAGAAAGAAACGATCTTTTTACAAAAATGGCTGATTCCTGGCCAGTTCAGAGAAAGCGGAAGTTGAATCTAAAAATCCAGCTCTGCCAGAAAATTAAGAAAGTACATAAGGAATGTTGGAGGAAATGTCTAAAGGACACAGCCAAATTGAGGGGTAGCCCATTGACCAATCTTGGGACAATGGGAGAATCAAAGGAAATCATAGTAGTGAATTATAACCCTTAAAATAAGAAACCATGAGTCAATGCAGATCTAAATGAATACATAAATGGGAAGATGAGGAAGGTCTTCCTCAATAGAGTAGCAGCTCATGTAAAATAAATGCTAGGTTTAGAAAACTGACAACTCCTATAGTAATTGTTCTTGTGAGAATCATCCATGGATGCTAAAACAGCATGGGAAAGTTTAGTAAGAGACAGGATATTTATATAATTTGTAAGTACATAGCTATTCCTCAAAGAAAAAAATTGAACTTTACAAGTAGAAAAAACTGACACCACTTGAGGTGATCAAACTTGAATATCACTAGTGATAGGATAAGTAGACGTCAGATGTCTCCTGAAAAAGGCACAGGTCTATGTGGCTCCTGCTGAAAATGCATAACCTGAATCTAATCATGAAACATCAGGCAAATGCAAAGTGAGGGATTTGTGAAATATGGCCTATATTCTTCAAAAAATGATAAGGTCATGAAAAATGACAACGAAATGGGATGAGTGCTTCCAGATTGGACCTTGGGCCAGTAAAAATGCACAAATGATCTGTAAAAAGTTCATGGAGAATGCCTCATACGAAAAAATTGTGGACTTTGAAAAATAAGTTTACTTTGCAATTCCGTTTTTCTGCAATCTAAAGTATTCTCATATGTTTTTGTTATAAAGAGCACAATGGGGAAAATTTGAATAAGGTTTACATATTGTTAAAGTTAATCTTTTTATTTTATTTATGCTGTGATTACATTCGTGAATATCCTTGTTATTCATAAACACACAGGTATTTGGATGTAGCAGGATACCATGTCAGCATGTTATCAAATGGTTCAAGGGAAAAATTGTGTGTATATGTGTCTGTGTGTTTGTTCACATATATACAGAGGGAGAAAGAAGGAAAATGATAAAATTTGGTAAAGTGTTAACATTTTTGGGAATATGGGAGTAGAACATATAGGAATCTGTTGTACTTTTCAGCTTTTCTATAGATCAAATTATTTCTTTTTTTCAAATTATTTCAAATTAATCTTTAAAAATCATGATTATTAAAGATGATATGCTCTATATAGAAGCCAGCTTCCCCTAAGTCAAATAGTTAATCAACTTGTTGAAAAATATAACCTCCCCAGTAAAATTCTGTGGCCCATTAAACACAACTTAAACATAATTTTATAATCATTGATTCACTGAAAAAATAGAACAATTTTTGACAATACTGAATAAGAAAGTTTTTTTCCTATTACCCTCTATTTACCTAGGTCAGCATTTTCACATAAGTTTTATACAAAAACAAAAGTTTCTGTAGTCAGGGAAATCTGAGAAATATTGTTTCATTGTCTTCAGTACTTCCTGTCTACAATGTGAATCTACAAGCACTGAATACATGTCCATTATTGTTTACAAATACAAAATTACATGCCCCTCTCACCTAAAGACACAATATTAAGAATGTAGGTGTGTGTGAAAGTCAGTATGCAATTCTAGGATCATTTTCCAACTTGTCTGAGAAGACCTCCACTTGCCACTCTGACTCAGCACTCCTGTGTGGGAGGGTAAGCATGAGCTGCTTTTTGAATATCAGACTTCCAGGATTCTCAGGGACACTTTGTAGACAACCTAAGATTATAAAGCCAAATGCTTTTCTTCATATAGCTCCTCTATTTAAAACAAAAAAGGTTTTTTTAATTTTTTTTTATTTAAAGCAGTCTTTACTATAAAAATACAGTTTGCTATGTGAGGGCAAACTGTTGAAATCTTTATATATACTCAAGTAATTTTCTGTATCTAAAGAGAATTGAAAATGAATCTTGATGTGAATGGAAGGGGAGAGAGAGCGGGAAAGGGGAGGGTTGCAGGTGGGAGGGAAGTTATGGGGGGGGCATTGTAATCCATAAGCTGTACTTTGGAAATTTATATTCATTAAATAAAAGCTTTAAAAAAGAAAAAAAACAAAACAAAACACAGTTTTAGTAGTTGAGCTGTATGGCCGTATTCATGGTCAAATAGCAGCCACTGTCAAGCTTCTCTGTCTTTTAAATGCAGTGTGTCTAAGAACCAAGTCACAAATCATATTTTTTTAAAAAAGAAATGGTTTTTGAAGAGTAAAAATGTTTTATTAATCATTTTTTACAAGCCTGTTTTGAATTTAAAAAATAAAAAAGGAGAACAAGGACCATGCTCAAATTAACATGTCTAAATAACATATCTCCAGCATTCGATTTCCTTGATCGTGCACCTTTGATTCACACATGCAAAGATCAACCCTGTGATTCTGTGACTAACCATGGCATCTTATTTCAGCCTTGCCTGTTCCCTAGGGGACTGCTATGTACTTCAAAGACACTTTTCAACTGAAATCAGAGATTGCCACATACAACCCCTGTCCTTCCCCACCCCCTCCATGAGAAGCTCATGGACAGGCTGAAAGGTCCTGCAACGGGCCCTTCTCTATGACTCAGTAGCAGCTAACACCTGGTTACCACCTTCTTGCCCTGCAAAACACTCTGTGCATCAGCAACCCCTAAAGTTCCTAACTTTGGTTGTGCATCAAAACAACTGGATAACTAGTTAAAAATATGCAGATTCTCAACTCCCTTTCACCTCAATTCTTCATATACTTGGGTGGGACCAGGAAGGTGGGAGCAGAAATTCTAGGAAGATTTTCAGGTGACTTTGATGCAGTTAATCTAAGAACTACTTTAGGGAGCCACCAATCTAGAAATATTTGTTGGCTACAGGTATAGAATATAGCAGATCTAAAGAGCATCTTAGGTGACATTTGAAGTATAGCCTGTAGATTAACATTAGTCCTAACTAGATGATTTTTATAAATACCCTAGGTGACATAATACGTTGAGACATAATAATAACATATTTTTTAAGAAAAAATCAGAACCAAAGCCCAAAGATTAAGCAATCACTCATTTACAAAACATAGTTTGAAACTCTAAAGTGTACTTTCTAAATGGTTATCAGTGTAGCTTGGGGCAACCTTGGGAGAATGTGATGCACAACCTTTCAATCTTTTCCATCTATATCCCAAAGCGAGATTATACAGTCATGGTGCAGACATTTGGCACAGCAATCAAGTCACCACTTGGGATGCCTGTGTCCAAACTGGAATGCCTGATTCAAGTCCTGGTTACCTCACTGCTATCCAACTTTCTTCTAATGCGCACTTTAGAAGGTAGCAGGTGATGAATCAGGTACTTCGGTCCCTGCCACCCATGTTTCTGGTTCCTGGCTTCCACCTGGCAAGCCCTGGCTATTGCAGGCATTTGGAGAGTGAACTAGGAGATAGAAGACTCTCTCTCCCTCCCTGCCTTTTAACTAAAATAAAAATAAATGAAGCAAGTTTTAAAGTATACAGTCATGTTTCCATTCATGCCCAGTGACTAATTTTTGCCTACTCCTGATGTAAAAGCTTGTAAACAAAAGACTGCACAGAGAGACTAGACCCCTTGATTTCAATCCCAAATCTGCTAATAAAAAGAAAAACATTTCTTAAACTCAAAACACTTCTGACAGCAAATGTGTGAGATTTTTCTACGCAATCAGTTCTACAACACTCTGAACACCAACCAGGTATCCAACAATTCAATTTTGACACTACCTGGAGTTAGCACAGACCACACCAGTCAAGGGCTCACTTCCACAAGACGATCCTCACTTCAGATACCAGTCCAATTCCAGACCTCCTATACTTCTGACTGACCAGCATAAATTCAGGGTTCCTACAACCTCCTCCTTGGGTTTGATCGTTTGTTAAAACAGTTCATGGAACTTGTAGAAGCACTTTACTCATGTTTTTATAATAAAGGATACAGAAAAGCATCTGGTTGATGAGGAAAGGTACTGGAAGGTACCCTTTTGAGCTATGCAACATCCCAGCCTCTCCATTTGTTCTACAACCTGGAAGTTTTCTAGGTCCCCTCCAGTTAGGATCTTTGTGGGGCATCCATTCCACAGGCATGATTGCCTCAAAATTTCATGATATTACAAGGGTTTTAGGAGCTTTGTACCAGGAAATGGGGATAGAGACCAACGATATACTTTATTTTAAAAAAAAAATCTTTAAAGTTAATTTATTTGAAAGGCAGAGCAACAGAGAAAGATACAGAGATTTCACCCATGGATTCACTTCCCAAATGTCATGCAACAGCTAGAGGTAGGCCAGGTCAAAGCCAGGAGCCCGGCCGGCGCCGCAGCTCAGTAGGCTAATCCTCCGCCTTGCGGCGCGGGCACACCGGGTTCTAGTCCCGGTCGGGGCACCGATCCTGTCCCGGTTGCCCCTCTTCCAGGCCAGCTCTCTGCTGTGGCCAGGGAGTGCAGTGGAGGATGGCCCAAGTGCTTGGGCCCTGCACCCCATGGGAGACCAGGAGAAGCACCTGGCTCCTGCCATCGGAACAGCGCGGTGCGCCGGCCGCAGCGCGCCTACCGCGGCGGCCATTGGAGGGTGAACCAAGGGCAAAAAGGAAGACCTTTCTCTCTGTCTCTCTCTCTCACTATCCACTCTGCCTGTCAAAATAAATAAATAAAAATTAAAAAAAAAAAAAAAGCCAGGAGCCCAGAACTTCATTTGGGTTTCCCACATGGGTGGCAGGGATCCAAGTACCTGAGCCATCATCTGCTCTTCCCATGATGTATTAGCAAGAAACAGGATCAGAAGCAGAGTAGCCAGGACTCAAACCAGCACTTTGATGTAGTATTCAGGCATCCCAAATAGTAGTTTAACCCACTGCTCTACAATACCCACCCCCATTTATATATTTCTTAATATATCACAATATCACAGCTAATAACTTTCCACATGACTTTTAGGACATCATGCATCCTCATTTTAATCTTTTCTTCTACAGAATATATAGTCATGTTTCCATTCATGTCCAGGAACTTTTTTTTCCTACTCCCTATATAAAAGTATATGTATAGAGTATCATACTAGCAGTTTAGACACATTGATACCAATCCCAAATCTGTTAGTAAATGGAAAAGCTATTTGCAAAGAAAAGTTCAGTAAAGTAAGAGAATATACTAATTCTAGAGTATTGTAATGTTTAAGCCCTCAAATTGTGTGATTTTAAATCTTCGCAAACTCATTTCTACTGTTTACAAATACTTGCAATGGTAGGCAGAAGCAGTTTTTACCATTTCCAGACATCTGATTATCAGATATATTCAGAAATGTGGAGAGCCAGTTAAATTGTGCATAGTTTATAAGTAGCCTACTATGGGAATATTCACACCATGCAAACAGGAAAAAACTGAAAATCAAGGCTTAAAAGAACAAAAACAAGACAAAATAACTGATTTATCAACATACCACTGATAACAAGTGTTATAATGTTCCACAGGCCATAACCAAATTAATAAATATATAACAGAATGTTCTACCATATTTTAAGGAATATTATTATAGTGCTAATTGAATTAGAACACATTTATCAATTGTTCTCAAAAATTATTAAATCTACAGTAAGCTACTCAGTAAGTCAAATGTGCAACCTTTGCACCAATTTATTGAAATTACCGCCTTGGTAACTATCACCAATTCCTTTACCGTTTCTCAAATCAATAGACTATCACAGCCCAGGAATCTTCCTACGTGGTATCTTCTAAAATCAAACCTGTACAGCTGAAATAATGTAGAGTGCACAACTAGTCCAATTATTTGACCATAAAAAAGAGACAAATTCAGCTCACTGCATCATTGATCCATTTAACTGAGTAGCAGCTTCCTCTTGATAACAGGAAATGTCCCTGACCTGACCATGCTGTAAGTGAAGCCAGCCAGTTTTCCACAGCCATAAATTTCAAAGGGATTCTATATAATACATGGGAACTAAAAATCATAGGCAGAGTTTATTAAATTCTTAGGTTTATTGACCTATTTGCCTTTCTTGAGACCCTATTTCTCTTATACTTCCTGAACGTCATCAGTCATTAAATGTTAGCTTAGATTTATGTTCATGACTGAGTATTTTATTTCATGTAGAAATTGTGATAAATTTTAGAGCATCTCTTTGTTCAGCCCTTAGAAGTCTGAGTTAGGCAGATGCTGTTAGTGTATCTGTGTATTGCAAATACAGTAAACACTTGATAGATCACACAATATCAGGTACCTAGGGAAGTGAGTATAAATCAGGCACTTTCCTTCCCACCAAGAGCTAACAGTCTAATAGGAGACATTTGTATATAATGGAAACCTAATAGTAGGTTTCATAATGGCCACATAAATGGTATTATTGAAACTGGGGTGAAGAAGTAATTGTAACTTATAGAAAATAAATAAGAACTCATGGAGTTGGTATTTGAAGGGTGAGCAAGATTCTGGTAGCAAAGAAAGTTGGGAAGGGGGCATCATTGTGGCACAGCAGGAAAAGCTACCCTGTGATGAGTTGCAGTTCCAATCCTGGCTGCTCCTTGTCCCACCCAGCTCCCTGCTAATACATCTGGGAAAGCAACAGATAATGGCCCAAGTAGTTGGGCCCCTGCCACCTACATGGGAGACTTGGATAGAGTTCCTGGCTCCTGATTTCATCCTGGTCTAACCCTGACCATTGCAACCATTTGGGGAGTGAACCCTCTGGTTCTCTCTCTCTCTCTCTCCTCCTCTTCCTCCTCCTCCTCCTCCTCCTCCCTTTCTCTCCCCCCACAACCTTGTTTTGCCTTTCAAATCAATCAATCAATCTTTAAAAGAGAAAAGAAAATTTGAATCACCATTCCAGGCAGAGGGAAAGACACGAAGTCATAAGGGAGGGAGTGAAAGGGCATCAAGGGAACAGATAGTGCAGGGGAAATAATTAGAGGAATGATGGAAAGGGAAAAAAAGAGATAAAATAGAGTCTGAATGACAAGTTAAGGAGTCAAACAGGAAAAGTTAGCAGAGCAAACAGGCATCAGACAATAAAATATGATAGAACTTATACAGTGGAACACAGCTGAGGAAACAAGTTTAACCAGGTCTTTGAGACTTTCCAAATGGGAAGGAAGAGAAGTGGCCAAGAGAGGAAGTAACATGAGCAAAGACAGAGTTTCCAGCAAGGATTATTATTATCACTTTGTGTTGTAAGCACTGTGCTGAGCATTTTATTATCACACTTTATTCTGGAACCAAGGAAGGTGTTCAGATATGAAACTGAGAGCTGAGAAGCTAAGTAACAGGCCAAAGGCCACACAATAGTGGACTTAGGATGCCATACAACCTTCAGTTTTAGGAAAGTTGCAATGCATGATCCATGCGGACAATAGTAAGTCAAGTGGGTTTTGGTATTTTAAAAAAGCTTTAATTATGATGGCCCTTTACTGAGCAACTACTATTTTGTAAGGAATGTTACATATGAATTAAATGATCACAACAACTTGAAGAAAATAATAGGGCCAAAATCATCTTCTAGTGGGCAAGCAAGGCATTCTTACCACCCAGAAAAGACAGAAATGTCTGAGAAAGAAAGGGTACCAGTCATAACTTCCCAGAGAGGCATCCATGGAGAAAGCAAAGGAGTTTTGGAAGCTGTAGGTGTCTACTACATTATTCTATGCCTACTACCACTGACCCTCTATGCATAACACACAGAGAGCAGGAATCAAATTGAGGATCAGGAAGAGACTCTACTCAATTGGAACCTTGTTGAATTTGAAGCATACTGGAAACATCCCTGTGGATTACATTCTATTTCAGAAAAAGCCAAAGGCAGAAGGGCCAAGACATTGAAGAAAGAAGACAAGTCCACGGTTACATAAAGTGTAATTTATTAGGGGACTTACAGACAAAATTGTGGTCTCCAATCAGCCACGATACAATGGATTCCCAGGCCAAAAGGCAGGAAAAGGGGTTAAGACAAAGATGGCCAAAGACTGGTGAGAATGAAACTAGGCTTTTCCGATAAACATGAACACCTAAAGATTAGATAAGGGACTTCCCATAGTCTGACCTGGCAAGGCAAGCCCAATGAGGAGTCACTCCCACTCCTTGTAGAGGGAACCCAAAAAGTGCTAGACACTGGAAAATTCCACATGTCCCTCAGAAACCATTAAGCAGCCCATGAGCTTCAGAGGGTGTTCTGTTGACCCAGAAGTGCCACCTTCATTCATATTTGTAACCTCTTGGCTTAAGCAGATGGTATTTAATCAGTCTCACTGGGATTCTGAAAGGAGCTAGAGTGACTGGCCCAGCACACACTAGTTCCCTTGATCAAATAAATCCCACTCACCTATAGATAGTGGTGACCAGCTGGGGATGCTCAGGGGCTGCTATGGTTCTGGCACTCAGGGCAGATTCAGGACTGGAGATAAGAGTTTTCTATTTGGAGACTGAACCTCAAGGCCAAGTGTATAAGTTAATTCACAAATGGAGTATAAAAGGACCAAGGATTGGAGATGCTCACTTTTAAGGACTGGTCAGAGGAAGGAAACTGGGAAGAAATTATGAGGTAAGTTAAAGGTAAGGGAGAATTGAGTTTCTAATATTTCCTTCCCCTTCTTCTCTTCATTTCCTGTGTGTCACATTTATTTTTAGCTTTGACAGTAATTGGAACAAACTTGCAAAAAGAAAACTCTCTTCTCTGTAAAATGCAGGTAATGATGCTTCCCTGGTGGGGAGGTTGTGAGGATTAAGTGGGATAATGTGTGGAGCTGCACCTATTAGGTACTCAGCACATGTTCATTCTCACCACCTCCAGCACCACTGCCCACCCCCCCCCTTCCCTGGGGTTACTCACCTTAGCTTATTGGTCCTTTGATCTTATCATCAAAACAGAAATAGGTCTGATTTAGATTGGAAGTGGCTGATTTCTACATGCAGGCTTTACAGTGAGAGGAAAGAAAATCATCAAGCCTTTGGTTTTCAAATCAGCTTTAACAGTGTATGGAAAAGGTATTCTTTGGCTATACCCTTTTATGGGTGAGAAAATTGACGTAATCAGCTGAATAGAAGAGTCCTCTCCAAATGCAGTCATAGTTTGTGCATTGGCCGACACTTTCTTGCCTGTTGCTTAGCATTTGGGAAATTTCAGGGAGTAAAATGAAGCAAGACAATGAATCATTTGGCACTACTTATCCTTCAGTTCTGGAGTAAATTGGTTCCCCAGAATCACATTGTAAAAGTTCTGTTACTTAGCTCTTAAATTTCAGCACCACCATTTTATAAGCTCAAAGGTGGTTGTCATTGGCCTGCTACTTCTCCCCTTATTGGAAGTAGCTGGTCTTTGTGATTATAGGACTTACCATTAGTTCCACTTCATGAACCCACCTTTCTTATTATATGGCTTATAGAGTTTATCTTAGAAACTCACATGGCTTTCAAAGCATAGTTCTATAATTATACATGTTTACTCCCTGTTGAGCAGGGAGCCTGTGATATTTGACAAACAAAATGGGGACTCTAAAGCAGCATTCCTCAACTACCTGTCCCTAGGAAGGTGACAGATCTTTTTTTAAAAGATTATTTATTTGGGCCAGCGCTGTGGCTTAACAGACTAATTCTCTGCCTTGCGGCGCCAGCACACGGGGTTCTAGTCCCGGTTGGGGCACCAGATTCTATCCCAGTTGCCCCTCTTCCAGGCCAGCTCTCTGCTATGGCCCGGGAAGGCAGTGGAGGATGGCCCAAGTGCTTGGGCCCTGCACCCCATGGGAGACCAGGAGAAGCACCTGGTTCCTGGCTTCGGATCAGCAAGATGCGCCGGTCACAGCGGCCATTGGAGGGTGAACCAATGGCAAAAAGGAATACCTTTCTCTCTGTCTCTCTCTCACTATCCACTCTGCCTGTAAAAAAAAAAAAAAAAAAAAAAGAAGATTATTTATTTGAAAGGCAGAGTCAGAAGTCAGAGAGAGAGAGAAAGGTCTTCCATTGCTTCTTCACTCCCGGATAGCCACAACAGCTGGAGTTGCTCCAATCTTAAGCCAGGAGCCAGGAGTTTCTTCCAGGTCTCCCACATGGGTGCAGAGGTCCAAGAACCTGGGCCATCTTCTACTGCTGTCCCAGGCATAGCAAAGAGCTGGATCAAAAGTGGAGCAGCCAGGAGTCGAACCGGTGCCTATATGGGACGCCACACTGCAGGGGGCAGCTTTACCCACTACACCACAGCGCCAGGCCCAAGGTGACAGATTTTTGCATCATGGCACAGACGCCATTCTACCTCCACCCTGGAAGTGTGACAGAAACAGGAACTAAAGATTTTATTGCCAGGGGACTAGGCTACAATCGTGTCTTCCCATCCTGACCTGATATACCATCCCCTTTCTACCACCAGGGCATCAAAGGATCCCCAAGGAGATCAATCCAGTTTGTTCCACATGATGACCTGTGACTAAAAAGGTATGAGTTTAGGCAAAACACAAAAGTTCAAAAACAGAGAATTTCCATAAAAATCCAGATTGTATACCTCAGAACCTGAAGACGGGGCAGGCATTGTGCCTAGCAGTTAAAATGCCCATATCCCACACTGAGGCACCTGTGTTCCTACCCCCAGAACCAGCTCCCAATTCCAGCTTCCTGCTAAGACAGACCCTTTGAGGCAGTGCTCATGGGTCAAGTAGTTGGGTCCCTGCCAGCCATGTGGGAGACCCAGATTGAGTTGCCAGCTCCCAATCTGAGTCCCAGAACAACATGACCATTGTGAGCACTTGGGAAGCGAATCAGTAGATGGGAGATTCTCTCTCTCTCTCCCCCCCACCCTCTCTGTCTCACAAATACTAAAACGAATGTCACAACATAGTGCCTGCATTCTCACCTGTGAAAATCATATCAAGCACAGTAGAGTTCTCCACTGTACTTCAGTCCTCACCATGTGCTACTGTGTGCCTGCAATAAGGCAGCAGTCAATTGCAGTTATGAATACTACATATAATGACACTGGATTAAAGAATATGCATCTTATCCATTTTACTCTTCTACATTACCTGCTCAGCCCAGCGGGCATTTAAGCAGAATCTAGTGAATTCTCACTGCCTGCTAGATGATACACACTGCCATAGCTACCTGCATCACCAGCCCCCATTTAGCCATCTAGTTTCAGGAAACAAAGAAAAAAAATCAACAGATTGTATTTCTCTCTTTGAGTCCTTTGGAACAAACCCTGTACCAGGCTCCTAACCTCATCCAAAGGCCATAGGGCATTTCCCCAGGAATTTAACACATGTTGGCAGGGCTCTCAGTTTGGCATTGGACATTTTGATCTTTCTGGACTCTTCCAGGGGACAGAAAATCAACTTCCTCACAGGCCAGTTCAATGTCAGCCAACTAAAAAGAGTTTTTTTTTTTTAATTGTTGCTTTAAACTCAAGTATTCCCATCCTTGTATTATATATCCATGTATGAATATTATATATATATATATTCTATGTACATTTTACATGTAGAGGCCTACATGGTTTTGATATAACACAGCATAAAACTTAGATATATTACTGGCTTATAATTCAGTCAAATAATGGGAAGCCGCAACTTAAAGTTTCCTGGGCTTGTTTCCCAGTATCCTCTGTTTTCTTTACAATTTGAATCCTTCCCTGTGTAGATGCAAATAAGAATATTCATCTTTAATGGGCCTTCTCTACTGAACAAGCTAGCATGTCATCTACTGAATGAGCTTGTACATCCCTCCTCACTGGAATCTTCTATTTGTCCAGAGAGATATATGAGGCAGAAGTCATTACCCTGATTTAATGAGAAGGAAATGGAGACTTGGGTGAAGTACCCTACTCAAGGCTATCTAAGGGAGTTGGGGTGGAGTCAAAGAAAAGCTGACCTCCCAGGGTTCTTTCTGAGACTGATGCTACTTCCGGAATTGGGTGAACATTTAAAATACAGCTGTTGAATGAATAAACTGCCCAGCTTTCCTGGCACTTAGTTCATAAGACGATAAAGCAGAATATTATGAATACATATGCAGTCTACTGAAAGTCCCAAGCACTGTGTGGAGTGAGAGGCTTAAAGCAGTTGTCAAGGTAGTCAATAATGAAAAACTGGTCATGGTATGAATGGGCTCCTTTATCTCACTGATTCTGTAAGCCAAATGTTATCACGGACCTCAGGCCTGAAGAGCTCAAACAGCATTTTGGAGTTTCTCTCATTAATATTCACCATCACAACCTCCAGAGGTGTAGGGCATGTGCCATTATCTCCACGTTTCAGGCAGAAATACAGCATGAAAAGAAGTATCATGCATGTGTCTGGGTTAAAGACTCTGAGACTGTTTGCTTTTAGCACCATCACCCATGTCTGATTCTGCTTTACCCTCCTCTGTGAGAAGGAGCACAGAGATAAACCAAATGGATGCTGTCATTTCAGCCTGATGTCCCCACTGTCAGGGAATGACCAAAATAATAAGATCAAAGCCCTAAGGCTATGAGGAAAACGAAAGCCTGTGATGAAGCCAGATTGGCAAAGAGGCCATTATATATTGGCCCGGATACTTGAATGTCCTCAGAAAAATATTAAAAATACAGATATGTATTATTATACAATGGCACTAAAACCTAAACCTCACAGTGGAAACAACCAGCCTAGAGATCCAGGCTCTAAGCAGTGGCCACGTAAGAGCTGCGATTTGACTGAGTTTATTTCCCCTCTCTTTGGAGCTTCTGTAATATTTGTTTTAATTTTTTTTAGTTCAATATAGTTCATAGACACAATTATAAGAATATCATGATATTCCCCTTCTCCCTCCCTTCTTCCCCTATCCTCCATTTCACACTCCCACACTCTTCTTCCCCACCCCCCTTTTCTCCTTCACTTTGGAGATAACATAGCTTTAACTTACATCACAGTCAAGGGCTTTAATAAGAGCTGGGGTTCTAGATTTTAATCTACTCTGATCATTCAGCATGTTCTTGAGTCTCTGTGCCTCAACTTCACTGCTTCCAATATTTGTCACTCTTTCTCATTCTGCAAAGCTCCTCTGCATTTTTTTAAAAGATTTTATTTATTTGAGAGGCAGAGTTAACAGAGAGAGAAAGAGACAGCGAGAAAGGTCTTCAGTCTGCTGGTTTGCTCCCCAGTTGTTCTTAATAGCTGGAGCTGAACCGATCTGAAGCCAGGAGCTAGTTGCTTCTTTCAGATCTCCCACGTGGGTACAGGGGTGCAAGCATTTGGGCCATCTTCTGCTGTTTTCCCAGGCCATGAGCAGAGAGCTGGATCAGAAGAGGTGCAGCTGGGACACGAACCAGTGCCCCCGTGGGATGCCGAGCACTGCAGGTAGAAATTTAGCCTACTATGCCACAGCACCTGCCCCTCTGCATTTTTTTTAAGAAAGTAAGCCAATGACATCTGGCAACCCCGGTGACCACTGAAAAGAATCAGTAGTTCATTTGATCAAGAATTCAGTTGCCTTATCTGAGATTTGTGAGAGGGCATAACTTTTTCAAAGCTGGTGTTGCCCTTCTAGGAACTTTATCCCACAAACACAGAAAACACAAAAATTATTCACAGCAGTATGTTTATAATAGCAAAACTCTTGGAAACAAACTAAGAGCCATCGATAAGAGACTGCTTGTGTAAATTGTGATCTATCTATTCAATGGAATATGACTCAGCGGTAAGAAACTATGATGAGGATCTTCATGATCTTTAATGAAAGATCTCAAAGTATATTGGTAAGCAAAAAGGTAAGGCAGATGCAAACACTCCAAGTGTGCATAGGATGCCACTATTCCTAAGTGTTTGTTTATGCGGTTTTAAGTTTTTGAAAAGACACATAAGAAACCCGTAATAGTGATTCCTCCTGGAAGAAGTGGGGACTGAGGAGATGTGGATCAGGTGCAAAAGGAAAGGTTTTCACTGTTTGGATTTTTATATTTTTTAAATATTAAAATTAAATTAAATTCAAATGAAAAATAAACTGGTAAGTATTAAACATATTTTCTTACTAATCTGATACAGATTTGCACTCACTAATTTATTTATATCTGTCTTGAACCTCCTCATCTATTTAGCTTATGTTTTACATGGGAGGGTACTTTAAGAGATCATGGAAAAAAATGGTATTAAAAGATAAGCTTGGCCAGCACCGTGGCTTAACAGGCTAATCCTCCGCCTTGCAGCGCTGGCACACCGGGTTCTAGTCCCGGTTGGGGCGCCGGATTCTATCCCGGTTGCCCCTCTTCCAGGCCAGCTCTCTGCTGTGGCCAGGGAAGGCAGTGCTTGGGCCCTGCACCCGCATGGGAGACCAGGAGAAGCAGCTGGCTCCTGGCTTCGGATCAGCACGATGTGCCAGCCGCAGCAGCCATTGGAGGGTGAACCAACGGCAAAAAGGAAGACCTTTCTCTCTGTCTCTCTCTCTCACTATCCACTCTGCCTGCCCCCCAAAAAAAAAGATAAGCTTGTTTTGGTGCAAAAGCATTTTGAAAGCTACACATAGATTTAGCTAGTACTTTTCCATGAAATTTTTGAAGACACCCCTCAGAGTATATTTACTTATGGAACTTAAAAAATAGTATTCTTTTTGATATACAGAGGAATGCCTTTCTTGATTTCAAAACACTCATTTCATCCAGTATTCATAGCTTAAATGAACGTATTCATGTTTGTTGTCCTCAAACCATCCACTAATCTATAAACCTTAATGAAATCTCCCCATTGCCCTTGCCTTCTCTCACTGAAGAGTTCTGATTCCTGCTAACAAATCCCTTATTCCCATCTTGTTAGTTACTCTGCCTGAATTTAAATGAGAGGCCCTTTGCTTATAATCAAGGTGTCTTGGACTCTATTTCTTCCTTCTACGAAAGTCACCAGCCATAGTCTCACCCACAGAACTGTCTTTCACCTCCATTTACCCGTGAACTCCTTTGTCACAGAAGACATTCAAAAATGATCATTCTGAAGCATAAAAAATCCTTTTATGAAAATCCTAGCAGTAAATTCACCTTTTCCTGTCCCCCACTCTCCCTCTAACTCCTGACTTTCGGCCCAACTCAGGTCCCCTTTATAACTCCTGAGAGCGATCCTGTATCCAGTGCCCATTGTTTTCACATTCTGTGACTTCTACCCCCTTATCTTACCCATGCCTCTAGTCACCAACCGATAGGACACCTCCCCATTCTGAGTAGCATCAGCCCTTTTGCAGTGTTTGGAGCAGTGCTCAAACCACACCTAGCATACATCATAGGCTCTTGTCATTAAATGTTCCGTGGCTGCTTGAATCCTAGCATCTTACAGACCTACCTCTAGAGATCCTGTCAACCTCGCTCACTGCAGCTTGGAGACATTCATGGCCTCACTGTAGCATCATGCTATCAGGCTCTGTCCATGTTTGTTGGGGTCATTTTTAGAGTAACCAACTGTTCAGTTTGCCCAGGACTCAGTGGGTTTCCATATAGGTGTTTGGATTCTAAATATGGAGAGTCCAGGGCAAACCAGGACAAATTGCTCACTCAACCTTACTATTTCCACATACATGGACTCTGGGTATGCCTTTATCCCAAAAGCTGGCACAGTGTCTCCTTGTCAGTGGGCTTCTCCCAAGTTGACAAAAAGCCTTATATCTATCCCTCAAGAACTGGAAGTGATGGAGAGTTTACATATTCCTGGGGCAGCCCTTAACCAATGACTGGAGAGTAAGGGAGTTAAAGTGTTCCAGTGCATTTGACCTCACTGGGACATGACTGAGTTTTGACTCACACTATCCCCAAAGATCCCTGAAGAATTAAGTCCAACTTTCATTATCCAGGATTTTGCTGGTTATTACACTTTTGCGTTGTTGTCCCACCTCCCCATGCTGCGTCTTGTGTGTTTCGAACATTTGTCCTGATTAATCACTACCTTATCTCAGAGTTGGCCTTTGGGGAACCCAAATATCTTCATGATCCATTGCTGTGTAGTAAACAACCTCAAGATGTAGTGGTTAAAACAGCCATTTTATTAGCTCCCACTGGCCAGTAGCTGGATGGGCTCTGCTTGATGGTTCTTGTATCCCACAGGAGAACAGCTGGGATAGCAGGCCTCTCAGGGCTCCAGGGACCTGGAATGACTCGGGTGTCCCGTGTCAGGACATTTGGGTGTCTAAGACCCACTAACAGTTCTGCTGGTTTCACTTGAGGTCTTCACTGGGGCTGTGGTCAGACATCAGCTGATGCTGGAGTCATCTGTAAGGTTAACTAGATAGAGTGCCTGAAAGGCTAACCCCTATCCCCTCTCCACAGTTACAAGTTTGAAGGTCCTTCTATCTATATTTGTTTGCCATGCAACATACCACAAATAGGGGATCTTAAAACAACAAATATTTACACAATTTAGAGGCTTGAAGTCTAAAATTAAGATATCAACAGAGCCATAATCTTCTGATGGCTCTAAGGAAGAATCTTTTCCTGGGGGCCAGCATAATTCTGGGTCAAGCCTCTACTTGCAATGCTGGCATCCCATATTGGAGCAACTTTTCACATCCTGGGTGCTCTACTTTCAATCCAGGTTCCTGCTAATGCACCTAGGAAGTTAGCAGATGATGGAATAAGTACTATGGAAGACCAGGATGGAGTTCCTGGCTCCTGGCTTCAGCCTAGCCCAGACCTACTTGTTGCAGCCATTTGAGGGAGTGAACTGGCAGATTGAGGGTGTTTCTCTATCTCTCTCTCTCTCTCTCTCTCTCTCTCTTTCTCCTCTCTCTCTCCCACTCTGATACTCTGTCTTTCAAATAAACAAAAACAAGTAATCTTTTTTAAAAAGTCTTCTTTTCCTCTCTCTAACATCAATCCTTGATTTCCCTTAGTTTGAAGTTGTATTTCTCCACACCCTACCACTGCCCTCACATGACTTCTCTCTGTGGGTCTCTGCCTATGCAGTCTTCTTATAAAGATACCAGCCACTGGATTTGGGTCCATTTAATCCACTTGGACCTATTTAAACTTGATTATATCAGCAAAAACCTACTTTCAAATGAGGTCACATTCAGTTTCTGGCTGAGCAGAGTTTTCAGAACAAAGACTGTGTTCAACTCAGTACATCTCTACTTGTGTGTGGTCTCTCTTTAATGGATTCTCCATTAAAGACAAAATTTACAGGTAGCTCAAGATTTTCAGAAACACAGACATGGAAGATATGAGGCCCTCTTAAGACTCATCAAGCACTCATATGCCTAGCACTATTTTAAATGCTGAGGTTGCAGTGGGAAAAAAAGATAGGCAAGGTACCTAATGTCATAAAACTTCCAATGCATAAAACTTCCGAGACAATATGATTGATTGTTTCCCATGCCTGTAACTCTTGGAGTTCACGTTTTGTGGTAGTGTGTAAAGAATAACAAACTACATCTGACACCTGGACTCCAGCTCTGCTTTGGATTCCAGACAGAATAAAAGATAACGCAGCCTATCTCTTGGCTCAATCACATAATGTCCCTGGGCCTCCCTCTCCTGGTCTACAGAAAGGAGAATTTGAATCAGACAATCCGATGTCCTTCCAACTCTAATGTGACTTCGCCATTTATATAACTGCTGTCCTTTGTTCAAACAACTTTTTGATTTTCATTTCCTTCATAAAGTCTTTGGAAGCAGATAAATCTTTGGAGATGAATAAGGGGAGGATGAGAACTTATAGACTTTAAGAAAGAAAATGAAGTTCCTGGACACTTAAATACTGTCTGTCCCATTCCTTCCATATGTTTATACTCTTGGACTGTGATACATCCCTAAATTATGAATATGCATATGCTCAAATTGTGGTTCTTGTCTCAACTGACCCATTTGGCAGGAATGATAGCTGCAAATTGTGATCTGGCTGACATCATATAATTTTTCACTATTACTATTTCTAGCATACACCTGTTATGGGGAACACCAGGTGTTAGTCAACAGATGTTCCTGGGATTCATAAAGAAAAACAGGTAACTGCTCCTCCATGATTCTTAGCACAAGAACACAATAATACCACTAATATACTTAATGGAAGGGGCTGAGGATCAGCCCATGTGATCACACGTGTGTATGTTGTTTCCAACATGTCAATAGAGATTAGAATATAAGGGCTTCTTTGTTTTTGTTTTGAGAATAACTATTAACATTGTTTTGAATACAAGGTGTCTCTATGCCAGTGTTCTCATAAACTGTTATACTGAGATCACTGGAATCTACATTGCTTGTACTGCATATGAAAATGCAGATTTTGGAAATAGTTTCAGGGAATGAGTTATTAAGCCTGGCATTCAGTCATTTCCACAAAACACACTGAAAATAGTGATTCCTAAAGCATCTCATCCTTCCACGCAAATTCCATCATTCCCTGTTCTTTCTGTTTGGAAGTTTGGATTCCAAGTCATATCCTCACAATTTCCCCTCTTCCTAGGGCCCACAAGTAAGTCCAATCATCAGTCTCATCAACACCACCCCTCTGCCCCCATTCCCTAGTCCCACATGAGCTATGGGGACACAAAATTCAAGGGTAAAATGGAAAGAAAATCTGAAAAATTTCCCATAACCAACTAGGCTCTGACAAGCAGGTGGCTAAAAACCCAAGAGAGTGGTACTGCAGGGCAGTAAGGTGGGAAGGGGGCAGCAGCCAGGAGCCTGCTCTGGTTACCACAAGCTGTAGTGGGACCCAAGTTCCAGGTTCCAAAGATGAGAAAGATCAGATCATACCCTTAGTCATATGCCATGGAGAAAATTTAAAATATTATACAGCAAGAGGTGTGTTAAGAAATTCACAATAGAAGAGTTGGGATTTAAGCCAGAAAAATACTAGCTACACTAAAATTTAGTATATGACCTACCACTCAATGGGGATTCAGTTTTTATCATGTAATATGTTGCATTTAATATTAATAGTTGTGTTTTCATAGCCATTCATCTAATTTAGTCAATGAATAATTATCAAATACCTGCAGGGGATACCCTGCCTTTATAGAATTTATATTCCACTGGGGATGAGAACTATGAAGTGAAAATTCATATAAACAAAAATATAATTATGGCTATACTAAGTCTTTTGACTCAGTTCATTGTGTTATAAGAGTTTATACAGAAGAATCTCACCAATTTGGAAAGGTATGCATGGAGAATTAACATGTGATTTAAGAACAGAAGAATGAGTGAAGGTTAGCCCGATTCAAGGAAAGAGAACATTTCCAGTATCAGGAATAGCATGTCCAAAAGCCCTATGGTGGAATGAAGATGCAAATGAAAGAAGCCAATTGTTGCTGAGCACAAGATCGAATGGGCATGGAGCACCAAGCAGGGGCCAGGCTTTGCGAGCCTCGTGCTAAGAAGACTGTTTTTAAGAACAACAAGAACAATTACAGAGCTGAAGCAGGGTTGATGTAATCAGATTTGCATTTTGAAAAGTTCACCGTAAGCTGCAGTGTAAACGAGGGCTGGATGTGAGGACACCAGTGAAAGGCTCTGATGGTTGACTTTAAGTATTCATTTAAATGGACAAAAGAACACGCAGACAGCTGATGAGGCATTATTTCTGGGTGTGTCTGTAAGCATGTTTCCAGACAGCTTGAGTAATGAAGAGCATCCCCATAAATGTGGGTGGCCACCACCCAATTCCTTGAGCGTTTCAATAGTACAAAAAGACGGAGGAAAGGCAGTCTCTGTGTGAGCTGGGACATCCATCTTTTCCTGCCCCCATACGATGGCACTTCCCGTCCTCTGGCTTCCAGACTCTAACTTGGACCTATCACAATGGTTCTCCTGGTTCTCAGGGCTTTGGGTTCCTGGTGTTCGTGAGCCTCCAGAGATGGTAGATCCAACGACTGAGCCTCCATGATCATGTGGTCCAATGCCTTATAAATCTCTTCCCTTCTCTCTCTGTAGATAGATATTCTACTATATCTGTTTCCCTGGAGAACCTTGGCTAACACAGGGGATCTATGGCACTAGGTTAGATGAGAAATAATGGTGGCTTGGACAAGGGTGGTGTCTGTGGAGACAGAGGGAAGATTGCTTTGAAGCATACTTCAGAGGTATCGATGACAGGACATAACCACAACACAGGATTAGATAAGGAACTGAAGGGGAAGAATATACCAGTGATGATTCCCAGGTGTCTGGTCCATTCCACTAAATGGAGGGAACTCTTTCGAGACCTGGATTTGGAAATGGGAATACTTGTGTTTACTTTTGAATGTATTTAGTTTCGGGGTCGGCACCGTGGCTCACTAGGTTAATCCTCCGCCTGTGGCACTGGCATCCCATTTGGGTGCCGGGTTCTAGTCCTGGTTGCTCCTCTTCCAGTCCAGCTCTCTGCTGTGGCTCGGGAGGGCAGTGGAGGATGGCCCAAGTACTTGGGCGCCTGCACCCGAATGGGAGACCAGGAAGAAGCACCTGGCTCCTGGCTTCGGATCAGTATAACTCCGGCCATAGCACCCATCTGGGGGGTGAACCAACAGAAGGAAGACCTTTCTCTCTATTTCTCTCTCACACTGTCTAACTCTATCTGTCAAATAAAAAAAAATTAAAAATAAATAAAATAATTTTTAAAAAATGAATGTATTTGGTTTCAAGTGTTTTTCAGACATTTAAATGGAGACATTTGGTGGACAACTGAAGTTTGGGAATGAGTCATCAGTGCTTCCATGGCAATGGAACTCATAAGTGTGGATGAGGTCACCTGGAGATTGCCATGTAAACCAGTGGCAATACAGGGCAATGGATCAGTGCTGGGGCCCTGGAGTGAAGTTGTCTGGGTTTGCAGCCCAGCTCTAGTACTTCGTTTCTGTGCAACCATGAAGAAATTACTTAATTTTCCCTATCTATGAAAAAGATACTTTAATATTCCCTGGCTTAAACACTTTTGGGAGTATTAAAAGGCATGATGCATCTTAAAATTTCAGCGTGATTCTCAGAATTGAATAACCACTCTGTTAACCACTCAGTAAATGTGGACTTTTCATCTCTCAGCAAGTACCACAGGGTCGCAGACCCAAAGCAAAGTCTTGAGGAAATCCAACGCATTGATGGTCTGAGTCCATGCTATCCAAATCCACTCACCAGAGGAATGAGATGAGTAGCAATAGGGTGGGTTATTCCTACTAAAACAGACAGAAAGAGAGAAGTCAAGAGTCCTTGAAGGGAACCAAGAATTGAAGGTTTGGTCCGAGGGGAAAAAAAGGGGGATACAGAATAGCTGACTACAAAGCATAGCCAGGAACAAGCTAGAGGTAGTCTAGAAGCAGGTTAGAAACCAGGGATATAGGGTATGGGAAATGATTGCTAACATTGAGAGTAGCTAGAATTGGAGAAACCGCAGAATTTCATGATATTCTTAAATACATAGATGCTTGCTGCTCAGAATCACCTATCCTAGGAACATTTTTACATTTTGTGTGTATAAAAATTAAATAAGAATTTTATATTTCCTCCTTCTAGTACAGGGGCTTAAAAATGACCTATGTTGCATAAGTTTAAGCATGAGCCAGTGTAAAATTCTCATACTTATACATAATGTTAATATTACTTTTAAAAGCATATGTTCTCTGGCATTCTCATTTACTGTTTGTTTTAGCCCATTGTCTGTTGCTCTAACAGAATACCCAAGACCACGTGACTCATAAAAAAGCGAGGTTTATTTTGGCTCACAGTCCCGGAAGCTGGGAAATACTAGAGCACAGTACCTGTAACTTCTTGGCCTCTGGTGAGGGCCTCAGGCTGCTCCACAACCTGGAAAGGCAAGTGGGGGTGTACAACAGAGGCAGAACCTAAAGGACAGGCTCACTGTGCTACAGCATGCTCTCCTGGAAACTAATCCTGCCCTGGAAGAACTGTGCTAAATCCTTTTTAACAACCTGATCACTCTTAACCGCCCACCATCTCTCAACACCATTACATTGGAAATCAAATTTCAGCACAAATATCTGAGGGGAAAAAATCATATTCTCACCATAGAACTGTTATTGGTTTGGGATATAATATATCAGACAAGAGGCACTTGCTTTGTCTAAAACCTGGCTGACAGATACATTCAAAAGGTTCTAAAAATGTTTATTGATAAGTTGATAATAATGCCAGTGATAGTGATACCATCATCAGTATTTTCAAATGATGACATAATCTGGTGAAATATGATAACTGTGTTATAAGAAAAGTTATGTAACCATCCCTTGATATCCATGGGGGATTGGTTTCAGGACCCACTGTGGATAACAGAATTTGCAGTTGCTCAAGTTACTTAAACAAAATGGCATAGTATTTGCATATAACCTGTGTGTATCCTCCCAAATACTTTCATTTATCTCTAAATGATTTACGATACCTAATACAATGTAAAAGCTATGCAAATAGTTGTTATGCTGTATTATTTGAGGAATGACGACCAAAAAACTGTAGATTTTCTTTCTGTGCAGATGTATTTTTTTGCAAATATTTTTGAATTGCCATTGATTGAGTAGATGCACACCCATGGATTCAGAGAGCTGAGTGTGAGTGTGCATCTATATGTTTGTGTGTGTGTGGTCTCTGTGTGGAAAGAGAAAGAGGATTGTACAGTGACAAAAATTTAATCAAAAGCAAATCTGGATATAGACCAAATACATAGCAATAGAATTTGCATTATTAAATAAAATATTGATATTGGCTCATGCTCCTAAGTCTATTTTCATTATTATGATAGCTTCTGTTTCTCCCATTAGATTGATGAATTGCTAAAGGAAGCAAAAACTGAATTTGTCTCAGTAAGTGAAAATCATTTCATTGAGCAAGAATTCCTTTTGGTCCAGCCGCAATGCTAAAATAGTCATGGGTTGAATATCAAACAATTTATATCCTAGTCCATTCTCAGTCAAAAGCAAACATGCAATGCTTGTTCAGAGGAAGAAACACTACCTGAAATTTAACAAAGATTTTGGGAAATATTTAAATAGACTAAATTTACCTCTATTTTGTTCCCTGAGTAGAAATGTTGTTTCGAAAGGTCTTCAGGCTGACATTGTCTGTTTACTTATTGATTGTCTGTTTTCTTCTGTGCCAAAGCATGATAGCCTTGGGGATTATTTTTGAATGTAGGTTAAAAAATTTTTCTAATTGGAAAATGTAATGCATTAAAGGCAGGCGGAAACTGAAAAGCAGCTATCTTTCCACACACACCCATAGGCAAGCAGTTGCTTCCCCAGCATTCTCTCCTCCCACCCCACACCCAGGCTCCAGTCTCCTTCTTGCTGCCCTTCCTCTTCTCAGCAACATTTGGTTTCTGCTGGAATTTTAGGGCAGGGTAAAAAAACCTGCATACAGCCCTTGGCTTCTAGTTCTTTGGTTAAGAACTTGACAAAAGAAGCAACCAGAGGATCAAAGCACTGCAGGAGCTTTTCCAGTGGTGATGCTGAACTGGGTAACACTGCATGTTCCAAGCACAATATCAACCTTAACTAATGGGCCAAAGAGCTCAGGGCTTTGCCAAAATGCACAGGAAATACAGCTGGACCTACTTCTCTCTGCTCCAGGTCTACACCTGGGCCCCACTAGGCATGACTTACTACCCACCTACAAGTAAAGATGCAAGAACAATGAGACCTAGCTGGACCCACCAAGGACAGACTGACTACATGGAGACTTAAGCCAAGTACATAGAGCTCCTAGGATAGGCGTGAGATACCAAAATAAAGCAGTGACCTATCAACATTTAGCTTTCTACAATAAAACAATGTGCCCACATAGCTGTCGAGCTCTTCCCAGTCTCACCAATCAGAAAAGCCATCTTCCTCCCCAAGGGAAGGACTACTATAGTCCTTTACCTAATAAGGCCACTGACAATTCTGAATGTAGACAGAATCATTGTACTATATTATATATTGCAATATGCTACATTCCATTATTTCTCCCATGAAAATTACAATACAGAGATTCTATTTTTTTTCCTTTCATATCGAGCAGCAATTATAGATGGCCCAGGATGAAAAAATACTGAGGTGAAGTTTGATTTTTTTTTTATGTTTACCATTTTGTTGATTATTAACCCCCTTTTCAACTGGAAGCAAAAAATTTCTGGAGATCAGCTAATTCAGCGTCTCAGAAGATGAGACAGTTTGCTGAAAATGTGTTTTGCTTCACAGACAATAGTGCTGTGATGGAATGGTTAGTCCACGAGTCTGTGAATAAATGAATAAATCACACACCTGTTAAATTGTGTGCTGCACATAATGAAGGGGTTGAGATGGGAGGGATTAAAGCAAAAAGTTGCTTCTCTCCATTTGCTGCTTCTAAACAGTTTCTAAATGTGATGTCCTGTATTTTTCCCCTTTCAGTGAAGCTCAAAGCACTTCATGGTGTTCACACATATGAATTCTGAAACTATTTCTTGTCCCATCAATTCTCAGTTGCAAACACAAACACTGTGATTTGACATTTGAGCAAATTAAAATAAATCAAAATTCTGATCTTGTCCCAAGTCATATTCGAAATCAAACATGGAGAAGCAGGAGCAATAGAGTCTGAAACGGTGCCATGAAGCATTCCACTTGCCTGGACAGGTACCCTGTGGAAAGGCTATGTCCAGGATTCTTGAGGAATCTACCAAAGCCTTGGAGCCTTTGGCATCGGTTCAAGAGCAACAGCCGTAGATAACATCTCCATGGTGGGAACCCGGCCACTGTGGACCCAGACCAATGGAAGAAGGAAATGTGAACTTCTGAGTATTCGAAGTCCCACATGGATAACTTTTGAGTGCTCAGCTGAAATCTTGTAGCTTCAATAACAAAGTGTTCTTCCGGAGTGTGTAAATGGATGGAGACATTACATCATTATCTTAGCCCAACAATAATTACAACATTGATTTTTACCTACTTTGTGCTTATTGTCTCCCAAGAGGTGCAGGGAAAGAGAACAGGCTTTCGAACAAGAAATTTTGCTTTCAAATTCCTGCTCTATGTTCTAATTGTTTGTTATCTGTCAAACTACATAACCTATAGAATTTGTTTACACATCTAAAAAAATAGGGCATAAAATTATAGAGTAGGATTGTAGGAGGAATGAAATGATATTGTGTGTGCATGTGTGCATGTATAAAATATGTAACACACTCAGATTGAAAAAGACCTGTAGAAGTTAGGTATTTTTACTGGGCTTTGACCACTTTATGTACTACTTTATTTATTGGTCCATCTGTTCCATATCTATTCATCTATAGCATTATCAAAAGAGGCTCTTTAACTTGAAGTATAAAGACAAAGAAAGAAATGGAGAGAAAATAGGAAGGAAGGAATGAAGGGAGGAAGGGAGGGAAAGAGGGACGGAGGAGGGAGAGAAGAAGGGAGGGAGGGGAGAAAGAAAAAGAAAGAGAAAAGAAAAAAAAAAGAGAGACTGAGACTTGACAGTGACAGAATCCTTATGTCTGAGAACTAGATTCAACTGGTTACACAAATGCCCTAGCCATAATCACCTGGTTAAACGCTATGTCACACTGCAATTCTCACACAAAATTACAAGTCTTCCTCACAAAGAACTGAAGAAGACTACCATGGGAAAGATAGAGAATAATCTATGATCTGGGATAAGCTTTCCTTTTCTTGTATTAATTCAGGTGAGCTTTTCCTGGAAGCTCTAAGAGATTGAGTTCTTTCTAGCCTACCCTCTGTTCTCAGCATTTTCTCATCCACTTGCTCCAAGTTCATTTGACTTCAAGAAGAGTAATTATTACTATGTTGCTAAGGAGGATCTCATGCTCTCCAGGGTGTTGAGCTAAAATCCTAGCCACTCTTTACTTGGCATACCACTTTAGTACTTCTCTTTCTTATTGTTGTTTCCCTGAAGCCTTCTTTCACTTAAATGAATCTTTTATACCATCACTGTGGAGATGAGAACACCTTGTTTTTGTTTTGCTTCCCTTTTCTACTCCTTTTGGTGGAAACCAATTTCTATGTTGGTTTCAACTTTAACTATGGATTCCCTATTTGGAGAGCCATGACACTTTCTGTGTAATTTCTTTTTCTTTTTCTTTTTCTTTTTTTTTTTTTTTTTTTTTTTTGACAGGCAAAGTGGACAATGAGAGAGCGAGAGACAGAGAGAAAGGTCTTCCTTTTCCGTTGGTTCACCCCCCAAATGGCTGCTGCGGCCAGCACACCGCACTGATCCAAAGCCAGGTGCCAGGTGCTTCTCCTGGTCTCCCATGGGGTGCAGGGCCCAAGGACTATAGGCCATCCTCCACTGCCCTTCCAGGCCACAGCAAAGAGCTGGACAGGAAGAGGGGCAACCGGGACAGAATCTGGCACCCTGATGGGGACTAGAACCTGGGGTGCCGGCACTGCAGGCGGAGGATTAGCCTATTGAGCCGTGGCGCCGGCCTATTTTCTGTGTAATTTCTATGTGTTAAAGATATCCATGACTGTGGAGATTAAGTCCATTCTCCTTAACCATTCGTTTCCAAAGCTGAATGCGCTTCTTTTTTTTTTTTTTTTGACAGGCAGAGTGATGAATGCGCTTCTAAGCACTTAAAGAGGTATTGAAATTTGTTACCTTCTCTTTTTTTTTGTAAACTTTTATTTAATAAATATAAATTTCCAAAGTACAACTTTTGGATTATAGCGGCTTTCCCCCCCCCATAACCATCCTCCCACCCACAACCATCCCATCGCCCACTCCCTCTCCCATCCCATTCTTCATTAAGATTCATTTTTAATTATCTTTATACAAAGAAGATCAATTTAGTATATACTAAGTAAAGATTTCAACAGATTGCACCCACACAGAAACACAAAGTATAAAGTATTGTTTGAGTACTAGTTTTACCATTAATTTGCATAGTACAACACATTAAGGACAGACATTCTACATGGGGAGTAAGTGCACAGTGACTCCTGTTGTTGACTTAACAATTGACATTCTTATTTATGGCATCAGTAATCACCCGAGGCTCTTGTCATGAGTTGCCAAGGCTATGGAAGCCTTATGAGTTCACCAACTCTGATCTTATTTAGACAAGATCATAGTCAAAGTGGAAGTTCTCTCCTCCTTTCAGAGAAAGGTGCCTCCTTCTTTGATGGCCCGTTCTTTCTGCTGGGATCTCACTCACAGGCATCTTTCATTTAGGTCTTCTTTTTTTTTTGCCAGTGTGTCTTGGCTTGCCATGCCTGAAATACTCTCATGGGCTTTTTAGTGGGATCTGAATGCCTTCAGGGCTGATTCTGAGGCCAGAGTGCTGTTTAAAACATCTGCCATTCTATGAGTCTGCTGTTTCCCTTCAAATGATACTTTCAGAGGTTTATTGGCACAGCCTTCTATGTATATAAAATAACTAAGTTGGAGGTATCTGTGAACGCCATCTGGGCTTCAAATACTGCTTCTCTCTTCCTTACCACATCTCTTTTCTATGGTTTCCCAAATCCTTAGCATTGTTCATTTATTCATCAATCAATAATATTTATCTAGGTACTCCAAGTATTCAATCATGAAGCTGGATGGTGGGAATTAATATAATGGTAGAATATGTTTAAGCACTTTAAAAACTTTCTGGAAAAATGGAATTAAAAAGTAAGTCTAGGGGCTGGCGTTGTTGCATACCAGATAAAGCCACTGCCTATAACACCAGCATCCAGTATGGGCATTGGTTCAACTTCCAGCTGCTCCACTTCCAATCCAGCTCTCTGCTAATGAACCTGAGAAAGCAGCAGAAGGTGGCCCAAGTACTGGGGGTTTCTGCCAGTCATGTGGGAGACCCAGATGAAGTGCCAGGCTCCTAGCTTCAGCCCCAGCTGTTTAGCCATTTGGGGAGTGAACCAATAGGTGGAAGATCTCTTTCTCTCTGTCTCTGTGTCTCTGTCTCTCTCTCTCTCTTTCTCTGTAATGCTGTCTTTCAAATAAACATATAAATCTTTTAAAAAATGATAAGTCTATTTTGATGTAAAAAGATTTTTGAAATCCATGTGCAGTTTTGTCAAAGTAAGCATTACAGGATGGAGTGATACTGTTAACCATCCTATTGTGCCACCTTTTGGAAATAAGCCATGTATTTATTTTTGTTAAAATGCAAATAATTAACTTACCACTTACCCAGAAAAATAACACTTTTAGATAACAAGAACTCTGGGTATATTAGTATTTATAAAGAATCTCCAAAAAGTTCATGGAAAATGTCTATTATCAAAAAACGGCATGAATTTCAAAATTTGGTCACAAAATATTTATGTGTTAATTTCACTTTCCATGAACTTTTTGAAATATTCTCATATTAATGTTCACAAGCAGAGGCCCTGGGGAAATGAATACTGGAATAATTACATTTAGATGGTAGCCAAAAGTAGGTTAAGTGTAGAATTCAATTTAAAGATTACTGAGGGTTAAAAATAGGGCCTAGGCTCATGGCACCAAACAATATGCAAGCTACAGCAATGATTTCACCTACAACACAGTGTTGCTAAAGCCTACTCTACTCTTGTGTAGTCCTCACAACTCCCACTCACCAGGAAGAACACCTCGGCTTGGCTTGTAGATAGTAAAAGCGATGTATAAGAGGAAATATGTCTTTGTAAAAATAGAGAATGTCTACAAGGTAGTAGTGGGATGAGGTAAGTGTGCCTGGAGCAATTCATCGTCTGTTTTCCTACAAGTTATCTCTATGAGCCCTCCTTACATATAAATTGTTTCTGAGAGAATGATTCTAAAACTCGGGGTAAAAATTCATCATTCATTGCTGGATTACATGACATGAACATGTGCCAGGACCCACACTTCCTCATTCTTATAGCCTTTCAGAAGTGCCAGTAAAAGATTCTTTTGTTTATTGTCCAGAAAGACTCTCCAAGTAAAAGTCAGCACAGTGTAACTGATCTTGGCCCTCTGAGCTGTAATGAA
The DNA here is from genome assembly GCF_033115175.1 of Lepus europaeus. Lineage (NCBI taxonomy): Eukaryota > Metazoa > Chordata > Mammalia > Lagomorpha > Leporidae > Lepus > Lepus europaeus. The sequence goes on along the minus strand of NC_084828.1, from coordinate 63,351,456 downwards.
AACCCCCTAACCTTAACTGCAACCTGTGTCTTTCTTAAATGACGATACTCGTCACCTCACTGACTAGAAAAATGACATTTATTAAGCAAGTGGGGGGGGTAGTATTTTCATGTTACAAGTTAACAAGCTATCAGCAACTAAGAATTTTCTCTCTGCTTCCCTTCCTACTGTGACAGCTGCTGTAACCCTGTGACCAGGATCTCTGCCACACCTCCTGATGATCGTCTCTGTGTGTGCCTGTGTGTATGTGCACATACGTGCATACATATGGATGTGTACTCCTAGGTTTGGAGCAAAGAGCAGATTCAACTTAGAGTTTGCACTTGTGCTGTGGGAATAAGATCTGTCCCTTGTATCCCAACACAGGCCTGTTAAACTGGGGCCTGCTTCATGGAAATAAGAACAAAGATTTGCATAACATCATACAGTTTACAGAGCACATGCACTTTATCCCAGCAGCAACTCACCAACTTTCTCCCTCTGTGTGTCCACAGATAAAAACACACTCCTGTGAGAACACACTCTCTACTGGGCCTGACAGATGATCCTGGGATCTTGGAAATGCGCTGTTCACCATCAATCCATTTTGCAGCGTTTGTGGGCGTCTCCTTTCCCTGAGAAGTTCTTCCAAGTGTAATAAGTCCAAGAGCAATGAGAGTGTTAAAAGATATACAATTACCATGGAAACAGACTTTTGGGAAAAAAGCTGAAAGTGCTAAGAACATGAGGAATGCTTCATGTGTAGATAGAATGAATTATTTCTAGAGTAAAAATGATTCTGAAGGCAAAGAACAAATGATGCCACATGCACAAGTGCTGCACCTGCATCGATGGACACTATCGGCAAGAGAACAGAAGAGAGGCACAGAGAGGACCTCCTCTCCAGTGTGAGGCCAGACTCTGGATGAGTGGGAGCTTTGTGTTAATTTCAGGGAAGGTCAGGCATCAACAGGTTCCAGGACAAAGCCACCGCTGCCGGGGCTCTGCTCCTAAAATCATTGCTTCAAGCCAAAGCCACAGCCCCTCATCCTGGTTTACGTCCACACAGGGGTGAGTGGGAGAGAATGGGGACTGTGGCTGCTAAGAGTCTCTCCAGTCCCCATGGGAAATCCCCAGCAAGTACAGTTATCTGCTTCTGCAAACTTCATTGAGATAAATGAGAATAATTTGGAGAAAAACTTTATTCACTCGTTCAAAAAATATTTTTTCAGTGCCTTTTGGGTGCCAAACACCATTCTATCACCTGGGTATACATAACACAGAACATGTACGAATAAGAACACCAGCCTTGGTAGAAAGCTTTGGGAAGCTGGGATGGCGTTTGGCCCAGCAGTTGTTAAGATGCCTGCATCCTGTTTCAGAATACCTGGGTTTTATAGGCAACTCTGGCTCCTGAATCCAGTTCCTGCTAGTGCAGAGTCTGGGAAGCAGCAGTGTTGGCTCAAGTCATTGCGTTCATGCCACCCATGAGGGAGATCTGGATTGAGTTTCCAGCTTCCAGCTCTGGCTTTGACCCAGTCCTGGCTGTTGTGGACATCCCAAGCATTCTCTCTCTCTCAAATAGAGAAACAAACAAATAAGCATTGAGTAACTGATTCCTATTCCTATTCCTATTCCTGGAAGGAAATTTGTGACTACAAACTTAGTGACTGTTAATTTTAACAAATGGACTCATTTTCAACTTGGGTCTAAATAGAGGAGTTTCTGTATTCACTGTGCAGCCTACTGGTGAGGAAACTGAACTTTGAGGGCCTTAAGAGACTTGCCCAAGTAATCAGCAGCAGGACGAAAGTTCACGTCTGGGGCCTGGCGATGTGGTGTAGTAGGCTAAGCCCCCGCCTGTGGTGCCAGCATTCCATATGGGCACCAGTTCATAACCTGGCTGCTCCTCTTCAGATCCAGCTCTTTGCTTATGGCCTTGGAAAGCATGGAAGATGACCCAAGTGCTTGGACCCCTGCACCCACGTGGGGGACCTGGAGGAAGTTCCCAGCTTCAGATATGTACAGCTCCAGCAGTTGCAGCCATGTGAGGAGTGAACCAGCAGATGGAAGACCTCTCTCTGTGTCTGTAACTCTGCCTTGCAAATAAATAAATAAATCTTAAAAAAAAAAATTATGTTCAGCTGTTAACTTCAAACCCTATCTATTTTTTTCTATTAAGTCAAGACTCTTTAAAAATTTTTTTATTCTTTTAAATTTTATTTAAGTTATACAAGTTTCATATTTGTCATATATATAGATTAGGAACATAGTGATACTTCCCACGCTACTCTCCATCCCGCCCACACTCCAACCCTTCTTCCTCCTCCCTCTCCCCTTCCCACTCTTAATTTTTACAAAGATTTAATTTCAGTTTACTTAATGATCATAAAGGTAACCCTACACTAAGTAAAAGAGTTCAGCAAATAGTCTGAAAAAAAAAATTGTCCCTCCACAGAAGAGACAAGGGCTGTAAACAATAATCGCATCTCAAAATGTCCTAAATCATGACTCTTTAAAAAAAAAAATGATCCCCAAATTTCCCTTCTTTGATTCTAAAGCAAATAACATGCATTGTCTCAAATTTTATTTTTTGCTGCTATAGTTTGAATATGATCTCCCCACCACCACCATTGCCACCATACTCAAACAGAAGTTTAATCCTCAAAGTCATATGCTAATGGTATCAAGATGACACCAATCCTACTATGGAGTTTAGAGGTGAGGCCCTGGGAGAATGGTTAGTTGGAATCATTAGAATGAGTCTCCCTTCGGGACAATGCAAGACCATTCTGGTGGAGCCTCCATGAGTGAATGCTGGCAGATAAGGAGAGCTTGCAGGACCACACATGCTCCTACCATCACGTGATGCGGTCCAGGGGTCCTGGGCAGAACCTGTGCCACACTGCTTGTATTTCCAGCCTCCAAAACATGGAGCTAAATAAACCTCTTTTTTTTTTCCACAAAGTAATTTCCTATAGCAATGAAAAGCTGACTAATACACCTATTGAGTAATTTACTAAGGATTAATAAAATATGAAACTACTTCAAAAACTTCACGGAAAACAAAAATTAAAAGATAATCTTATTTTCATGTAAAATGATTTGAGATCCATGCAGTTTTTTTGTAATATCCACTTTTCATGACCCTTTTGAAGTACCTTCACATTTTACTAATCCTTAGTAGGTACTTAGTAGTTATATTAGCTAACTTTTCATGATTATACCATATTACTTTGTAAAGATCATGTTATCATGATCTGAAGTTAACACATTACTAGAGCTTACCAAGGACTGAATGTTGTACTCCATACTATCCAGCAGAATGGGAAAAAATATTTGTAGGCTACTAAAAAGGATTACTATCAACAATATATCAGAAACTTACAAATTTCAAAAATTACAGCCAATGTAGCCAAACCATTGTCAACAGACAATTCTCTAAGGAAGAAACACAAATGGCCAACAAATATATGAAAAAATGTTCAACATCATGCACAATCAGAGATGCAAATCAAAACCACAATGAGACATCACCTCACCCCTGTCAGAATGGCTAAAATCTAAAAGCCAGAGAGTAACAACAAATGCTAGTGAGGATGTGGAGAAAGGGGAACAATTATACACTGTTGGTAGGAATGTAAATTAGTATAGTCACAATGGAAAACAGTACAGGGATTTCTTTAAAAACTGGAAATAGGCTTGCCATCCCATTTCTCGGTATATATCCAAGAGATAGTGAAGTAACACCTTGACAGTAGGGACTCCATTTTGGAGCACTTGAGACTCCATTCTGGGAAGGTGCCCCCCCATACCATAAGACTCTGGTCTGAAACTATGATCTAAAACAGTTGAACAATAGCAGTCCACTACATCACATTTGGCAGAGCACAGAAACCCCCTAGCATGATTGCTCAAGCTTGGAAGTGGTTAGGTTACGCCTGGGTTAATGATAAAAATGTAATTTGTCTATGTTCTACATATGGTTAAAAACAATACCTGCATTAATGTCAATTTATAATTGGAATTGTTAAGATTGTAACTGGTATTGTCAAGATTATAACTGATACTAGTTTCGCATAGGTTTTAGGTCAGTTTGACCCCGGTAACCATGTATTCCCCCCTGTTCCTAGCAACCATGAATTCCCCTCCTGATTTTGCGGTTTTTGCTTTTATAAACCCTGTTGCTTTGGGCTTCAGGGTCGAGAGTTCTTTAGGGCATGAGCCTACTCTCCACCGCCGGCAATAAAGGGCCATCAAATTTTATCAATATGTGGTGCTCCTTTGTTTACACTCACTCAGGTACAACAATAGATGCACACTGAATCAAAGAGATAACAGTACCACTATGTTTATAGCATCACTTTCACAATAACCAAAATATGAACTCAATCAAAGTGTCCGTCATCAGATGAATGGAAAAGAAAAATGTGCTATATATACACAACAGAATAATATTGTTATTAAAATAATGAAATTTAACCATTTGCATCAAAATGGACGCAACTGGGTAACCTTGTATTGATTGAAATAAGCTGGACACAGAAAGACAAATACTGTATGTTTTCCCTTATGTGTGGGAGCTAAAATTAAAAATTTGGGGAAAAAAGACAAGAAAAGAGAAATAAATAATGTTGTACTCTACTAAGATTGCCTATTACCAAAGGACTGTAAGTTTTGGTATATGATTCACTTAGAGACATGGGGATAATTTGGAATTTCGGTAATTTTTAGTAAATACAAGGAGTCTTCAAAAAGTTCATGGAAAATGCCTAAAAGCTAGTCATGGATTTCAAAACAATTTTGCACCAAAATAAAATTAGCATTTACATTTTTAAAATTTATTTGAGAGGCAGAGGGACAGAGGAAGAAAGAGACAGCGGGGTGAGGGGAGGGAGCTCGTATATGCTAGTTTGCTTCCAAATGCATGCAATGGCTGGGGCTGGGCCATTGCTGGAACCAGGATCCAGGAACACAGTCCAACTCTCCCACTAGGGAGGCAAGAATCCAACTACTTGAACCATCATAACTGCTTCCTAAGGTCTGCATTAGTGTGGAGCTGGAGTCAGGAGCTAGATGAGGAATTGAACGCAGGCAATCTGATGTGAGAGGCAGACACTTTTTTTTTTATAATTTTCTTATTTATTTTCAAAAGGATACACTATAATGCAGTGAGTATCAATTTATAAAGCTGTATAGTGGAACCTGCCAGAGGACTTTGAACATTTTTTTTTTGCCTTTATTTTTAACTTTTATTTAATAAATATAAATTTCCAAAGTACAAATTTTGGATTATAGTGGCTTTTTCCCCCAATAACCTCCCTCCCACCCGCAAACCATCCCATCTCCCACTCCCTCTCCCATTCCATTCTTCATTAAGATTCATTTTTTTTTTTTTTTGACAGGCAGAGTGGACAGTGAGAGAGACACAGAGAGAAAGGTCTTCCTATTGCCGTTGGTTCACCCTCCAATGGCCGCCGCGGTAGGCGCGCTGCGGCCGGCGCACCGCGCTGATCTGATGGCAGGACCCAGGTGCTTCTCCTGGTCTCCCATGGGGTGCAGGGCCCAAGCACTTGGGCCATCCTCCACTGCACTCCCTGGCCACAGCAGAGAGTTGGCCTGGAAGAAGGGCAACCGGGACAGGATCGGTGCCCCGACCGGGACTAGAACCCGGTGTGCCTGCGCCGCAAGGCGGAGGATTAGCCTAGTGAGCCGCGGCGCCGGCCAAGATTCATTTTTAATTATCTTTATATATAGAAGATCAATTTAGTATATACTAAGTAAAGATTTCAACAGATTGCACCCACACAGAAACACAAAGTATAAAGTACTGTTTGAGTACTAGTTATACCATTAATTCTCATAGCACAACACATTAAGGACAGACATTCTACATGGGGAGTAAGTGCATAGTGACTCCTGTTGTTGACTTAACAATTGACATTCTTATTTATGGCATCAGTAATCACCCGAGGCTCTTGTCATGAGTTGCCAAGGCTATGGAAGCCTCTTGAGTTCACAAACTCTGATCTTATTTAGACAAGATCATAGTCAAAGTGGAAGTTCTCTCCTCCTTTCAGAGAAAGGTGCCTCCTTCTTTGATGGCCCGTTCTTTCTGCTGGGATCTCACTCACAGGCATCTTTCATTTATGTCATTTTTTTTTTTTTTTTGCCAGTGTGTCTTGGCTTGCCATGCCTGAAATACTCTCATGGGCTTTTTATCAGGATCTGAATGCCTTCAGGGCTGATTCTGAGGCCAGAATGCTGTTTACAACATCTGCCATTCTATAGTCTGCTGTGTATCCCACTTCCCATGTTGGATTGTTCTCTCCTTTTAATTCTATCAGTTAGTATTAGCAGACACTAGTCTTGTTTATGTGATCCCTTTGACTCTTAATCCTACCATTATGATCAATTATGAACTGAAAGTTTCACCTCACCCCAGTTAGAATGGTTCACATACAGAAATCTACCAACAACAGATGCTGGCAAGGATGTGGGGAAAAAGGGACACTAACCCACTGTTGGTGGGAATGCAAACTGGTAAAGCCACTATGGAAGTCAGTTTGGAGAGTCCTCAGAAACCTGAACATAACCCTACCATTCAACCCAGCCATCCCACTCCTTGGAATTTACCCAAAGGAAATTAAATTGGCAAATAAAAGAGCCGTCTGCACCTCAATGTTTATTACAGCTCAATTCACAATAGCTAAGACATGGAATCAACTTAAATGCCCATCAACAGTAGACTGGATAAAGAAATTATGGGATATGTACTCTATAGAATACTATACAGCAGTAAAAAAATAATGAAATCCGGTCATTTGCAACAAAATGGAGGAATATGGAACACATCATGCTGAATGAATTAGCCAGTCCCAAAGGGACAAATATCATATGTTCTCCTTGATCAGTGACAACTAACCAAGTACCTAAAAGGAAACCTGGTGAAGTGAAATGGACACTATGAGAAACGGTGACTTGATCAGCCCTTGATCTGACTGTCGAGGAACAACTTGCTAGTTTATCCCTTTTAGTATTTTTTTGTTCTACTTAATACTATTGGTTGAACTCTTTAATTAAACACAATTATTCTTAGGTGTTTAGATTTAACTGAAAAGAGATCCCTGTTAAATATAAGAGAGGGAGAGAGGGAGGAGATGTACAGTTTGGGACATGCTCAGTCGGACTTGCCCCTAACAGTAGAGTTAGAAACGTGCCAGGGGATTCCAATTCAATCCCATCAAGGTGGCATATACCACTGCCATCTCACTAGACAAAGACACTTTAACCGCTGGACTAACACTCTCTAAACTTATCTTTTAATTCCAGTTTTTTTGCAAAACTTCTACAGTCCCCTCACCCACTATACACTTTTAGTTTTATCATGAGTGAACTGAAGATGTCAATTTTGCCATTTTTGGCTTAAATATAACTCATTTTGATTTTAAAATCCCCATTTAGTTTGTGGTCAGTTTTGGGAATAATTCTATGGTGAATAGGAAAATAACAACAGTATTTTGGCTCAAAAGTATTTAACAAATAGATACTAAGACATAAGTCTGCTGAAATTCACTATGCAAATATGTTTTCCTAAAACATGTAGAATCTATCATCACTCAGTAAATGTACTTGCACTAAGATATCCATTATTTTTATCAAGTTCTTTTTTTACTGGAAAGTGAGAATGAGCACAGGGTATTTTCTATCCATGCACAAAAACATCTGAGAGTCATTTTAACTCTTGTATTACTACTAATAAAATCTTTCAGGTCTAAATACCACTCACCATTGTCTGGCTTTCCAAAGCCACTGCCAATCCTTTCTTTCTTGCTGCCTCCCACTATGGAGACTGGAGAATAAAACATGTGTTTTCCTCATGCTTTTTTCAAGGTGCAGGCAATCATTTGATCCTGCTCCAGCCAATGAGATGGAAATAGAAATCTTCCAGGGGCAAGGACTCCTTGAAAACCTTTTAATTTCCTGATGAATAGGGGTTCCTCACCTCTAAATTCTTCTAGCATTGAAGGCATTCCTGGAACACAGCAGCCATTCTGCAGCTATAGGAAAGTAGCAATGGAAATTAAGAGACGTGTTCTTAAAACCTTGAACCTATGCTAACAGCTGCCCACCAACAAACTTCTTGTAAGGGAGAAAAAAAAATTCCTATTAAGATCAATGAGTTGGGGGCTGGCACTGTGGTTTTGTAGGCTAAGCCTCTACCTGCAGTGCCAGCATCCCATAAGGGTGCTGGTTCAAGTCCTGGCTGCTGCTCTTCTGATCCAGCTCTCTGCTTAGGGCCAGGAAAGCAGTGGAGGATGGCCCCAGGTGCTTGGGCCCCTGTACCCATGTGGAAGACCCCAGGGGAGGCTCCTAGCTGCTGGCTTTGGATCTGCTCAGCTCTGGCTATTGCAGCCATTTGGGGAGTGAACCAGCGGATGGAAGACCTTTCTGTCTCTCCCTCTCTCAGGCTGTAGCTCTGCATTTCAAATAAATAAATAAATAAAATTTTAAAAAAAGATCAGTGAGTACTGAGTTTATTGTGAGGATACAAAAGTATATATATTAATATTTACATATGAATAAATAGGAATTTAGGTGCTGAGTTTTGTATATAATCTTTATTTTTAACATTCCTTTTAGGAGAAGGGTGTTCTGGATTTAAATAGATTTATAAATTTCCAAAAATTGGAAACATAGTTGCCTAATTGACAAGTTCAAGTGTTCATTTTCATTATAGCTCCCTCAAGCTCATGTTCTTGCTAGCATTCACACACATTTGTGCACACCTGCTTAAAGACCTATATTTTCTTCTATTACGTAGTGCTGGGATGATAAATTGGTTTCATCTCAGGCGCCAACATTGATAGATTGGTAGTGGCTGTCTGGATCACTATGCTGAGAATAATTTTGAGGCAGACAACACAACTCATAAGGAAGAATGTTGTGATCACTCGGCCAAGTCCGTCACGGATATGAAAAATGGAGTGGCAGCACCTGTGTTTTTGTAACAGTTGACCTGTTCTAGTGTATGAAATTTTAATTGCTCAATGCACAGTAATCCCTTCTCTTAACTCTTTAGAAAGAAATTTAGTATTTTTTAAACTGGGACACTTATTCCCTATGTAGGCTATAGTTTACTAACTAGAAAGTCAGGCTGTGCTAAATAAAACAGTGTCTTGCTAGAATATTTAAGCTGGAATTGTAGAGAAAATGTCATGTCTCAAGGAAAATTTAATAGATGCTGTGCTAGCCATGGGGATGCACCACTTGCCTCTCTTTTCAAGAAATAACTTGCATTTAGCGGCAATAAGTTCTTTCAACTGACAGCCTCCAGCTGTAATGCCTGCAGAAGTGACCTCAACTTTCGAGCCAAGGCCATGTGTTTCCTGGGCACACTCAAACACTGATGGAGCATGAAGGGGGTTTATAGCAGAGGCATTCCAACCCAATGTAGAACTGGTCTACAGGCACAACCCAGTGTAGCACTGGTCTACAGGCAATCTGCCCTGGAATTCCCATTGGATAGGCTGATTCTTCAGCAGGTCTACATCAAGGTGTACGGCACGCCCAGTTCCATTCTGTTTCCTTCCACTTTCCCTTTCACAAAAGCCAGATTAGCAGCTTTATTTATTTGAAAGGCAGAGTTACAGAGAGGCAGAGGCAGAGGCAGAGAGAGAGAGAGAAGTCTTCCATCAGCTGGTTCACTCCCCAAATAGCCACAACAGCCAGAGCTGGGCCCATCTGAAGCCAGGAGGCAGGAACTTCCTCCAGGTCTCCCACAAGGGTGCCAGGGCCCAAAGACTTGGGCCATCCTCCACTGCTGAATTGGAAGTAGGGCAGCCAGGTCTCAAACAGGCGCCCATATGGGATGCTGGCACTGCAGCCAGCGGCTTTACCCGCTACGCTAAAGTGCCGGCCCCAATCCCTCTTCTTTCACAGTTGTTACCCTGCCTCTTCATGCACGCTCATCTCCATCAAGGTATCTACTTCCTGGAAAAGTCAAACTAATACACAGGCCGACTGTGGATATGCCTAGTTATATTTGCAAAGCATTAACAGTACAGCTACAACAGGCCGAAAGAGGCCAAGTGCTGTATTCGCTTTGGTTTCAGAGAATAGTGATTAAAATCCCAGACACTTAGCATAGAGTGGCATTGAACTAGTGTCCTTGTCTTTACAATGAGGATGAAAATGATGATACTTCACAGGGCTGTGTGAGGATTAAGGAAGATAAGAGTCCTGAAATTCATTTCTAAACTGGTAAGTGCCATATAAAATTTACTTACCACTGTCATTCTTTGCACTGAAAATAAATTTTAAATATCAATTATCAGTGAATTGATTGGCATTCCTTTACAGATATTTATTGAGAATTTACCTTTACTGATGCTGAGGTAGGAAATGAGAACAAAATATTCGCTGTTTCTATAGCTTACATCTTCTAAAGCTAAACAAGTAGATAAAACTTTCATTTAAAACCTAAGAAGTCGGCAAGAGCTCACTAACAGGAGTGCCCGGAAGCTTGGCTCACTCCATCGCTGATAAGAGGTTGGCCTCGGTCCAGGTTTTGTCTGTTAGTCTTCCCTGCTGAAGTGCCTTGTCTTTGAGTTTCTCCTCGCTCTAGGCTGTGATTCCTTCAGGGCACTAGCAGACTCCTGGCATCTTTCTACACCCATGGCTCAGAGGACCCAGCTCCCCGCCTTAGACATTTGCTGCTTTTCTCCTTCCAGGCCCAACCCTGCCTCCTCCTGAACAATTGCTCCATCTTGCCTCTCTGCCTCCTGCTTCTCTTTTCTTCGCTTTCACTTTTCTCCCTTCGTGGTCACCCTCAGCAGGAGATGTTCTCTTCTGTTTGTTCAGGTGGTTTTTTGCTGTCTCGGCCCAAAAGAACTTTCTGAGAGCAATAACAGGAAGCCTTATCTCCCAGGAAATAATACCTCTGCTTCTAAGTCTTCCTGGAACCTGGGAGTCACGGGAGTGAATGTGTGTCTCTGCAATACTTTAAATTAACTTGGGACTCCACAAGGTAGAGAGAGACGTGGCCATGCACCATGGGTTGTGGTCAGGGCTAGCTGGTCACCATTCATGAGGAGACTGGGCTGATACATAATATCCAACTCTGCTCCAAAACACAATGCCTTAGCAGGTGCTCACTCACTGTTTTGAAAACGCTGTATTTAGTTTTCACTCTAATGACAGGTAGCTTATAGTTCAGTGGCTGTCAAATTTTTTGATTATGCTCTACAGACAGAAATAAATAGAGTGTGTGTGTGTAAATATAAATTCACACATATACATGTACAGCCGTATCTTGGGCCTCTTGTGAAGAGAGGCAGTGGCCATGGGCCCCCAGGTTAAGAACCCTTGCATAACTAAATTGTTTTTCCAACAGAAAGCTGAGCTATAACTTGCAGTTTCGGAAATATGGCTGTAAATAAAGCCTTGAAACAGCTTTCAGTGCTTAAATATTTCAAGCATCTATTAACTTGTCATGGTTTTAACACCTTTTCCCCCTCTCTTTGCCTGTTTCCTCCATCTAGTCACACCCCCCATATACACATACATCTGCACATATAAATGTACACATAATTGCTCATGTGCACATGCACACACATGCAAATCTTAGATCACATAGCTGGAATAAGACAAATCACTGGACCACTGGGTCCAGTCCCTCCTAAAGCCCTGGTTCCGCATCCTGACTGCTGCTCAGTCCCAGTACCTCGGGCTCCCGCGTCAGAGCACTTCCAGGGCATATTATCTCTGTAGGACGGGGCTCACATTCCGGCTTTTGTTGGTTTCTTTCAGGCATATGCTGTTCCAGAATAACCATGGAGACAGGTGGCGGCACAGCCCAGGGTCCCTGACCTTTATTTTCCCAGGCTTCAGTGACCCATCTGCAGCAGGTGTCTCTCTTTGATAGGCAGCTTCTGCCTCCCACCACAAGGCAGTGCTTCCACATGTCAATCCCAGCTGCAGTCAGAGCTCTAGCTTGGCTCCTGGTGGCCGGGCTGAATGCACTGTGCCCCCACCATGGAGCAGCTTAGTGGGAGTGCTGGGAGGAAACGTAGTTGCTGCCACAACTGAATTATGCAGGTGCTTTCTCTGTCGGTTTGCTCTGCAGTTCCTGCCGCTAAGCAAAATGCCTGCGGTGAACTCTCTTTTCTCCTTCACATGTCGGAAGACGATCGCCTGTTTGAACTGTTTCCAAATAACAGCCGCTCACAGGAGGCTCCCTTGAATTATGTCCCCCTAAGAAATATCTGTAGGAGTTCTAACCCCCAGAGTCTCAGAATGTGCCTTCATTTGGAGATAAGGTGCTGTGTTCATCAGCTTTTCGTTACTTCAACTCCTAGTATGGGAGAGGAGCTTCTGGGGTAGGAAGGTTTGGATTCCAGTGTGGAGGTTCACAGTTTGAAAAGAAGCAGCCCCACTAGTCTGCTAGGGCATGTGGAGGGTCCATCCTGTGGCTGATGAAGAAGCAGAGACTCTTGCCCTCTGTGTGCTCTCTCCTTACAGTGCTCTCAGGATTCCATCATGGGTTCCACTCCAACAGCCTGATCCACTCCAATCACTTTTCAAAGCCCCACTCTCAGACATTATAACGAGATAAAGGCTCTACCATAAGCCATCAACCGTTAGCATTAACCCATTAACATAAAACTTTGGGGTTCAAATGTCTGTGTGAGTTTGGAGGGCCAAGATCTGTTCAATCTGTAACAGGTGTTTACAGAGCTTGACAAATTAAAAGGAGATTAGCAAGATATCTAATCCAATAAGACTAATGTCTTATTAACAGGTGAAATTTGGCTCAGACACAGATACATGCAGAGAGAAGACAATACTAAGATTCACCAGGAGAAAAGAGTCATTGATAAACCAGGGAGAGAGATCCTTGCCTCAACAGAAGGAGCTGAGCCTCCTGCCACCTTCATGTCAGACTTCTAGCCTCCGAGTGGGAGTGAGACAGTAGGAATAGCAACCGTGCCCATGTCATGTCATCTGAATGGGAGGCCAAAGTGGGGAGCTGAGTGCTCCTGTCCCTCTGTGTGTGGCCACCTGGCAAACTGGAGTGTTGAATAACAGAAGGGCTGGACATCCATGATTGCCAATCCCTTGGGCCCTTGGGGTTCCAACTTCCTGTGGGCAGCATTCTGTGCTGCCAAAAGTATTTGCACACTCTCATGAACAAAGAAGGAAACAGAAGAGGAAGAAGAGCTGACACCACTCACTTCCTCTTTGAGGTGAAAGCGATTCTAAAGTAGGTTCTAGAATTGATTCTATTAACAGAGTTCTCTCACCCCAAATGCGAACATTTTCATTACACCCAACACTCAGAGTTGTTAAAATAGATTTTCTGGGTTTTACCCTAATGAATGGTAGCCTGTGGACCACTGACTGTCATTTTTTAAAATCACATTGCACAGTTAGAAATAAAAACAGTAACATAGGGTCTCGGAGGTGTTTAATCTCATCTTTTTGTGAAGATGCCCTGAGAGGGGCCAGGATTTGACCAAGGTCATACAGCAGGAAGGTAAAGACCAGAGCCTGAAATCCACATATTTTGCCCTCTTCTCCAGAAGTCCCATCACCCCCAGTGATGTCAGTGTCACACCTACTATGAAATCTTGTAACTTGGAAATTGTTTTTTTTCATTCACACCACACCACCCTTCTTTCATATAAGAAATAGAGAGTTGAAAGGTCACAAAGTCCTCATGAAATCATCCAGAAGAATCAACAAAATAGCCAATGACAAAAAATCTGTGTTTCTTTTTTTTTTTTTTTTTGACAGGCAGAGTTAGTGAGAGAGAGAGGGAGAGAGGGAGCGAGAGAGAGAGAGACAGAGAGAAAGGTCATCTTTCTGTTGGTTCACCCCCAAAATGGCCACTAAGGCCGGCACGCTGCACCAATCTGAAGCCAGGAGCCAGGTGCTTCCTCCTGGTCTCCCATGTAGGTGCAGGGCCCAAGGACTTGGGCCATCCTCCACTGCCTTCCCAGGCCACAGCAGAGAGCTGGACTGGAAGAGGAACACCCAGGACAGAATCCGGCGCCCCGACCGGGACTAGAACCTGCTGTGCCGGCGCCACAGCTGGAGGATTAGCCTAGTGAGCCGTGGTGCCGGCCAAAATGTGTATTTCAAAACCCAGATTTCTCATGAACACGGCTTTTTTTTCCCATCAGATGAAACTGAATTTCTCTCTCTTTTTTAATCTCTGTTTTTCTCATTGTGCCTAGTCCTTGCTATCTCGATCCATTTGAAATAGTTCTTTCCCTATATTAGTCATCTTTTAATGCTCGCTTTTCTAGCAAATGAAACTCTGGATATTGTGGTTTGATCTTTATTTTTAAACCCTTAGTCCTTCACCCTTATCATCATTCACTTTTCCCATCATGTTCAATGAGTTATACTATTAATTATTTTTTTTCAGTTTCCAATGGGTTTGCTATTGCATATGCCACAGTTTTCTCCCGGATGAGAGAACATTCAATTCACACAATAGTGCCATCACTTTTATTATTCTTCCTGTCACTGAGGCGACAAATGACCAATAACCAACAATAAGACTTTTATTGACGGCCCTGGAGAGCTGTCCTAAAGATGGCTAAGAGCTTCTGCCACTGTGTGCTTCCATCTTGGATGTATCTTCTGGGATCCATGGAACAACTTTGAGTCCCTCATTTCACAGTTGACATAAGTGGGCCAGGTAGCTGATGCTAGATTCAAACCAAACTCCAAATCTCTGCCGCCCAACCCACCAGCTTTTCTACTGCCCAGTAAATCCCAGGAATTCTTCCTGAACTTCCCAAGTCCATATCAAGGACTGCTGTAATCCTGAGCCCACTCTGTTGGGCTCAGGAGTGTAGAGGAAGGGGAAAATCATGATTCCAGGCTCAACGATGTGAGTTTACACAAGTTTCATAACCTGGTTGATTAGTTCCAAGTTGCTTTGATTCAAACCTTTAAGAAGGCTTCACAAACTCTTCCATATACCAGGATCCAGAAGCTGCCAGCAGGATCCTGCACATGGATGGTCTCTGGTATTAGTAGTGGGCAAGTAATTACCTGCCATCTGCCTCAGTTTTCCCCTATGTAAAAGAGGATACTGATAGAAGCTGCATCATTCTTGCATTTTTTGGAGATTTTCATGAGATAATGCATGCAAATAGCATAATATTCACAACTCAATAAATATTAATGATTCTTATTTGAACTACCAATAGGGAGATAACATTTGATCATGGTTTAATAAATGTTTACAAGGAAATGTCAAAGAGTAATTAGTGCAACGACTACAATTGTAGTATGGTGCAGCGGAAATAAACTTAGGCTATAAATTAGGAACTCTGAGTCTTAGATTCAGTTCTGCCAGTAACAAACCAATGTGGCCAGCCAGGGAGAAGCTGTTTCACCTCTGTGGATTTCAATTTCTCAATCTAATTCTAAGACCTAAGTAGAAGAAAGGAGTTCCCTGAGAAATAAACTTCACTGGCTCACAACCAAAGCAACCCCATCGCAAGCCAGAAGAAGATGAACCCCTGCCAAGAATCATTGTCCTCTCCACTGGGAGGAAGTTGGTTCCTCGGTCCACTTTGATGAGAAAAATAATTGTCGGGTCATCACTGAGGCACCCTGTCCTCAAAGTAAGAATAATTCCATCCTTGGCTTCGAGCAGATGAACAATGAATGTCACAGCAATTAGTTTTGGCAATTAGGCAGGCAATTAGTTCTGCAGCATGTAGAATGGGAGGAGAAAGTAAATCAGGACTGTGAGGTGACAGGAAAGTATGATTAGGGTGCAGGTTCCAGGGATACCCAGATGGAAAAACAGGCCTTCCGGTCCCAGCATCCCCTCCCCTCTGCTCAAAAGGCACAGGAAGACTCTTTCCAGAGACCCTGAGAAGTGCTGTTTTAATGGAAGGGACTCCCAGCCCTGTTGTAGTCGTTCTCAGGGACACCTCACACCTCCAGTGTTCACGAGGTTCACTCCAGGCTGGCTGGCTTGCTGGTCTCTCACCAAGAATTCTGCCTACAATGTTAAATAAATGGCCACCAGCTTCCCAAGGACTGTCCTCTATCAACGGAAGATACATTTGTTTTGTTTTTAAAGTTTTGCTAGCTCTACTCTAAGAGCAACTTGTTAGTACCTTTTTTTCTTGGCTTGGGTGGGAGGTGGAGATTGTATAATTGTATGATATAATGAGAAAGAGAGAAAAAAAAAAAAAGATGCTTTGAAGTAAAAAACCTGGACTTGGATTCCAGCTCTCCTACTTAAGAGGCTCCAACCTTTAGATTCCTCAACTCTGAAATGGGTCTAATGGGTTTCCAGCAAAAACACGTGACACTTCAGGGGCTCTTGTTTTTGTTTTTGTTTTTGTTTTTTAATTTTTTGACAGAGTGGACAGTGGGAGAGAGAGACAGAGAGAAAGGTCTTCCTTTGCCGTTGGTTCACCCTCCAATGGCCGCCGCGGCTGGCGCGCTACGGCTGGCGCACCGCACCAATCCGATGACAGGAGCCAGGTGCTATCCTGGTCTCCCATGGGGTGCAGGACCCAAGTACTGGCCTGGAAGAGGGGCAACCGAGACAGAATCCGGTGCCCCGACCTGGACTAGAACCCAGTGTGCCGGCGCCGGTAGGCGGAGGATTAGCCTATTGAGCTGCGGCACCGGCCATGGGGCTCTTGTTTACAGAACATTAGTTTCAAACTTTGGGGGCCCATGCTTGTATTTTAAATGAATTCATTTTATCTGAAATGGAAGTGTAACTGGGCATCCTCTATTTTTATTTGAATAATGACAGTAACACCTCCGAAAGTTGCCGAGATGATTAAATAAAGCAGTGTATTTAAGACATCTGGCAGAGCTGGTGTTTAGTCTCTCAGTTAAGACGGCCACATTCGATACTGGAGTATTGGAGACTGAGGCCAGCCCTTGCTCCTGACTCTAGCTTTCTGCTCATGCAGACCCTAAGAGGAAGTGTGTTGGCTCAAATAATTGGGGTCCTGCCACCCATGAGGGAGACCTTGATTGAGTTCCCAGTTCGTGGCTTCAGCTCAGCCTCAGCCAAGTCCCCCATTGCCAGAACTGGGAGAGTGAACCAGTGGATGGGAACTCGGTCTACACATCTCTCTCTCTGGGTGTGTGCGTCTCTGCCTCTCAGATATATTAATTAAAAATTTTTTTAAAAAATCTGTAACAGAGTGCCTGCTAGGGAAGCAGAGGAACAACTGAAGTTCTTTTCCTGTCACTTCCCTCTGCCATCGTATAAAATGTTAGACTTGGTCCACTGAGTCTGTAAGTATGGAGCTCTGCCAAGAGCAGGGGACTGCTTTCGGCTCAAGACAGGGAGAAACCTTCCTGATGGGTTGACTCCGGGTAGGGGCTCCAGCCTAGGCCCAAATGCTCCTTGAAGAGGTGAGTCAGGTGTCTGGACTTGACCTTCATAGTGCCTTCCTGCCCTGGAATTCTGCACTGGTATTTCAAGCTGTTTGTCTCATGATTAAGAGTAGCATAGGCTGGCGCCGCAGCTCACTAGGCTAATCCTCCACCTTGCGGCACTGGCACACTGGGTTCTAGTCCCGGTCAGGGTGCCGGATTCTGTCCCGGTTACCCCTCTTCCAGGCCGGCTCTCTGCTATGGCCCGGGAGTGCAGTGGAGGATGGCCCAAGTGGTTGGACCCTGCACCCCATGGGAGACCTGGAGAAGCACCTGGCTCCTGGCTTTGGATCAGCGCGGTGCGCCGGCTGCGGCGGCCCTTGGAGGGTGAACCAACGGCAAATGGAAGAATTTCTGTCTGTCTCTCTCTCTCACTGTCCACTCTGCAAGTTAAAAAAAAATGAATTATAAAAAGTAGCATGAAGCTTAGGAGGACGCAGAAATGAAAGCAGGCAGTGCGGTGGTGGAGGGAGCACCGAGCACCGAGCACAGCAGCAGCTTACCAACACAGGCGCCGTGATTCGCAGGAAAGCCTGCGGGGAATCTGGGCCTACATTTCATGCATTAGTGTCCCCAAAGGCACCTTCAAGTTTTGTGAGACACGATGCTTCTACAGTTATGGGAGCCCTCTTTAAGAAAAAGAATGCAGAATTACAAATGCAAAATTAGGCTCGAAAGTGAATATTTACTTAGAATGAGAAATGATATCACAGCAAATTACAGGAGTGCTGGAGAATTAGTTCCTTTCTTCTGAGATCTCTTTAAGTGATTTACCAGAAATGCTGACATAGAAATCTTTCCTGATTGTAATCTGGCTTCCTTTCCCCACCTGGAAATCTCTACAGCTCTTAGCAACCCAGGTTCCCACTGGGTCCCTGCACAAAGGACCTGGAACTTGCACTTGACTGCTTTCACGATACTTTCTCTCTTGTACTTAACGGAATACTTCCACAATCATGTTTAGTAATGTAAAAGTGTCCATGGCAGGGCTGGCGCTGTGGCATAGAAGGCTAAGCCTCTGCCTGCAGTGCCAGCATCCTATATGGGCCCCAGTTCGAGTCCTGGCTGGTCTACTTCCGATCCAGCTCCCTGTTAAGTGGCTGGGCAAGCAGCGGAACATGGCCTAAATGCCTGGGCCCCAGAACCCAGATGGGAGACTCAGAAGAAGCTCCTGGCTCCTGGCTTTGGCCTGGCCCAATCCTGGTCATTGCAGCCATTTGGGGAGTGAATCAGCAGATAAAAAATTCTCTCTCTCTCTCTCTCTCTCTCTCTCTCTTTATCTCTATCTCCTCTATCTCTATCGCTGCCTTGCAAATAAATCAATCTTTTAAAAAATGTGTTCATGGAAAAGAAAAAAAAAGGTGGGGAGGAAAATCTTACAATCCCACAATCTTAAACAGCCATCCATTTCTTGTTTCCACATTGCTTTTAGTCCATACATACATAGACAACTTACGTACTTGAAATCATGGTAGGAATATTATTTCACCCACCTGTCATAATTTCATCCACCTTTCACTCCACTTGTAATCATCTCCCTATGGTTTGCATTGTCTTCAACAAATTTGAAGGCTGCCTAATAATCTACTACCCTGCCATTATTACGAATCCCTATGATACAAGCAAAAATTATGAAGAAGAACAGTGAATTTTAGTCAGATTGTGGACAGTTCTAACTTCAAAAAATCTTTTTAAAAGAAAGGCCCTAACTATGTTGTGATTCACAGAGGCATAAATAAATGTGTCAATTTAAAAAGAAAAATGAATCAAACCAATTATTAGGTGTGGGCACAAAAAGAAACTATCAGCAGGTCGGATTTCCACTTTCCAACTAATTTCTTCAGTTAAGCAAATGAAACTCCAGTGAGAATGACCCTTCTTGTGGGGTTACTGAATAGAATAAATAGACATTGCCACATGACTGGATACTACAGCAGATAGGGTTTTTTTTTTTTTTCTAACAAATATTTCCTAATGGAAAGTGTTTCTACAGGAGTCACACCATGCCAAATCTATGGCAATAATTTAATTACGCAATTAGAAGCACTTATGAAATTCCACACAAAGCACTCTGAGGACCCTGTCTCAGAGAAACTTCAGAACAAAACATTTCTATGGTGCTCAGTAGCTTTCTTTTCCTGGGTGGAAATTAGGAGTTGAGTACAATGTGATTCATAACTTCAAGGAACAGTGGTTGTGGGTGGACGCGCGTCACTCTCGTCCCCCTTACAAGCCCATGGTGACACCCTCTCACCTTTTACTTTCTCAACTGCTCAGAGGGGTGTAGCAACCAAACTACCCAGTGGGGGATTTAACGTTTTAAAACTCCGGTATATAAAACTTGGGTGGCAAAGACATGGCAGCAGAATCAGCAGCTCCTATTCTAAATTCTCTGAATGTCACATCAGGCACCAGGTTCAGAGTCTGTAATGTCTTTTCTGTGGTTTGCAACTGCCTCCACAGCCCAGCCAATTTCTAAGAAAAAGTGATTGCAGCTCATCACAACTCACTTAGAGCATTAGACCGAGGTAGAGGTAACCTACTAAAACAACGGCTAAGTCATTTTTAGAATGAACCTTCACATTAATGGGCATGACTCACCTTAGTTTGGGATCCCTAGTATATCAAAGGTTATTGCAAAGGTCTCCTCTTCAATTTTAAAATCTGCATCTCTCATGTTCTCATATTAAGGACAGGATAGAGGTTTGAGAGGCTGGGAGTGGCAGCCAGTGGCAGGCCAGGGGAGTTGTCCTAGTTCCTGTGCTGTGATGATGTTGAGGCTTAGACCTCCCCAATCCTCAACCTGTAACGTCCCTCAGACTTCATGGCTACACTGCCTCACAAGGAAAGGCAACACTTGGAGAGTTAACTACAAAGAACTGATTTCACACGGTCTCCTCTGGGATCTATCTTCCTTGGTATGAGTGGCTCGCTTGTAGGAGTGACACCTGGATCAGTGGCTCACCTGCATCCCAGGGATGCTGATCAAAGGGCTTCTGCTTGGCAAAGACAAAGAAGTGTGTGTTTATTTTTCTGTCTTCTAATTTCATAAAGGCCAATGCCGATGTGAACTCAAAACTGGGACTGACATTCTGACCAGCCAATTTTCTCACTGAAGCTTTTGTAACATGAAATTTTCTTTGCTTCCTATTTTTATGCTGTCTTCTAGTGTTGCTGGCACGGGTAACAATCACACTTGGCGCTTCAATCGAGCTTTTCATCCAAAGATTTCAAAGTGCTCCCCAACAGGATTGATCCTCACAGCAGGGTGGGGTCAGCTCTGCTATGCCTAGTGAGCAGATAGGATGCCGAGAGGGACTGTGACCTGTATGTGTGCCCTGCAAAGCATCAGTGACAGAGCAGCGGAGAGCCCAAGCTTCCTAATTCCTAACTCAGTCTGCATTCACTTGCCCCAGTTGACGTGGCCTGCTCTTCTAAGAGCTGAACATCAGGCCTAGCAAGACACATTAGGAACAGCTTGTTAAGTGTCACCGACCCCAAAGAGAAACTAGAAGCCCACGTGAAACGAGATTTTATCGGTTTTCGAGGACTACTTTTCAGTCTCTAAGAACGTGGACATATAAGCTTAAAACGTTAGTGCAAATCTGCTGGATGACAAATGGCCACCAGATTTCAGTACCTGAAAAAGTACTGGCAAGGAACTAAAGCAACAGGAATCTGCTACCCTGCAGTTGCGAATGTAATTAGTACAACCACTCAAGAAAACAATTTAGCAGTGACAGGTAAAATTGCAACACCAGCAATTCCACTCCCACTTTTCTAGAGAAAGTCTAGCACATAGACATCAATTTTAAACATATATATTCACGAAATGAAGTATTATCTAGTGGTGAAAATGAATGATTACATCTTTCCAGAAAATGTGGATAAATCTTATGTATATAGTACTTAATGAAAAGAAGTAAGCCGGAAAAGAAAACTCAAAAATGAATTTTTGTAAAGCCCAACAATATAAAAACTAAACATGGTTACAGGTACAAACATACACATAAAAGTAGCTTTTTTAAAAAATGATTTATTTTTTGAAAGTCAGAATTACAGAGAGGGAGAGGCAGAGGCAGAGAGAGAGAAAGAGGACTTCCATCCACTGGTTCATTCCCCAGATGGCTGCAATGATCAGAGCTGGGCCAGTCCTAAGCCAGGAGCCAGGAGCCTCCTCCAGGTCTCCAACGTGGGTACAAGGGCCCAAGCACTTGGGCCACTGTCTTCCCAGGCCATTAGCGGGGAGTTGGATCAGAAGTGGAGCATCCAGAATTCAAACTCATGGGAGATGCCAGTGCTGCAGGCAGTGTGGCTTTACCCACTACACCACAATGATGCCCCCTAAAATAGCTTTTTTATAAGCAACAAAATGATGAAGGCAAAAGTGGAATGATAATTATATCTTCGGAAATTTAGGGACACACAATTATGGAAGAAAACAGAGAAATTGGTATGTTAGGTTGGGTGGTAGACTTGTGTGATTTTGTTTTATCAGTTCTCTTCATAATTACATATGTGTCACATCTCTTTTCCAAAGATTACAAGGTAACTTTATGTCAGTGCAGATGGGCTAAAAGTGAAAAATAAATTTTGAAAGAAAACATAGATCAAGAATGTATATGTGCGTGTTCGTGGAGTTTAATACACTGCTTAAAGATCACACACATAGGCCGGCGCCGTGGCTTAACAGGCTAATCCTCTGCCTTGTGGTGCCGGCACACAGGGTTCTAGTCCCGGTTGGGGCGCCAGATTCTATCCAGGTTGCCCCTCTTCCAGGCCAGCTCTCTGCTATGGCCTGGGAGTGCAGTGGAGGATGGTCCAAGTTCTTGGGCCCTGCACCCACATGGGAGACCAGGAGAAGCACCTGGCTCCCGGCTTCGGATCAACGAGATGCACCGGCCGAAGCGGCCATTGGAGGGTGAACCAACGGCAAAAGGAAGACCTTTCTCTCTGTCTCTCTCTCTCACTGTCCGCTCTGCCTGTCAAAAAAAAAAAAAAAAAAGATCACACACATCTACAATTTTTGAGAATCAGTATTTATAAAACATCTGTCAAATAATCAATCAAGAAAAGTATTTGAGGAAAAAAAGAGAAGCATTTGAGGCAAGTAATGTCATAAAAAGAGTTATTATGGTTGGCTTTAAGAAGTTAATTAAATTGAGAGATATTAAAGCTCAATATAAAACCCAGAAAAATATATGGACAATTTCAGGAAAATTCAAATATGAAATACATAAGAGAGGTTTGAATTTTATTAGTAAGCAAAGAAATTCGGATTACATAAGATAATTCTTAAAACTATAACACTGTCAAAGAGTGAAAAAATTCCTCAAGCTAGCAGGAGCTGCTTGGTGGAGTGGGCCTTCTCTGGAAGCACTTTAGAGAGGACACCATCGCTTTAACTGAGCCCATAACTTTCCACCCAGTAAGTTCCTGAAAACGTCTCCAAAAGAAATCATTCGTCCAAGATGTTTGCAGCAATATTATCTTGAACAGCAAAAATTAGCCTGAATATTAAACAGTAGTGTTACTGGAATGTCAAGTTGATTCTTTGTCTCATGGCAGTTAATAATGCAATGCAGACAAGATTGGGTGAGCAAAAGTGAACGTTTATTGAGAAACAGAGACTTCTGCCTGACAGGAAAGAAATCCAAGGGAGAGTTCTATCAAGGTCTGGGTTTTGGGAAATTACACAGGGAGTGCTATCAATTGCTCAATTCTTTCAATGTGGCAGGGGTCTGCTTTGTTGTTTTCTATGTCTCCCAGAAAGTCTCTTATGATTGGTGATCTGTTAACAAACATTACCCTGTCAACCAGTTGAGAGATGACAGTTGCAAAATGTTGTTGACCTGAGCAACTAAAAGCAAGTTATGGTAACCTGATCATTTGCTAAGCACTTGAAATAGGCTGTTTTGTGTTGTGGTCTGGTCTGAAGCAAGAGCCTAGTTTCTCATATGGGACCCATTGTGTTTCTAACTGCCCATTAACCCTTTTAACTATTCACAATAGGAATATGGTTAAATAAAGTATAGAACACCTTCAATGTAGTTTATAACAGTCATTGGCAAGCTGTTTTCAAAAAATGTTTGTTTTTATAGGGAAATATGCTAAATAAAAGGCATCTGAATCATTTGTATTGCCTAATTTTAATATTTATAAAATACATGTGTACGTACAAATAAAAAGAAAAACTCATGGAAGGTGTTGAAAGATTTCGATGGCTACCTCTGTATTAAGAGGTTATGTGTGGGCCGGCGCCATGGCTCAATAGGCTAATCCTCCACCTGCGGCGCTGGCAACTCGGGTTCTAGTCCCGGTCGGGGCACCGGATTCTGTCCCGGTTGCTCCTCTTCCAGTCCAGCTCTCTGCTGTGGCCCAGAGTGCAGTGGAAGATGGCCCAAGTCCTTGGGCCCTGCACCCGCATGGGAGACCAGGAGAAGCAGCTGGCTCCTGGCTTTGGATCAGCACGGTGCGCCTGCCGCAGTGGCCATTAGGGGGTGAACCAACGGAAAAGGAAGACCCTTCTCTCTGTCTCTCTCTCTCTCATTGTCTAATTCTGCCTGTCAAAAAAAAAAAAAAAGAGCTCATGTGTGGTTTTTAATTTCTTCTGTGTTTCTTTCCACAGTTTCTCTAAGGGATTTTCAAGCTATGTAACAACATATAGATACTTTCTGGAATAATCTAAAGATCTACACTAGAGAGGCAGACATTTCCTGTTGCATAACAATACTTAGCCATAAAGCTTCTCTTGTGGGATGATCAACTGTCGCAGGTTTCCTGGGGCTCTCCAGCTTCAACAAAGAAAGTTCTGTGTCCCAGGAAAGCTCTGAGCCCTAGGGAAAACCAGGACAGTGTCTCATCCTATGTTTGGCCTATGTATGATGTGGCAAGGTTTCCCTACTCTAAATGGCAACAGCAGTCTTGATAATTCCTTCAGCCTCTCCATAGAAATGGCTGTTGTGACCTTGCAGATTAATGGCGATTTTTAGATAAGTCATATCTTAGAGAGCTTGTTGAAAACCGAGCAGATTGCATACATGCTAATGTCTTAGCTACATTATACAAGCTTTGAATGCACATTCAAATAGGTCAGGGAAAGGCCCAGCTCTTGTCTTAAGAAAGAGTTGCCTTCTTATCTCTCATTTTCTGCTTTGTGCTGCACAAATTCTTTCTTTTTGCAAAGTGGAGGTGGCAGGTGTATCATTCTGCCAGAGGAGAGCTAAGTGCTGGGTAATGCAGCTTAGAGAGTGGAGCAAGTTCCCCAGGTCAGGGCGAAAGCCCTGTGGAAGAACAGACATTCAGGTTAGAACTGCCTTTACCTACAATAACTTTCTTACACAATCAGGACAAATCCCCTCCTATGCCAAATCCCCAGGAAGATTTTCTGCATCTTTGCCAAGGAAAGTGTCTTTAAACTATGACAGAGCTACGACACTTGGTATGCTAACAGCAATCACAGTGTCACCGAGAAGCACAGCCAGTGGCAGCTGAGGGGGTGGCAGGGAGTCAAAATGCCAATTTGAAACATGCCTTTGCCATCTCCAAGCTGTAGGAGTACTTTGGGCAGTCACTTAACCACTCTCTGTGCCTCAGTTTCTCATATATAAATCAGGGGTGCTCACAGTGCCTTGTATAGTGTCTTAACAAATAACAAGAGGTTGGGGCAGGGTTTGCAGATGGGGGTCCTGGTGGCTTATTAGTGAGTGTGTGCCCAGCCCCAGGTACAGGGAAGGGAAGGAAGTAAGATTGAGCAGAGAGAGAAGCTGAGTTGTGATGAAGTCTTGAAAGAGCCTCAGCGGGGAGCCACTTGTCCTGAATTGGAACAAGATGCAAGGCTTTGATACCCCAGCAATAAATCAAAAGCGAGTCACCCCAGAGTGGGGAGGGACCCTTGAGTGGCAGCCGTGATATTTACCTTTCAGCTCTACTCCTGACCCAGCGACTGGAATCTGAACTCCATCCTTGTGTTTGTGTCAAAGCCATGCACCCTTGACTTTGGCTGCTCCCAGCCAATGACAGAGCCTGCAGGACACTCAGGAAGTCCCCTTCCTGGGTGAGAAATGGAACAGATACGAGGGCTGCTTCTGGATTCTGTCTGCAGAAATTCCCCTTGGCCTTGCTGAACCACTCGAAGACTTCACAGAGTCTGGGATTCTTCTACTTCTCTTTCTTTCCCTCTTTCTTTTACTTACGATCCACCTTCACTGCCTTCCAAAAAATTGGGGGTGAACACTATAATATGCATGCTTTCCCAATCCCCTTTAAGGAGCAAATTTTAACATTTGTTTTTTAAAATCTTGTTTAATTTTATTTTTTAAATGTGTAAGGCTTTACACTGTTGAAAAGCTAAGGCTGGAAAAACTAAACAAACTGAAACAATAAGTATACTCAGAGAATGCAGAGACCAATCCTGAAAACCAGAAAACAGGTTACAGAAATTATTCCATCCTAAAGGATGCTAAAGAAATGTGGCAACCAATGATTCAGGGATTGGAAAATCTATATCTTGCTAGATATAAAAGGCAACACAGCAAAATACTAACAACAGTGTGCTATTATTCTTTGAGTCTGTGAATTTTGAATATTTTCAAAATATAAATTCAGGAGAAAAGTAAGAAATTACTCCTTATTCAAGTACTTGAGCTTGAGTTCTTACTTATTTGCAAACATATTAAGACATAAAAAACAACCAATATGGCCTGAAGGGGGTGCAAAATAAAGCAAGCACTAAACCTATGCCCTGTGTTTTTAAAAGTGAAGTGAGAATTAATGGATAGAGATCTCCAAATTTTACTATAAGATGCTCTTTACTTTTCAATGAAATTCTAGACAGAAAAATTAAACACGTGATTTATGAGCACTTGGAAAGGAAAGCGATGATCACTAGGAAACAACATATGTTCATTAAGAATAGGTCATACAAATACGCCTCTTTTTTCTCCCCAGTGAGGAACATCAAAGGTATAATGTAATGCACTTACAGTAAGTAGTTAATCATATTGGTTTTGCAAATAAAATGTAGAAATACAACTGAGTTATTAGATGAGCATTCCTTCCACCCTTCACTCTTTTCTTTTTTTTTAGAAAGAGTTATTAGCTTATTTGAAAGGCAAAGTTAGAGAGCTGGAGAGAGGAAGATGTTCCATTTGATGGTTCAATTCCCAAATGGCCACCACAGGCAGGGCTGGGCCAGTATGAAGTTGGGAGCCTGGAACTCCTTATGGGTCTCCCACCTGGATTTCAGAGATCCCAACACTTGGGCTATCTTCTGCTGCTTTCCCAGACACATTAGCAGGGACTTGGGATGGAACTGGAGCAACCAGAACTGGAACCAATGCCCATATGGGATGCTAGCTTTGTAGGCAGCAGCTTCACCCACTGTGGCACAATGCCAGCTCCCCACCCTTCACTCTTTCTGTTGTTCATTAATTCATAATTAACTATATGTCCAAAACTGCTAGAAAACCACAGCTCTCTATTAAAATTAAGGAATGTACTAGTATCAGCTTAGACCTACAGGATATTTCTGAAGATAGTTCTAAAGTGTGACTTAGAATCAAAACCAGCAGAGTCATATGGGAGGGGAGAGTGGGAATTATTATGCTCCTAAATCTGTGTGTATGAAATACATGAAATTTGCTCACCTTAAAAATTTAAATAAATAAAGTATGTATTTTTTAAAAAAGGGCCGGCGCCGTGGCTTAACAGGCTAATCCTCCGCCTTGCAGCGCCGGCACACGGGGTTTTAGTCCCGGTTGGGGAGCCGGATTCTATCCCAGTTGCCCCTCTTCCAGGCCAGCTCTCTGCTATGGCCCGGGAAGGCAGTGGAGGATGGCCCAAGTGCTTGGGCCCTGCACCCCATGGGATTCCAGGAGAAGTACCTGGCTCCTGGCTTCGGATCGGCACGATGCGCCTACCGCGGCGGCCATTGGAGGGTGAACCAACGGCAAAAAGGAAGACCTTTCTCTCTCTCTCACTATCCACTCTGCCTGTCAAAAAAAGAAAGAAAGAAAGAAAGAAAGAAAGAAAGAAAGAAAGAAAGAAAGAAAGAAAGAAAGAAAGAAAGAAAGACAAACATATTCTTGGGTCAGGCATTGTGGCTTAGCAGGTAAAGCTGTCACCTGGGATGCCAGCATCCCATAAGGGCACAGGTTTGAGTCCCAACTGTTTCATTTCTTTTTTTTTTTTTTTTTAATTTTTTAAAAGATTTATTTATTTATTTACTTGAAAGGCAAAGTTACAGAGAGGCAGAGAGAGATAGAGAGAGATCTTCCATCTGCTGGTTCACTCCCCAAATGGCCACAATGGCTGGAGCTAAGCTGATCCAAACCCAAGAGCCAGGAGCTTCTTCTGGGTCTCCCACGAGGGTGCATTCTACTACTTTTCCCAGGCCATAGCAGAGAACTGGATCAGAAGTGGAGCAGCTGGGACTCAAACTGGCACCCTTATGGGATGTAAAGCCCACTGTAGGCACTGGCTTTACACGCTACTCCACAGTGCCAGCCCCTTAGGCAATTCTTTTGCACAATAAAGTTTAAGAATCATGGCAAAGGTAATTCTTGGCCCCCTGTCCTAAAATTATAAACATTTTCATCAGTGAACTGGGTGAATTCCAATATAAACTTGGTCTATCACATTTGTGTATGACTGAAAGTTAGAGATAAAGCTCATACATCACATTAAAGACTCGAACTTGAAAAAGACCTTGGAAAAGGGGAAGGATGGAATGAAATTAACAACATACAACTTAATAAGGTTAAATGTTAAGTTTTGCATCTAAGTTCAAAGAATCAACTACTTAAATACAAGGTAGGAAAGCTCTGGATTGACAGCAGTTCACATGAAAAAGATTGAAAGTTCAATGAGAGTCAAAAATGTGATATTATTTCCATAAAAACTAATACAAATTTTCGGATGTATTAATAGAAACTGAAATTAGGGAAGGGAGGGGCATCATGTTCTGCATTGACAGAGCACATCTATTTTGAAAGATTTAAATATCCATTTTTACAAAAAGACATGGTTACGCCAGAATGTGTCCACGGGAAGGTTACTAGGTAGTGAAGTGTCAAATCCCTATCAGATGGAGAATTAATGAAGGAACAGACTACGTTTTGCATAGAAAAGGTAAGACTCAGGTGCAATTAAGCTGACTTCATGAAGCTGAAAGACTGCTGTGTTGGGAAAGGAATAGACTTTTCCTTAGGGCCCCACAGGAAAAACTTGAGAGCAGGAAAAAGGCAGGTACTAAGTTATAGGCAAATTATTTTGGGTCAGTAGTAGAATTCTCTCTGAGTGGAGTGGCTGTTGCCCTTAAGACATGGTGGCTGAGTATTAAGTTAAAGCACCTGTCACAAACACCGTGGAGTGGACTCCAATCAATACATCAAGGGTGATGTGACGGTTTAGATGCTTTCATTCCCTCCCAAATTCATGTTGGAACTTGAGCCCCAGTGCAACAGTATTAAGACGGCAGCCTTCAAGAAGTAATTAAGTTATGACAGCTCCACCCTCCCGGATGGGATTAGCATCCTTATCAAAAGCTCGGAGTTGGAAGGGAGCTCCCTCTTGCCAGTCCACCCCTTCTGCCCTGTGAAAACACAGTGCTCCTCCTCTCCTGAGGATGCATGAACATGAAACCTTCATGGAAGCAGACATCAGGCCTGCCAGTGGCTGGATCTTGGACTCCCAGCTTCCAAAACTGTGAGAAATAACTTTCTGCTCTTTGTAAATTACTTGGTCTCAGGTATGTTGTTACTGCAGCACTAACAGACTAAGATGGGAGGCTGTGGGACTGGCACTGTGGCATAGCTGGTAAAGCCGCTACCTACAGTGCCGACATCCCATATGAGTGCTGGTTCGAGAGTCCCAGCTGCTCCACTTCTGATCCAGCTCTCTGCTATGGCCTGGAAAAACAGTAGAAGATGGCCTAAGTGTTTGGGCCTCTGCACCCACGTGGGAAGACCCGGAGGAAGTGCCTGGCTCCTGGCTCCTGGATAGGCGCAGCTCTCGCCTTTGCAGAATAAACCAGCGTATAGAAGATTTTCTCCCCATTTCCTTCTTTCTCTCTGTCTCTCCTTCTCTCTCTATGTAACTCTTTCAAATAAATAAATAAATAAATCTTAAAAAAAGATGGGAGGCTGTATTAATGAGTGATGAGGGGACTAGGAACCAGTGAATGTTTAACTCATAACCCCTATAACTGAAATAAAAACTTAAAAAATCAAAATAAATAAGAAAGGATACCTGCTTTGCAAAAGGATATCCATTCAAAAGAGGCTCCACTTTTTAAATGTCTACATAATTTTACCCAGAATTTGTGTTTAAATGCAGAGTTCAAATCCCTATTTGGTTATGTCTGTTGCCCATAATTGCAGAGAAATCAACAAGAGTCAGAATGTCCGTGGCACATTTGTAGCCTCTACAGCACAAACCTAACCATGGTGGATCCCATTAGCCGATCTGACCTTAATCCTTAAAGTGTGATGCCTCACCCACGCAACAGTAGTCAATTTTGCCAGAAATGGGAAGCAAACTCAAGGGAAAATTCCAGCTTGGCATAGAACATATCTCAAAATATGGATAGAGCTGACTCATTAAAGGCATCATATCCCCTTTTGGGGGTAGTTGAACATTTAATACACAATTTGGTTTGAGCATTTGGAAGAAGGAGCAGAAGCAAAAGATACCCAGAAGAAAGTCAGCTGTAGAAGTTATTTGAGGCCATT
The DNA here is from genome assembly GCF_033115175.1 of Lepus europaeus. NCBI lineage: Eukaryota > Metazoa > Chordata > Mammalia > Lagomorpha > Leporidae > Lepus > Lepus europaeus. The sequence goes on along the minus strand of NC_084828.1, from coordinate 63,321,307 downwards.
GAGTACATTGAAACTATTAGTAGGTAAAAGCTATTGCAAAGCCATTAACCAAAAGATGTATAAAGGGCGGGAGCAGTAATTGGTGGGAGGGAGTAACAGCTAATGCTAGACTTCCTAGAGGAGCAGAGGGTGAAGCACCTACTGCTCAGGGGATGTCAGGATAGCTCAGTTGCTAGAACTAACTTGGATGCTTGAGCTCACTTTGCCCTTTAAACAGCATTTCAGGATCCAACACTAGCTGCTGTGTGAGTCTTGCTATTGTTCTTATTTCTATGTGAATCCCATTAAATACTTCCCTGAAAGAAAAGAAAAGAATGTGTACTACTAGCAGTCTGGGACATGGCCCAATTACCACAGCACAGACCCAATACTTCATTGCAGTTTCATGTTCTTTTAATCTTTAAATTTTCATGGGAAATTTGCATTCTCCTCCTTAAAAGATCTGTACTAGGTTTTATTTAAATCATTGACTAAACTTTTTAAAAACTGGGGAGATAGTCCACATTTTTTTGGTTCCATTTGCTTCCTATAATTCTTGCTGACTGCCATGTCATCCCTTCCAATACGGCTGTCTCACTTTGAGAAACACAGCCTTACAATAAACTGACAAAACTTGAGATTTTCTGAGCGATTGTTCTCTGGTGATCCTAATTAACGCAGTGCTTTTAGGGAGCAATAAATATGAGTGTGCATGTGTGTTTGTCAACCCATTCCAGAATACGATGGTTGAAATCACAAAAATATGGGGCCGGCGCTATGGTGTAGCAGGTAAAAGCCGCCAACTGCAGTGCCTGCATCCCATATGGGCACCGGTTCGAGTCCCAGCTGCTCCACTTACAATCCAGCTCTCTGCTATGGCCTGCGAAAACAGTACAAGATGGCCCAAGTTCTTGGGCCCCTGCACCCACATGGGAGACCCGGAGGAAGCTCCCGACTCCTGGCTTTGGATCGGCACAGCTCCAACCATTGTGGCCAATTGGGGAGTGAACCAGCAGATGGAAGACCTCTCTCTCTCTCTCTCTCCCTCTCTCTCTCTTTGTAACTCCGACTTTCAAATAAATAAATTAATTAAAAAAAAGAAATTACAAAAGTAAGGAGACAGCATTCTAAATGGTTTAAGTACTTGCTTATTTATGATAAAACACTTGCTACAGAACAGTGGAATTTAATGTTCATACCTAAATATGCCTTTGTGCAGATATATTTATATCTTCCTGTATATTAAAAGCAATTATGTTTTGTTTTCCCTGTGTCAAGATTAACTTTCCCACTGCATTGTAGGCCTGAAAGAAATTCATCTTCTCTCACACAAATCTCACTAAAGAAATAAAGGGAAAGAGAGACAGAAACCAGCAAGCATGAGCATCACACACACAAAAAAATAATAACAATCAAAGATGAGGGCTAGAATTAAAAGTTGGTCAAGGTGTAGAGTTCTGTGCAGAGTAATTGTTTCCAATAGATTTTATTTAAAAATTAATTATCTTAAGAATTAAATGTTTTTACATGCTGATGTGGCATTGGTAGTTATTAAAAGTTATTATTTATTAAAATCCTTATAGGAATTCTATTTTAAATTTAATATTGATTCCCAATAAATTAAATATAAATAATTAAAATTATAATATTAATGGTGAGGGAATTCAGGAGAGGAAATCCATTATGAAATACACCTTTTACAAAATTTGTACAATGTAAATAATGTGCTGGAAAAATGAGATTTCCCAAGCCACCATTTTTGTGCTGGTTTATACTTCCCAGGTGCTATGACAACTGGTGAAATTTACACAGCGCTCACCAATGACTGAGCACACTGGTTCAGTTCAAACGCCCTTACGGGACAGTCCTGTGTACCAGGCATGGGGATGGAAGAGGACTAAGACGTGGCCTCTACCCTCAGGGAGCCTGGAGAGAAGGAAGGATTCAGAAACACATGAGGCAAAGCAGCATGGTCCAGGCAAGATGGGAAATACGCGCAGGGCAATGAGTCAACAGGCTTAGAAGAGCCTTCACCAAGACTGCTCCCAGGTAGAGTTTGACAGAACACGAGGTAGGGCTCTGACAGTGGAGTCTCAGACAGGAGGAGTCCAGGCAGGAAGTCAGCGTATGCAAAGGCAAGAAGCAGCACAGTGCGCTCCATTGCAGGGACAGCTCTTATTTCAGCAGGATGGGGAGGCTTGGAGGAAACAAAGTGTAGTACGAGTGAAAAAAGGAACAAGAAGAGCACCAGAGTCATCTTTTCTTCTCTCTGTGTGACCTCTGGCAAAATCCCTGAGCTAGATGAGATGCAGTTCCCTCATTTTTGAAATTTCATCCTGGGGTTATTGCAAAAATTGAATGAGATACAGTAGTTGGAGATGACAGACAAGGACTTGGTCTCTAGCACCCATGATGTTTGTAGGGTTCGACACAAACATAAGAATGGAGACGTTAGGCCTGTGATCTCACAGGACCACCCAAACTCACTACCATGCAAACATCTGTAAACCAGGCGCACAGTGAAGAAAGACGTCAGGGGAGGGGACAGTGTTATGTGCATGAGTGGGGGTGGTGAGAGAGGGAGCAGGAGGAATTGAAGCTGGGGAGCAGCAAATCCATTCCACCTTTGTCTCCCACTCTCTGACACCCAGATGATCACAATACCTAAGGCACTTTCTGTCATAAAATAAACACACAAGTGCTTTCCCTTTCTTCTCCCCTAAGCACCTGGGCTAGAGAACCGTGGCCTCATAGGGACTGCACATGTTCCTCCCTCACTCTCAGAACTCCACTGGAGCATGGCAAATGAACACATCTGTGAGTGATTCCTGCAACCTTGAAACACAATACGCTCCTAGTAAAAATCCTCACACCAAAGTCAGGTGATTATCTTTCTGTTTTGTGAGAGGATAGGCAGCTTGGACTCATGGCTGAAAGTCAATTTCCTCAAAGGTGGCATCTCCTTTTTAAACATTTATTTATTCCTTTCCATTTTACTTGAAAGGCATGCAGAGAGACAGGAAGAGACCTTTCATTCACTGTTCACTCCCCAAATGCTTGCATCAGGGCTAGGCAGAAACCTGGAGTCCGGAACTCAATCTGGGTCTTCAAGCGGGTAGCAGAGACCCTGCTACTTGAGTTATCACCTGCTGCTTCCAAGCATATTCGTTACCAGGAAGCTTAAACAGAAGTGGATGGGCTGGAGCTCAAACCCAGGCACTCCAACATGGGTTATGGGCATTCCAAGCACAAAATTAACTACACTGTGCCAAACGCCCATTTCTAAACTTGTATCTCCTATGCTCCCCAGGCTGGTCAATGGCCTCATTCAACACTCAAAGCGCAAGCCTGGAACTTGCAAGCCATCCTTGATCCTCCTCCCTCCACTCCCCACACTCAGTCTATCTCCAGTCTCAGTAAATCTAAGAAATCAAGTTTGCCTTCTTTCTTCCACTTCTACTGGAGCTTCCTCAGCTCAGGGATTCATCTTTCCTTGGCAACATATTTGCAAAAGTGTTTTTGTTGGCATCCAGCAGGGCCAACCCATCTGGTGGCAAAGAAATATGATACTGCATATCTCTGCTTAAAATCCAGGGGCCCCCATTGTCTACAAAATGAAGGGCAAAGGGTGGACAAAGTCCACATGCTGTGGCCCTAGTGCTCTGTCTACCTTATCTCCACTTGCCTAACGCTTGGCACTTCATGCGCTGAGTCAACCAAGTTATTGATTGTTTCCCAAAGAAACTCTTCCAAGCCTCCATACCTTTGCACCTGCAATTCTCTGTCTAGAAGTTCACTGCTGAAGGCTTGGTTCAGGGATGAGCATCGTCAGCATCAACTGGGAGCTTGTTGGAAATGCAGGCACGGAGGCTTCATCCCAGAACCACTGAATCAGTGGTCACACTTTAACAAGATCCCCAGATGACTTGCATAACACATCAAAACTTCAGCCGTATGACCTACAAGGCTTTCCTCCTACTTTGCCCATCTCACTGGTTCTCAGCCTTATAGATCCAGTGGTCCCTGTTTATAGATTACAAAAGTAACCTGTCCTTTATTATCCTGAAATTTTTAAATGGTATATTTAATATCTACTATCTATGCTCATAGTTGTTGAAGATCCAATATATTGCTTTAACGATAATATGAAAGAAAATAAGTAATATGAAATAAAATATTTCCATAGGTAAATGCTTACTCATAACAGTACTCAAAGAATTAACAAAGTCATAAAGTGCTTGTGTAGAATCACTGGAGGTTGACAGACACAAAGATAGACCCATCCAGTTATATAATATGGTAACACAAATACCACAAACAATGAGATGATCAGTGCTTTTTCAAGAAGGTAAATGGCTCTTGGCAATGTTCCAAAGAGAGAAAAGCATAATATTCCTTTGAGTCACAAGGGAGTCATATTCCTGAAAAATGTAGTTTTTATTAAAACAACGCAAAGCATGCTTTGTTTTCAGATAGGATATGGGTTAAGTCTTAGCCTCAAATAATTATAACCTGATTTCACCTCTGTAAAATGTCTGATTGGACATTCAAATGTCATGTAGGATACAGGACAATTCTGTGTAGTAAAAGATTAAACTATGCCTAGCAAGATATCTATCATCTCTGACTTTCATCCATCAAATGCCAGAGCTGTCTTCCCATCCATGACTACCAAAAAAGGCCCCTAAAATTTCCAAATTCCTTGTAGGGGTCAACACTTCTCTTACTGTACAGGAGAACGCCATTCCTGTCAAGGCTCAATTTGCACAACCTCCTTCTCCATCCCTGGTGCTTCCCTCACTCCTTACTTTTGGGATACTCTCTTCATTTCCTGGACTGTAATTCTGACCCAGCCCCTTAATGTGCACAGGCTGTTGGCAGATCAGGGACATCGCTGAGTCACTTTTGTGTCCCCATGAAATAACACACTGAGAAACTATGTAAATGCTTGACGCAGGCTGCTGAATAATTGACTTCTAAAAAGCAACAACCACAAAAATAAAAAAGAACAACTTTGAAAGCATTTCAGATGAAAGATATTTTCATGCATTAAAATGGGATGTTTTCTAATGTATCTACTTTAACCTGAGGATAACAAGATTTTACAAAATGGACATTTGGAAATCTTTCTCTTTTTTCCCCTTCATAACCCTAAGTAGTTCTGCAGTCTTTATTCTTTCATTCATTGAATTCCATGCAAACTGTGTGCCAGGGACTAGGCTACATCTTCCTATGACAAATTCACAATGCACCATGAGAAATGTATAAGAACATAACTTGGTATAGTTAGCTGTGACATTATGCTTTCCTGGTGGTACCCAGGATGGAGTGATTAATGCTGACCTGGGGATGTGAACAGCATTTGCAGACTCTATTCCTTCCATATATAATGGTACAAATGTTCAAATATGGAGACCATCATATAAAGGCAATAGGAAGGAATATGGGATTTATTCACTGATGGCACCTCTCAATGTCTCTCAAAAACAGTGGAATTTCTTGTTAGAGACGCCCCCTGCCTTTACCTGGCCAGCTCTCCTCCCAGGCCAGCCAAGTAATGAAAGTCAACAGAGTGCCTTCCCCTAGGAGATTCACACCTCCCTTAGGATATACCCCATGTGAAGAGATAGATAGGTCTGGGCCTCTTAACTTACAAGGCCTAAAGCCCACCAGATTATTATCAAGCCCCTTCTGTGAGGTTCTATTTGCCTCTAAATCAGAAAACTTAATTGTAGCTTAGACAGCACCTTTCTTAGCTCCTCTAATAATGACTCTGTCCTTTGTTCTAGACCCTGTCTAGCGTACTTGGGCCTCATTCCTTTGTAATCATAACCTCTACTCTACCACCAATGGCTCTACTCCCAACCTGTGTGTACTGATGGTCCTCTTCCACACTTAATGCTGTATAATTGTTCAAACCTGGTAAATGCCACTCTTAGGATCCTTGGTTACTATCCTCACCCTGTCTTTTATGACCTTGTCTAAATATGATCAGAGTCGGCAAACTTGGAAGGCTTCCATAGCCTTGGCAACTCATGACGACAGCCTAGGGTGGTTACTGGCACCATAAACTAGAGTGTCAATTTGTTGGGTCAACAACAGGAGCCACTGTGCACTTGCTCCTCATGTGGGATCTCTGTCCTTAATGTGCTGTACATTGTGATTTAATGCTATAACTAGTACTCAAACAGTATGTTTCACTTTGTGTTTCTATGTGGGTGCAAACTGTTGAAATCTGTATACTAAATTGATCTTCTGTATATAAAGAGAATTGAAAATGAATCTTGATGTGAATGGAAGGGGAGAGGGAGCGGGAGAGGGGAGGGTTGCGGGTGGGAGAGAAGTTATGGGAGGGGGAAGCCATTGTAATCCATAAGCTGTACACTGGAAATTTATATTCATTAAATAATAGTTAAAAAAAAAAAAACAGTGGAAGGCTGGCATTTCCCCAAAGGGTCAATGTTATGGGAATAACCTCAAGCCCTTGTCAGGTGACATGGGCACTTCTGCAGATCTGAGGTCAACTGTTCAAACTGACCCTTCTAAACATGTTGAAACTACAACAGTGCTCTTCTCAAATAAGCAATTTGAAATTAATACCATGTTTTCCCTACCAATCTATCGAGTTCGCTGCTTGTGCCCAGAACAAATTCACCACTAAAACATGAACTTCTTTTCATAAAGAGAATAGGTTTTGAATACATTGCATTTTGAGACATGGGTTGTGGATGGCAGTAATACTTCCAAGATTTTTGGTTTAATATTTAAGAATTACAACATCTCATCTACCTTTCCTCTGTCTCAGAGAAATCTATGGCTTCTGGCAAGTCTGAGTCCTGTCACAAACATTAAATGAATTAATGCACACAAACAGAGATGAAATGGTACCTATTTCCATTTGTTCTGAGCTTCAGAATTTTTATTAAAATTGCTAAGCTTCAAGGACATTAAAAACGTTAAGGAAAGCAACGGGGAAGGACTTTTCTTCTCAGCCTAGAGTGAATGCTGCCTTTGAGGCACGGAGGACTCCAGGTCAGGGAATGCTGTGACCTCCCGAACCTTGCACAAGGTGGCCTTTTTTTCCCTGCACTGGTACAGGAGCTGGTGCCAGCTGAGTCTAGAGGGTGTGCACTTACCACTTGAGTGAAACACTCCCTGCCCTCGGTTCTGGGAGCTTCACTCTGCTGCCTCCATCTGCTGTTTCTGATAAATGCTCATATTAAAGGTATCACTATCATCTCCCTCCCAAGATGGTTTGCCAGCTCCATCCAGTTGACAACCCCACTGGCACAGAGCCACATCTTGGGTGGAAGGAACTTGGGCAGGCAGAAGATGTACCTCCCAGGGAGGGGGATGAAGGAGAAGAGGACAGAAAATGCCTGCAGAAGCGACTGGCAGAGACAGTGGCTGTGTCCTGCAGGTGTATGGAGGCCACAGGGATTCACTGCCAGCTCTGGGAGTGACTGCACAGGCTGAGCGCCTCTGAAGTGTGTCTGTTCTCAGTGTGGAGCAGACATGAGATGTGAGAAGTTGCTTCGTTTTTCTCTGAAAACCAGTTGAACATTCTTAGGCTGGTTGGCTGACAACGCTGCATTATGAATAACCTCCAGGAAACTAAGGTACACAGGAATTTGCCTCCAGCCCTCAAAGCCTCCCTGGGCACCTCCACCGTTCATGCCACTCTTCCAAGTCCCCTGCTAGTTTCAGCTGGCAGGTGCCTCCCTTCCAGTGTTTCTTCCCTCCAGCAGCTGATCTCTGGCCAGCATAATCACTGATTGCATTTGGGAAAGATGGCAAAATACAGTGGGGGAGGGCTCCCTGAAGAACAGGATGGCAGCGGCAGCTGCTGGAGTACATGTCACTCGCTCATGGACTGGGCTCACAGAAGAACAGAGCTAGAAGGGGAGTTACGAAACATCTAGTGCAACTCCTTTATCCTAAAGGCCTCTTGAATTTTCATGTCTCAAACGGATTCCTGATCCCCTTCCTCCTGCCCACCTTCTTTTCTTGGTTTCCTCCACTTCTGTGGTGGTGACTTCATTTTTCTAGTCACTTGAGCCAAAAACCACAGAGTCTCTGTGCACTCCCTGTTCCACGCACACATCTGGGCTGACAGCAAGTCCCACCGACTCTGCCTTCAACTCACAGCCAGCGTCTGACCTGCTCTCGCCAGCTGCACTGCTGCAGGTCTGCTGTGGGTCACCTTCACCTCCCCTCTGGATTACTGCAATAACCCCATGGTCAGCAGGGGCCACGTCTGGCCTGCCACCTGTGTTGGTGGCTGAGGGCTTACTGGCACAGCCACGCTCATTAGCTGACCTTGTCTGTGGCTGCTTTCTTGCTGCCACAGCAGAAACATCAATGGCCGGCAAATGTAGTTACATCTCTGGCCCTCTACTGAAAAAAAAAGTTTGCCAATCCTATAGCAACCCACTGAATCAAGAGTTGGTAGTACTTCTGTCCTGCTCAGAACCCTCTTGCTCAGGGAACAAATTTACATCTACGAAAGCCCTGTGTGAACAGGATCCCTCCACGCTCATACCAATCTCACTTCCTACTCTCCTCCCCTTTGTTCTTCCTGCTGTGCCCACATCCGCCCTCCCCCACCTCTGATCTCCCCTAGACAGAGCCAGGCCTGCTCCTGGTACAGGGCTTGGAGTCTATGTCCCCTCTGCTGGAACATTTCTGACCTGCCCTGCTTGCTCTTCATTCACTGCCTACTAAAATATCCCCCTCTAGCGAGCCATTGCTTTGTTTTCCTCCATAGCACCAATCACCATTTATCACGTCTCCTTCCCCATATTTATTGCGCCTGGTGTCTCTCCCCAACTGTCCACTCAATGCAAGCCGGGGTTTTGCCTGTTTTGTTTTCCTGGTATGCCCACAATGTCTAGGCACGCGTTAGGTCTTAAGTAAATGCAGAAGTCCCAGGAAGCAGTGGAGCCAGAGCAAAGGTGAAATGTCTCCGGGTCTGAGCAGGCTTTCTACTGACACGCCTGCTCTGTGCAGAGCAAATGAGGAACTCCAGCCACAAGTCAGCAGTGAACTGACAAAGCCACTCTACTTTCCACCTTCTCACTTCCTTTTCTCATCTCACTTCTTACCACGTAAGCAGTGTCCTCGTGCTATTCCTTGCGTCTATGGCTGTAGCTCTATTCACAACTGTCTTCTTCCACCTATCATTATTAAAACATATCACTCTGGCTTCTATTACGAAAAGACCCTGGCACAATCTCTTTTAAGCTCATAAACTCATTAAAGCCCAAATATTAATGAATAATAATGTCTCTACCTCCTGGAAAATAATTTGCATTTAAACAACTTTCAGTGCCTGAATCCAAAGAGGTAAGTGATGGGCGGATTCCCAGCAGGTACCAGGCCTGGGCCAGCTGGGACAGCCATGGAGGGGGCTGGGAGGTAAAAATCACATCACAGCCTGTGGACAGGAACCAGCTGCCTGGACAGGACGAGTCCATCCAGGTATGTCCACTCAAAGTGTGCACTCACACAGATACACAGGCTGCCAATTAGAGGCACTGACAATGTCCTCGCTTGCATAGAAATAAGGCTGTCACTTGTGAGATACTCACACACTTCTATATTATTATCGATTCCTTCCCTTAGAGCTTTGAGAGCGTCTCATTTAGCTTACAGCCCAACTGCCACAAAGCTACTTCTTAGGGGAGTGAAAGGAGGCTGGATAGAATTAGGGTTCAGCCCCCACATAAAAAGCAGAGCCTGGGCAGCTGCAAAATGCGTGACTGGCTTTCTGGAGTCAGGGCAATGCTCCGAAACATAAGTGCAAGTTTTTCACTGAATAAGAACACAAAAAAAAAAAAAAAGAAGAAGAAGATCCTGGTTCAGGCATCGTGGTGTGCAAGGAAACCAGTGGAGCTTCTCAGACAACCCAGTCCTGTAGGACGAAGTGAAGCACCTGAGCGACAAAAGAAGAAGAATTCACCCATTAGAAGTCTGCTTGAGCCACCCACAGCAGCCCTGTCTCTGCTCCAGGGCAGGCAGCGTTTGGCAGCCCACGTGCAGAGCACTGCTTACCTCTCCAGGAAAGGGCAGGTTAGGACAAGCCCTCTCCCTTGGTTTACCAGAATAGCACCAGGCAGTCTATCTCGCGTGCCTGTTGAAAACGGAGCAAATCATTTTCTTTTGAATAATGATAAAGTATGACTCATTTCTCCCTTACTCCACTTACTGCCTTGTCTGCTTCTCTGAATTTGCCACCTTGTGAAATAGGTATTGATCTGTCGTTCCTCCAGGGGTTACCCTGGCTTTGTTTACTTCGTTCTCCAGACAAAGTAACACTGTAACCACATGGAAGCTTTCCACTTTCTATCAAAATGGCATCACATAAATGGAAACTCGGTAGGATTAGCGCAGATTTCAGATACTAAGAGTCTTGATGGAACACCAAGAAGACACTTTGTAAACTACAGTGAAATTATTTTCTCAAACTATTTCTCAACTCGCTAAATACAGATCTGAAGAGGTCCTAGAGACCCACTGCAATGCACCTCAGTTTCCATCAAAGCAGAGGCAGAATCTTTGCTCCTTTGACGCAAGATGTTGGAGACCCTGATGGCCTCAGGAGAGGCTTCACTTGTAGCTGACACGCTTCTGTCTCCTGGGGCTGCCACAATCTAACTGGCAATGGACTTGCAGCTAATACAGAACTCCCAGCATACCAGAAAGCTCAGTTCAAGAGATGTTCCACTGTACCGTGGTGCACCTCTCCCAACAAAGCAAAGGGCTGGAGAAGCTGATCACTGAGCTGAATCACCTCATACCTAGGCCACCGGTCTTTGGAGGTCAGACCCTAAGCCAGTGGCTCTCAAACTGAAGTGTGCACCAGAATCTCCTGGAAGACTCCCCAAGGTGGAAATTGCAGGATCTCACTCCAGAGTGCAAGGTTTAGTAAGTTTGGGGCAGGGCCCTTGGATTTATTTGCATTCTTAATAGGTCCCCAGGTGCTGTGGCTGCCACTAATCCAGGCACCACTCATTGAAAACAGCCCCCTGAGTTCTGTGTTGGCCTCTTTTTGCCTTCCCTCCTGCTGCTGTGGTTCACAGAGCCTGTGGTTGGAGAAGAGAGGGCAGAAGTTTCAGCTTCTCAGAAGCAATCAGATGTGGGAACCTTCAAGTATAGGTTCAAGGTAGACAGACACGTAAAGTCAAAGAGATGGGAAACTGCGCAACTTTTCTCAGAATCCCAAATATATAGCTCTGTCTCATCTAACAGCTGACCCTAGTCTAGCCACTTCACTTATAAAGCCCAGCTGATGATAACTGGAGTGTGCGGGCCCGTGCCCATAGCGATGAGACTGGCATTGAAGGAAAGTACACTGGCAGGTGTACTCAGAGAGGTCATGGAGCATGAATGAGCAAACCCCATGATGCACAGTTCCTCCCACGGATTTGCACAAGTGGCCATAGCAGGAAAGGGAAGGGTGCACCTGGTGTAGGCAGAGAACAAAGCTTTCTCTACAGACCTTCCTGGCTGCTGCTAGGGGAATCTCCTCTGAAACTGGAGAGGGGACTCTCAGTCTGAAATGTGGACGGCGACTCTGCAGCCAGTTTCAAAGAACACCCACATGCTTTAACCTTCATTCCTCTCCCCTAGAAAACTGGCCCCTTTAAGGATACAAAAGGCAACCTTTAAAGATCTATTTCTTTCTCTACCTTAGCCCCCAAAAGGGAACTACATTGCAGTAAAATGTTGCCACCAGATTGGTACTAAGAGGAAAGATGAGCCTGTAGAGTGGTTCCATGCATTCGACACGCGCGTGTGTACGTGTGCCAGGAAGTGGGGAGTCACCAAGGCTGCTGGGACTCTCTCTGACGGGTTGGGCTGTGGTCACTGAAAACTGTCTGGGGTGTCCATGGAGAAATGACACATGGATTTCTATTCTTGCTACATTTCCTTTGTAGGTTAACTGGGGTTGGGCTCCACCTCATCCTCCCTCCAGGCCCCAGGCTAAAGGAACAACTAGAGTTGGGCACTGCTGATTGCAGTGGCGGAAGGAAAGAGGGAGTGGCAAACTGCACACTAGGTCTTGAAGTGTATGCCCTCAAGCAACATGTCACAGATACTGAGAGCTGGATAGAGCCCCTCCCACCAAGTTCATGTCTACCCAGGCCCTCAGAATGTGATCTGATTTGGAAATAGGGTCTGTGCAGGTGTGATAAGAATCCCAAAAAGATATTATACCAGACTTAAGGTGGGCCCTAAATGCAATGACTGACATCCCCAAGAGGACATAGAGACAGAAAAGGAGACTGGGAGAGCAGGAGGCAGAGACTGGGGAGGTGGAGCTCAGAGAACACCGAGAGCTGCCAGGAGGCAGCTCCGAGAAGCTGGGAGGAACCAAGGAAGAATTCTTCTCAAGAGCCTCCAGGCCTTAGGAAGCCATGAATTTGGACTCCAGAATCGTGAGAGAACAAACTTCTTGTTGTCAGCCTCCCAGATATGGAAATTTCCATGGCAGCCACATGAAACATGCCAGCCAAAGTCAGCCTCATTGTCAAACCCAGTCTCCAGGGATGGAAAGACAGTTCTGCAGGCTGGGTTGCCTCTCACAGAATCCCCACCCCACGCCCACCCCACTTCCATAGTGAAAAATCTGGAACTCAGAACTTCAAGGCCCATATCAACAAACTTCCTTTCTCGCTGGCTTCTGGCTGAGATTGGCCAACAGGGGGGACCGAAGGTGGAGGGGAGAGAACTCAGAGTCCTCCTCCACACCATGTGCAAGGGCTACCTTCCTCTATTGAAATCATAGCTCTAGGAAGCCTCCCCCTCTTTCAGTTTCTTGTTCCTCGTAGGGTTTTGGTGGCTGTTTTTCCCACAAGCTCCTCCAAACCCAGGGTGTGACAGTTGTGGTTAGGTGATAGGCTGCTCCAGTCCTTGTGGGTCACTCAGAACCCGCCCTCAGCCTGGTCAACAGTCTCCTCAGACTCTCTCCTCCCTAACTGCCCGGGAGTGGCCACTTAGTTGACTGCTAGGACCCAGCCGACGCACAGGTCGTGGGGCTGGGATGAGAATTGGGCTTCAGTGGACACAGGGAGGACCTCAGTCAACTGGGAAGCAGTATTCATGAAGCAATATTGAGACATCCCATGAGAACAGCTGTTTTCACCCCTCCCTCTTCTGGCAGAGGAAGCAGAGAGAGCTCTGAAGCAACATCCCACCCAGCCCCAGTTAGTCTGTGATATAAAGGCCCCCGTGCTTCAGCTTCTTCACAAGCAAGCTGGGCAGAGCAGTGCTTCCCTGACTGTGCTATCGTGAGGATGGACTGGAACAGATGTGAAAAGAACACAATGTCACTTTACAAAGGCAAAAAACAACATGTGGCTGTGATTAAGATTACTGACCTTAAAACTTGGAGATGATTCTGGATTACCAAGCAGGCCCCACATAATCACTCGAGTTTGCAAAAATAAAAAAAGGAAGGCAGAAGAGTCAGCCGTGGGAATGGGGCCTAAGACTCACACCGCCCTAAGAAGGACTTAACGAGCCATGGCTAGGCAGAGATATTTGGAGAACACAGACAATGACCCAGAAGAGACCTCTAGATGCCAAGGGACATCCCCAGATAGCAAAAGCAAGGAAGCATGGACCTCAGTCCTAGAGACACAGAATTCTGCCACCCACCTGGGTTAACCCGGAAATGGATCCTTCTCTGGGTCTTCAGGGGAACAGCAGCCCAGCTGATGCCTGATTTCAGTCCTATGAGAGGAAGCAGAGAAAGCTGAGCACACTGAAGTTTTGGTGTTTAGAATCCTGAGATGATCCGTGGGTGCTGTATTAAGCCCCTAAATCTGTGGTGATTTGTTACAGCAGGACACTAGCAGAGGGAGGTCTTGGTGCATGGTACACAGAGTCTATGTGTGTAATCTGCTCTCAGAGAAGAGACTTCAGCAAGATACAAAGGGGCTTCCCCAGGACCCTAAACACTGTGTGCTCTCAAAGAAATGTGCCTGCTGTGAGGTTACCACCTAACCTGGAAGCTGGCTTTCTCTGGTGCTTTTAAGAAACCCTCAGTTTCATCATGCCCATACCTTGAGGCAATTTCTGCTTCTCTTAAGTGCCCCTAATTGAAGCACAGGCCAGGAAGAAGATCTGTTCTGGTCGTCCCCTTCTGCTGCCCTGAGCTGAAACCATCTCTTCAACCTTGCAAGAGTATCTTCCAGCTGTCTAACCATCCAAACCTAGTTCTTGCTGATACAGACCCCCATTGTTCCACTGCTTGACTTGATGACTGGGGCTCCTGGATTTTACTGCTGGAAAGAACAACCTAGGACACTGGGCTCTGAGCCAAGTGTGTGAGACGTGGGTCCCTTCAGGGTTCGGTCACCAATGATGCCTTACAGAACAAGCAAATTAAGGGTTATTTACAAGCCACAAACATGAACATATGAATCAAAATTGAATCAAACTTGAATCAAAATTGTTGGCATTTCCCCAAATCAAGGGGCTCCTCCAAGAGTACAGTAACAGGTGATTCTATTTTTTTTAAAAAAAGATTTATTTATTTACTCAAAAGGCACAGTTACAGAGAAAGAGAGAGAAGAGGAGGAGGAGGAGGAGGAGAGGGAGAGGCAGAGGGAGAGGGAGAGGGAAAGAGAGATAGATAGAGGAAGAGGGAGAGAGAACCTTCCACCCACTGGTTCATTCTGCAAATGGCTGCAATGACCGGAATGGGCCTGATCTGAAGCCAGGAGCCAGGAGCTTCTTCTGGATTTCCACATGGGTGCAGGGGCCCAAGCACTTGGGCTATTTTCTGCTGCTTTCTCAGGCATATTAGCCGAGAGCTGGATTGGAAGCAGAGCAGCCAGGACTTGAACCGGCACCCATATGGGATGCCAGCACTGCTGACAGTGGCTTAACCTGCTGCATCACAGCACTGGCCCCCAGGTGATTTTTTGATAACAATTTTCATTGTCCTAATAGGAGCCCCATCTCAGTAGAAGGTGATTGCGATAATAACGGCTACCATTTTACATCAGGCACTGCTCTCTGTACCCCTAGAAATGCAAACTTACTAAATTCTTAGTGCAATTTAAAGAAAGAATTATTATTTTTATCATTCTTGCTTTACAAATAAGAAAATGAGGGTTCATAAAGGTTTAGTAACTTCTGCCAAGTTAACATAAGTGGCTTGAGCTATAACTTAAACCAAGGCTAAAATGACTGTGTACCCCACATGCCACACTGCTGCTTTTCTTGACCTTGGAGACTGTAGGTGTCCAGGGGACTGGTTTAAGGGATACCTAAGCAGCTGGTAAAGCATTGTTCCAGGTTTGTCAGTGAGGGTGTTTCCAGTGGAGACTGACATGTGAGTCCATCCATTGAGGCAGAAGATTTTCCCTCAGTGCAGGGCTGGGCACCCAGATAGAACAAAGAGGTCAAGGAAAGGAGAAATCGCTCTATCTCCTGGACCTGGGACCCCTTTCTTCTCTTGCCCTTGCTCATCAGTACACCACGTTCTCCAGCCTTTGCTCTCTGGGATTTGCAGCAACTGCCCCCTAGGATCTCAGGTCTTCAGTCCCTGCTGAGAGTTATACCATTAGCTTCCCTGGCTCTGACGCCCCCAGCACTTGGACAGCGCCGCTACCAGCTTCCATGGTTCTAAGGCTTGCAGAAGGCGCATTGTGGGACCTGTCAGCCTCCATAACACGTGTGCCCATAATGAATTCCTTTTCCTCTCCATCTCTTTCTCTGTGCCTCTCCAACTCTCTATTTCAATGTTCTGTCTCTTTGGAAAACTCTGTTAATACAGATATATACGTGTAACTAGAAAAGCTTTTATTTTCTCCAAGCTAACACCATAGAATAGCAGATAGAAATACAGAAACAAATACCTACTGACACATTTTATTAGCATCATGAACAAAGTGTCACTGAGAGGTAAACAGACCCACATAGCAGCAAAGGGTTATGGGAGAGAGGAAAAGCAGGATTGAGAAAGGATTGACACAATATTTGAACTCAGCTTTGAAGGATGTATTAGGATTCGTGGGTTGAGGAGAAAAGAAGAAATTACGTGTAAAACATCTGAAGCAGAGGGAATAGCATGACTGAAGCACAAAAGTCTGAATATAGTACAGTCCGGACATGGAATAATCCAGTGTTGCTAAGGTAAAGCCTGGACATAGAACAGAAGTTAGCTTGGATCACATTGGCTAGAAGTGTTAAAAATGTAAGCCTCTTCACTGAAAAATTATTCAAATACCATAACAAGAGACAATCATGAACTGTGACCAACTGTTGACAGATAATCCAAATCTATTAACTTAATGATACTGAGAACCTCTAATGTCAAATGAACTACAAGATTAGTTCAATAATTGAATTGGCAGATGCTATGAAACACTTTTTTATGTTGGGTACTTTTCCAGACTCTGATGGAAGATACTCCCCTTAGCCTGGAAATGTCTATTTACCCTTCTCTTCCTAGCTTGCTTCCTTCATCCACCCATTTGACAACCATTTTTTGAGCAGCTACCAAGTGCCAGGAAGTGGGGCCAACAGTGAACAAGACTCATAAGGTGTTTCCTGTCATTGAGCTTACAGTCTAGAAAGGAGTAACTATTAAACAGGAAGATAACCATATAAATGGGGAATTTCAATACGTCAACTGACATACTTTAAGCAAGGCTAAAACACAGAGAAAGGACACCTACTGGCATTACTTTGAGCTTTAGACTGTGTGGGATCCTTGGATGCAGGTCCATCTCTGTGCATCTGGTCCTGTGCAAAGCACAGCCTTGTCTAGTTGTGCACACACAGGTCTTACCCAAGTCTCAGGAGTACCAGTGGACAGTACTGTGTCTCTGAGGCCACTGAATCGCACACCAAATATGGATAAAAAAGTGTCTGAGGAGTGAAAAATCACAAGGACATAAAGGTGTCTGTATAAAATTTTCAGCCACAGCATATTAATACCTACTATATGGCAGGGTATGGACGTCCACGTTGGAGGAAGATAAAGTAGATGTATGGTTGAGACAGATGTTGGGGAATGGGGAATTGGACATGCGTTGAGAAAGGAAGCTGTGAACATTCTCACTGGCCTTGGAGTCAAGTAGAGGTTGGTCTAATGGTAGCCTCCTCTCTGACTCTGTGAGCACGCCTCACTTTCCTCAACTATAAAGATGATGTGCTTGTCTGGGGATGTCAGTGTTTTCATCTCTAAAGAGAAAATGACAACAACATTGCCATCTTGGGGTAGGGAGAAAAGCACATGGGAGAGTGAGATAAAGACTGAGGGAGCAGCCTCACGGGAAACCCTGGGCTAAGTGCTCATATGCCTCTTCTCTTTTACTGTCCCAACTCTAAAATGGGGGCTGTAATACTTACTTTTGCAAGGCTGTTATGGAGACTAATATAAGAAATACGGCTAATGTGCACTACTTCTGTTCAAAACATTATATGGAGGGGCCTCTCTTGCCTCCTCTCAAGAAATCCCTTACCAACGATAAGGCAGGCTCAAATTCCAAATCAAAATGCTTGGGAAAGTGAGGAGGGAAAACTTTTAGGTGGTTACATATTGGAGAAACAAGCCTGGGTTGCCTAAGAGAGAAGATCTCTAAATGCAGGCAGGTTGCTGTGGGTCACCCCTCCTGGATTAGGCCTCCTCCTGCCCCATCACCAAGACATACCTCAGACAGATTACTCTGAGGAGTGGTCCTGGTCACACAGGCGGCCTATTCCACTGTGCACACATAAAGATATGCAGTACAGAGCTTCAGTCGCTCCCCTGTAGAACAGAACTCTACTGGGTATCTCTACCCCTGAAAGTTGGGGCCAGGCCTTTTCAGGCACTCTTCAGTTTTGGGGGGAGTTGGTTGGTTTCAGGGACAGCTGACAGCCTTATTTAGCCAACCAGCTGCTCTGGGAAACACAGTGTCCCTAATGCTCAAAGTCTGGTGGATGATTCTTTTGTATCCATGTAAGCAGCAGTTGGAGGAGAATCGATCAGTCCCTTTGGTAGCCTCAGGGTGGCAAGGCAGCCATTCAAATCATTACCAGCACAATTATTAACCATTGTTTTACTGGGATGTCTGCTAGATAATTGTTTTTGTTTTTGTTTTTTTTTTTGCTTTTTCAATCATTAAAAAAAATCAAATTTCAACAGAGCACCGCTTGCCTCAAGCCACATCAACACACGTAGAAGAGCCCTTCCGTTTGTCCAGTTGAATGCAATGTCTGGAAGGAGGGAATACTTAAAGTGTGCGCTCTCTCTCTCTCTCTCTGATTTTGAAGGACTCCTAATGCTGTGGGTAAGCAGACCACACAAAAATACATTTACAGTACAAAGTTACAGAGCACCCAATACCCTACTACAAGGTATCCCAGACGTGGCGATTTTACTTCCTGAATTTTATGCCTGTGGAGATGGGATGCTTGGGAAGAGACGCTCTGGGCACAGGGTTTGGGGGAGGGGGATGCTGTAGTGAGAAACTGCTTTCTTTTCTAGCGGCTAAGAAAAACAGTCAAGGGAGAGGACACGATATGCACCCCATTAGGGCAGCCGCCAGAGCCTGACTTTTTGACAAGGGAGTTCATCATTCAGGATAAATGTTAAAGGTAGCTTGAAAGGGCTTTCGCTCCAGGATGAAGGATGTGGTCTGGGTGATTCAGTGTTCTATTCAAAGGCATTGTCCATCTTGTGACTTGCAGCCACATTTTGAAGCCGTTTTTCAAGCAGGCAATGGCCAAACGGTGGACAGGCCTGCACGTGTTGCCTTTGGAAGCCAGGCTCAGTGACACCGCTGGTAGGCATGGCCTTATTCACCCCATTTAAAAATGTTTACCACCGTGAATGCAACTTGCTCGGCTAACCCTACGCTGAGGATAAAAACACGAGCAAAGTGAGAAAGAGGGAAGAGCAGCTGGGAGAGCGAGCTGAGCCACTAGGGGCGAGAGGGCGGCAGCTCCCGCAGGCAGGGACCCTACCGCAGGGGCGGCGCCCTGGGGCTCGCTGACCGCGGGCTGGGGGTGCCACGTCCCCACGCAGGGGTGCGTCCTGGGCGCGGCGGCTTTCAGAGGGAACTGAGTGCAGGCGAGAATGGAGATCGCGGCCGCGGGACGCGCGCAGGCGGACTTCGGGCCGCAGAGAGAGGCCAGGGCTGGTGCGGCGCTGCGGCTGCGAGGTCGCGGTGCGAAGCGCCTAGCGGTCCGCGAAGCGCGAAGGCGGCAGTGATGCCAGGAGGGCGGACCGTGGGCCCGGGACTGTGTGTGGAGGCCGGCAGGGAGAAGCCGGTGAAGGCTGAACGACACCAGGGAACCGGGCGGGGCGGCGGGGGCGGCGCGACGCGACCTGCCAGCCCCGCGCGCCACGCCCTAGAGCGGGCTCTGGGCTACGGCGCGGCGGGAGCCGGGACTCCAACTCCGAGCGGGGCGGGCGGCGCGGAGTGCGCGTGCGCGGCCCGGGCGGGCGGGGGAGCGGCGGCCGCGGCGGGAGCGAGCGTGCGCGCGGCCAGGCTGCCTGGGCGGCCGGTCCTGCCTGTGACTGGTGGCGGTTGCCCATCTCGCCTGCAAGGAGGCGGCAGCGGCTTCTCCAGACACCTGCGGCGGCGGCGACCCCCGGCGGCGCGGCGATGTGGCCTTTGGTGGCGGCGCTGTTGCTGGGCTCGGCGTGCTGCGGTGAGTGGCTCCTGGCTGGAGTCTCTGCGCCCCCCGCGGGCGCCCCCGCAAGCGTGGGGGCTGCGCTCGGGCCGCCCCGGGGAGCCCGCCGAGGGTGGCCGGGGCGCGGGCCCTGCGCGCCCGGAGTGCGGACGCGGGAGCGCCCCCTCCTTCCTCCCCTGCCTCCTTTTCCTGGTCTTCCCCTCCCCGTGGGCGAGAGCGGGGCTCGCCTCCTTCCCCCCGCTCGCCACCTCCGAAAGCACCGCTCGACTCCGAACCGCGCGCCTCGCCCAGCGCAGCTGTCAAGAAGCGGAGGGCGCCGTCGGGGGCGAGGGGGTGGCGGCGGTCCGGCACCCGCGGCTTCGCACCCGCTCCGGGCTCGGTGCGTGGATGCTCCGGGGACTGAAGGAGGGAGAGTGGGAGGGCCCGGGCCTCCGGAGGGGGAAGCGCGCACTCTGGCCAAGTGGCCGGGTAGGGGTTGGTGCTGTTCGCCCTCCCGCACGCACGCAGGAGCGAAGGGGACGCAGAGGACGCGCTCAAGTTTTCATTTCCTACGCGGCGTTGGAATCAGGAGAAATCTATCTTCTGGCCGTGTATTTTCTGTTGTTGTTTTCAATCCTAAAAATAAGCTTCCTCGAAACTCTTTCCTTTCTCGTGACTCCCTACGCCCCATCCGCCGCTGTTAAAGCCACATTCCAAATAGCACCTTGGAGTTCCCCCTCTCTATTTGGGCAGCCGTTTTGAAAGTTACCCCTATTTTGCCTGAAATGTGAACATGGGAATCTCAAGTAAAAACACACATGCCGCAGTGTGGGATTTGACGTCTTTCCACACTGGAACGATTTTGCCCCTTGCCCCCAGAGCTTCTGGAATCCATTTCGCTTTTTTTTTTTTTTTCTCTTTTCCTTTTCAAACCTGTGCTTCTATTGTAAAAACTGAGGAAGCAATAGAAATTTTCATGAGTCTGCAGTCACCCTTGGTATCTGTGGAGCCTTTTGTGAACTTTTCATAAGATTCAGAATCGAGTATGAGTACCAGGAAACAGCGAGTGCTCCGTGCATCCTAGAATGCTAAGTAAATTCGATTTCAAATTGATTAGCCTGGATGTGCCATTCACAGAGGACCTCGGCTTGGAGCTATTTCCCAGATGCCTGCGCACCACTTTTCCCCTCCCTAAGCCTCCTGGGAGGTTGGAGCTTGTAATAATCAAGACCTCTATTATCTAAATGGTTAATGTTTCCTGCCATCTGTAGTAGGCTTGTTGCCATTACTATCATTGTAGCTAAAATAATACTGCTTTCCAATACCTGTTGTCTAATCAGAACCTTCATATTGAACCAAGTATAAATATGTAACAGAACATCACTGATTCAGACCATCAGCAGCAAAACGAGTCAGAATAGTATAAACTGTAAACCACGTACTGTTTTAAAAACAGGGGTTCTAATTTCAGGTCGATTAGAAAGAACTGTTGGAATGGTACTTTGGGGATAAGAATTCTGTCAGGCATTCTTATAGAATGTTCAGATCATGTTTAGTTAGAGCTCATTTAGATACAATATTACAAACTTACATTCAGAATGTATAGTATTTTATTGTATTTGTAAATATAATGCAAGCATCATGCATGTAAGTTGTGTTACGTGTTGAATATAAAACAGGAAGTTTTCGTGTTTCTCGTAAGATAAAATGGATGTTTGTGTGTTTAGCATGTAGCTTCAGGAGGCCACGTATGAAGAGATGTTAACAGTCTCAGAACACAAGTGAGATGTCAGCCTTAGGATTTGGAAGAAGGGATGCAGGCTGTCGAGTAAGGAAGCCTTGGGTTTGTGCTGAACTTTTGCTTTTGCTTTCATTTTCGATTATAATGCACTAATATTCAGAGTCTGTTTCCTGGTATCTAGTACAGTTTTGGTGACCTTTGTGAAAAAAGAAATGGTATCACATACTCATTTCTTTCCATGACAGACAGACTGCAGCCCACTATAATGATTTACAAGATGTGGAGTCAGTTACTCTGTTCCCTTCTAGTCTCCCACTCCTCACCTTTATTCAAAAGCACATCAGTAGTTTCAGTAGTATTCACCAACTAATAAGAAACAAAACAAAAACAGAGACAAACCTTAAGGACAGTGATATGAACTGTACTTGTAGTGGTTGAATGATTTTTCTTTGTTCAAAGTGGGTTTTTAAAATTGGAAGTACCCATGATTAATTTTTTAAAAACACAGAATATTTGTGTTGCCTAAGTCTGCAAATAATTTGACTTTTTAAAGTAAAATTATTTTTTATTCTAAAGAATATATTAATTTTAAATGCAGGATACCATGGCACAAAAGTAAATGCCTGTTTAATAGTCCTTATTTATGGGGCTGTCCCGGTAGTTGAGAGACAGTGTGTTAAAGCATTACATTAAATGCCTACCATTAGGACACTTGCTCATGCTGTCGTCTGTATTTTGGCAGATGTTTTATATTTGCCACTGAGTTGCTAATGGATATTTGTAAAAGCAGGTTCTAAAGATGAAAAAATAGATGTTTTACCCCCAAATTGATAAATATTCTAAAATAATCATATCATCAAAATGAACTGTGCATTCCTTAATGTGAATTCAGCTATATCTGCTAAAGGCATTGTTTTTAATATAGTATTTGTGTGTGTGTGATATAATTTTACCTTTTAGGTTTTTGCTATTATATTCTTATATAGGATAAAAATTTTTGTTTCAGCCTAACAATGTGCTCTTGGGTTATCAGAAAGTAACTTTCGCTTTGTGTACTAGTACAGACATTTCTTCTGTAATAAAATAACAAGCTATAAGATCAGTTTGCTAAAAATACAGAGCACCCAGGAAACCTGATTTTGATTAACCTAGACTAACAATAGATCCTGGATTTTACCTCTTAGTTGTTACCTGGAATTGAAACAGGAAGTAGAATCTCTGTGCTGTCATGAGATTTTCAGTGTGAGTCCATGGAGTAGTTGCCTAAGACTCAGAATTCAGTCATCCCTAAGGTTTGAGATTGAGATTAGGAGACCTAGTGTACACACTTGAATGTATATCACACTGGTGTTAAAACACAAGGCAAAGGGTTTTGTAAGGGCAGAATTGCCTTCTCCATTTCAAGCAAGTACGAGCATGTCTTGTGCTCCAAGATTGCAAGACCCCCTTGGGCATGTAGAGAAATTTCAGGTTGTAAACCTCTTAGTCACTTAAAACACAGCTTATAGAGAATAGAGACTTTTACAATTTTTCTCTCTCAGTAGTCTCCAGTGCATTTTTGATGGTTGAGGAGACCAGGATTCTGAAGGTTGCTGACTTGAACTTGCCCCATCCCAGTAATTCTAGGTTGATCCCTCCCATTCCTAGAAGGATACCCAGCTTTTAAATCCAGGGTAGGGGTTACTTGGAGTAAGAATTACATCATTTGTGGATGCCCCGCTTTATCCCAGATCTTTTTGTACAGTCTCCAGGGAGGAGACATCTGACTACTAGATCTCCTTTTTGTGCCTGATTGAATTCGGTTTTGAGACTGCAGTTCTTAGCAGGGGTTAGATCTGAGGGCAAAAAACGGTAGCATTCATTTCTGGCAGGCATCTTTCCTCCTGAGGTTTGCTTCATCTACTTTAGTGGCTGCTGGGGCCTCTCTCCCCACTCCTGAACACCCATTCTGAGTAGATGATTAACTGCCTACTCTACTGCAAAAAATAGTGGTACATGGTTCAGGCTTCCTGAGCTCCCCTCCCACCATCACTAAACTGATCTTTAATATGTTAGATAACTGTCTTCTCATTCTCTCTCAGCTGGCTCCAGAACACTGTGTATTCACCAATCCAAAGAAAAGACAGCCCGTCCAGTGCTCTTTCACTTCCACCATCTTGGAGACCTGCTCTGTCAGCTCAGTTCTTCAGTCTTGTGCCTTAGGCCTTTCCTTCTTCCTTGGCTCTTTCCCATTGCCTTGTAGACATGATTGAATTTATCCTATGTTTAAAAAGAAGAAGGACTCAAGAACCAAAAATAATTCTTGTCTTTGTCCCAGCTTCCATGCTCTTAGCTTTTGCTTTCTCCATTTGATTGAAAAGGTATCATGATCACTGTTTTCTCTTCTCTTACTTACTTTCCAAATAAATCTGCATCTGACCCCACTAGTCTGTGGATATTGCTACAGATAAAGATGCTGATGATGTAATTTCCATTCAAAATGCTGTTCTGCCCGTTCCACTTATTGTTTTGTTCACTTTAGGACCCTTCCTTGCAGTCCACAAAGGTATTCCTTACTACTTACCTTGTTTATCTCACTTTCTTGACTTTTTCCTCTTTAATGATTTGTTCCATAATTGTTGGCACTTTCTGTGTGATTCTTCTCTGCCACCTGCTCTGTTTGCTTTGCAAGAGTGCTCTGGTCAATCATGTTTGTGCTCACAGTTTCCATTTCCATCTGTATTCGTGGTGATTTTCAAGTCTTTATAGTTTTAGCCTTTCTTCTTAAATACAGATTTGATATTCCAGGATCTCCTGGACATCCTTAAATCATTGTACTACAAGAACTTCAATAGTCTATTAAAAAAAATTCTCCCCAAATCAGCAAGCCTCTTTATAATTAATCCATGGTCTGACTGGTCTGACTAGGTGTGCATATCACTTTGGCTAACAATTTTAACTTTCCTCACCTTTATCTCTGTCACCTCTGATGTCTGTTGCTGTTACTTTTTTGACTTTTATTGTCATTTTTAGACCTCTCCATGCCATTTACTTGGACTGTTGCTGTAGTCTTTTTTTTTTTTTTTTTTTTTTTGACAGGCAGAGTTAGACAGTGAGAGAGAGAGACAAAGTGAAAGGTCTTCCTTCCATTGGTTCACCCCCCAAATGGCTGCTACGGCTGGCGCACTGCACTGATCCGATGCCAGGAGCCAGGTACTTCCTCCTGGTCTCCCATGCGGATGCAGGGCCCAAGCACTTGGGCCATCTCCACTGCCTTCCTGGGCCACAGCAGAGAGATGGACTGGAAGAGGAGCAACCGGGACAGAACCGGCGCCCCAACTGGGACTAGAACCCGGGGTGCTGGCACCACAGGCTGAGGATTAGCCTAGTGAGCTGCGGCGCCGGCCGTTGCTATAGTCTTTTAATAAGTCTCCCTTTCTCCTCTCTCTTCCTACCCTGAATTCACCATCCAAATTGTTTCATATTGCTGTCTGTTAAGTGGGAAAAGTCTAGGTGGTTTGTTTTTGCTTACATTATCAAGTCTAAACTTCTCAGTGTGCCATTCAAGGAAGCCTTTACAGTATTTCTTAACCATCTTCCCAACCTCATGAGAACTCACCTAAATAGTTCTCTGCTTTGTTGTCACTTTCTGCATTTCTCTATAAACTGTTGCTTGATTTATCTACAGAGCTGTTTCCCATAACATTTCTAGTCATCCTTTAAGACCCAGTTTAAACACATTGTAAGAAGACCATACACACAGTCAAATTATCTTTAAGAAAATTTCTATCCAGCCATGCAATTGTCTTGAGATTTTTTTTCATTAAAATACACAGCTTCATGATTTCATAATCAAGTCAGTGGAAGTGAAAAGCAGTAGAGCATTCTTGAAATACGGAAGAAGATTGAAATCTCTCCCTTGGGATCCTTGGATTTTCCTGACTTGCAATCCATACTTTAAACTTTTTACGTTCATAAAGTATGCATTGAAGCCTATTTTTTGGACCTTTTTGTCTTACTTTGTGAGCCTAATGGAGAGATCAGTTAAATAGTAATTGTAATATGTGGTAGTAGGTGACAGCACATGGGCAGAGGGTGATGGAAACAGTAAAGAGGGACAAATACTGTTGAGTGGTGCTAGGGAAGGGGACAGGTTTGAACATCTCAATTGTGCTGTAGCAGCAGATCAAAAGTCAGCAAAGTATAGCTGCAGTTCACTGAGCACTTTCTATGCACGTGAAAGCTTCTCCAGTGAGAACTTCACGTTCATTTTCTCATTCAGTCTTCACAAATGCTCTAGTGCTATGACCTGTTGCTATTCACATTTTATAGACGGTGAAATTGAGGTCAGGAGGTTATCCAACTATGAAATACTTCAGCTGAGTCTTGAACCCCCGTCTGACAGCCATGTTTGTGCTCTTCACTCTACAAACCCTATACACCCAGTGACGAGGATAGGCTTTTATGCTATGGGTACAGCATGGTATGAGAGTGCAATTGCATAGTCATGGAATTCCAAGAAGGTCATTATGACTGAAGCTCTCTTTGGAAATGATGGAGTACAGGAGATAAGGCTAGAAGGGATCTCAAAGGACCTGATTTGTATTCTGTACTGATGCACTTAGTGTTTAGCCTGAAATGGGGGAGGCCGGTGTTAAAGTATATTAGAGAAAGGAGTGCACATTGGCAATCAGGGTAGCTATTTTGGGAACTGTGGAAAGTACATTGTACATTGAGCTTGGCATGAAGAAACATTGAGGTTAGAAATAGGGAGCCTCTTATGAGAGGATAGCAGTAGTTCAAAGGAGAAAAGGTGAACATCTGATTCATTCATTCAACAGAAATAGGATTTAGGAATATTAAATAAAGTGTACCTACTAAAAGTTCTCCATGGCTAAGGCAGGGGAGGTACATCTAGTGTGATGCCTAGGTCCAAGTCTAGATTACTGGCAGATAATAGGAACTACTTTGGGAAGGTGAGGATTTGGGTGAAGGGTAGAGAAGGACTAAATAAGTGTTTGGACTTGACAACTCTAAAGTAACTAGTTATCCATGTGGAAATGCACAGCAAGCAGTTGTCTATCCAAGATCTGCAGTTTAGAAGAAAGATGTTGTCTAGTGCAGTAAAAGAAAAATTGAACAAGCAGTTAAAACTGTGGGAGTATGGGAGAATACTTGCTAAGGGGGTGCTGACTGTGAAGCCCTTAGGAACACAAACATTGAGAGTCATCAATGAATAGATTTCAAAACAAAAAGAAGACTTCGGATAGGGTGGATCACACAAGAGGGAATTCACCATTAGGGGCTACATAAAGGACAAGGAACACAAGCCCAAAGATTGCTACCCATGCTGCACACTGACCCAAGAACTGTAGAAAAGAGCAAATATGAGTCATGCACATTGGATTTTCCACAGGGTCTTGTTGGTGACTTGGGCAATACCTGTAATAGTGAAAAGTGGAGTGAGGGGCCAGAAGCCAGGTGACAAAAACTGAAGTGGTACATTAGAAATGCAGAAGTGTGCATACAAGTAGATTGTTATTTTAGGATGTTGAGAGAGACCAGGATGAGGTTTTTTTTAAAGATTTATTTTACACCGATCCTGTCCCGGTTGCCCCTCTTCCAGGCCAGCTCTCTGCTGTGGCCAGGGAGTGCAGTGGAGGATGGCCCAAGTCCTTGGGCCCTGCACCCCATGGGAGACCAGGAGAAGCACCTGGCTTCTGCCATCGGAACAGCGTGGTGCGTCAGCCGCAGCACGCCTACCGCGGCAGCCATTGGAGGGTGAACCAATGGCAAAAAGGAAGACCTTTCTCTCTGTCTCCCTCTACTGTCCACTCTGCCTGTCAAAAAAAATTAAAAAAAAAAAAAGATTTATTTGTTTGAAAGACAGAATTACAGAGAGAGGTAGAGACATACAGAGAGAGAGAGAGAGAGAGGTCTTTCATCCGCTGGTTCAGTTCTCAAATAGCTGCAATGGCTGGAGCTGAGCCGATCTAAAGGCAGGAGCCAGAAGCTTCTTCCAGGTCTCCCACATGGGTGCGGGGGCCCAAGAACTTGGGCCATCCTAAGCTGCTTTCTCAAGTGCACTAGCAGGGAGCTGGACCAGAAGTGGAACAGCTGGGACTCGAACCCCATATGGGATGCTGGCACTCTAGGCACTCTAGGCACTCTAGGCCAGGGCTTTAACCTGCTGAGCCACAGCACCGGTCCCTGAGTTTTTTGAAGTTGGTGAATATTCAAGCATTTTTCAAAGACTTTTTTTGGAAAAGATACCTTATAAATGGAAGAAGGGGCTGTGGGAAGCGGATAAACAAGGAAAGTCCCTGCAGAGTTTGATGGGTGTGGAGGCAGAAATGGAACTAACTCTCTAGTGAGGGGATTCATTTCTGCGAAGGGGAAGCAGGAGCAAAGGCAGTGCAGGCAGTTGGTGCTGCAGGTAAGTGTATAGGTGGGAAGTGTTGGAAGCGCCTCACTTCTCTGAAGGATTCAATTTGAATAAAGAAGTAGAGTGGCAGCTCCTTTGGAAAGATAAGAGGCAAAAAGAGAGAAGATTTACGAGAAGCATGTGAAAATGTAAAAGGTTGTGGACCTAGATGGGCAGTTGCTATGTTAATCCTCTGTTCCCTGGTAGCAAAATAAATTTCCTTACAAATCTGTAAGACTGATTACTCTTCTGCCCATCTGGAGCACTGTGACTATACAAGTAACACTCAGCTGGCCTGAAGCGCCGGCATCCCATATGGGCGCCCGTTCTAGTCCCGGCTGCTACACTTCTGATCCAGCTCTTTGCTATGGCCTGGGAAAGCAGCGGAAGATGGCCCATGTCCTTGGGCCCCTGTACCCACATGGGAGACTCAGAAGAGGCTCCTGGCTTGAGATCAGTGCAGCTCCGACTGTTGTGGCCATCTGGGGAGTGAACCAGCAGATGGAAGACCTCTCTCTCCGTCTCTGCCTCTCTCTGTAACTCTTTCAAAATAAATGAAATAAATCTTTTAAAAAAAGTAACACTTAGGGCTTTGTGTTACATGAAGTATTTAACATCTCCCAAATGAGAACTGTAAATGCCTACAAGATAACTCCTACTTTTTTTAAGATATATTTATTCATATGAAAGGCAAAGAACAGAGAGGCAGAGGGAGGGAAGAAGGGAGGGAGAAAAAGGGAGAGAGAGACAGGGAGAGAAAGGGAGGGAACCATCTGCTGGTTCACTCCTCAATTGGCCACAATGGGCTGATGTGAAGCCAGGAACCTGGAGCTTCTTCCAAGTCTCCCACGCGGTTGCAGAGGCCCAAGGACTTGGACCATCTGCTGCTTCTTTCCCAGGCCATAGCAGAGGGCTGGGTCAGAAGTTGAGCAACCAGGACTCAAACCAGTGCCAGTATGGGATACCAGCACTGCAGGCCAAGGGTTTAACCTGCTGTGTCACAGTGCCAGCCCTAGTTCCTACATTATTTAAATCTTATCTTCACATCCCATCACAATGTTCGATGTCAGGTCATTCTCAACAAATGTTGATTGCCTTTTTTTTTTCTTAAAGATTTTATTTATATGAGAGATAGAGTCACAGACAGTGAGAGAGAAAGACAGAGAGAAGGGTCTTCCTTCCGTTGGTTCACTCCCCAAATAGCTGCAATGGTCTGGAGCTTCACCGATCTGAAGCCAGGAGCCAGGTGCTTCTTTCTGGTCTCTCACCTTGGTGCAGGGGCCCAAGCACTTGGGCCATCTTTCACTGCTTTCCCAGGCCACAACAGAGAGCTGGATTGGAAGAGGAGCAGCCGAGACTAGAACCGGCGTCCATAAGAGATGCCGGTGCCGCAGGTGGAGGATTAACTGATTAACCTACTGCACCATGGTGCTGGCCCCTGATTGCTTTTTTAACATTTCTGAACTTGACTGGTGTGACTGCAATGGCGACAGTTCTGCAGCCATTTTTGGGACTGTGGTCTGAATATGGTTTGGGTCAGTGGTCTGTGTTCACAAAGGTTGCAAGGTTCAGGACTTTCCCATTTCATATAAAATCATTTATTTGCTCTAAGTTATCTGTGACTCTGTCATCACCCTTAGTTAAATTTGCCTACTATGAGCTATGGCTGGTATAGACTACTATTAGCATATCTTGTTTATTCAGAATTTTCTTACTCATGTTAATTGTGTTCCATGTATATTTCTTTTTTCCTTTTTTTTTTTAAGATTTATTTATTTATTTGAATGGCAGAGCCACAGAGAGGCAGAGGCAGAGAGAGAAAGAGGTCTTCTAACTGCTGATTCACTCCTCAGATGGCCACATTGGCCAGAGCTGCACCAATCTTAAGCCAGGAGACAGAAGCCTCCTCTGGGTTCCCCAAACGGGTATAGGGGCCTAAGTACTTGGGCCATCTTCCACTACTTTCCCAGGCATAACAGAGAGCTGAATCAGAAATGGAGCAGCCGGGACTTGAACCAGTGCCCATAGGGGATGCTGGCACCGCAGGTGGCAGCTTTACCTGCTACACCACAGCGCTGCCCACCCCCCATATATATTTATGAAAGGCAGAACTAAACTGAGAGAGTGAGGGTGACAGAGAACGCTTCCATCCGCTTATTTACTCCCCCAGTTGCCTGCAACACCTAGGGTTGGGCCAGGCCGAAGACAGGAGCCAGAGATTCAATCTGATTCAATTCCTGATTTGGTCAAAAGGATCCCAGGTCCTCCAGTCATTATCTGCTTCCTCCCAGGGTGCACATTAGCCGGTTGCTGGATGGGAAGCAGAGGCAGGACTCAATGCCAGGCACTCCAGTGTGGAATGCAGACATCCCAAGTGGTGGTTTAACCTGCTGCACCACAATTTCACCCTTAGGTTCCCTATATTTTAAATCTTTTCTTCACTTTTCTGTTTCATTCATAGGCAGTCAGCGTAAGAGAAAAGCTCCAAATCAGATAGTTTTACTACTTAGTAGCTTTTTTCGTATGTGCTTATAGAGGATAAAGTTGTAGTTAACAGCTGGAGTGATATTTTTGTACTGCCTCTATTTATTAATTATTAGTGCAGAGGTTATTCAAATTATGGTTTATCCAGGACAGTTTTTCTTTGAATTTGACTGACAGTGTTTTTTCTGTTTAAATTGCTTCTGCTATAAAATGTTTTTATTACTGCAAATATTGCAGTGCAATTAGTGCTTTCTGTATTCTTTAGAAAATTCATTTTCTAAACATAGGTTAAGAAATTGTGGAGGTGAGCATTATGGTGCAGCCAGTTAAGCTGTCTCTCAACTCACCTGCATCCTACATTGATTGTACCAGCTACTCTGTGCTTCTGATCCAGCTTCCTGCCAGTGTGCCTGGGAGGAGGCAGATGATGACCCAGGTACTTGGGTTTCTGCCACTAACCTGGGATATCAGGATGGGCTTCCTGGCTCCTGGCTTTGGCTGGTGCAGCCCCTGCTGTCATAGGCATTAGAGGACCAAACCAGTAGATGGACTCAATCAATCTCAATCTCTTCCCCCCCCCATCCCCCATGGGTGTGTATCTGTTTTTCCTTTTTTCTTTGTCATTCTGCCTTTCAGACAAATAAATATATTTAAAAAAAAAAAAAAAAAACAAGGAAAAAGAAAATGTGGAGTGTGAGCTGACCACTTCCTACCCAGGGCCTTCTTATGTAGTTTGATAGGAAAATTGAGCTCTTCACTTATGTCTCTTTTTAAGTCACTCATACTAATACAGTTTTAAAATTTTGTAACTGACTCATACAAATATAAAATGAACATGTAACAAATATTACACTTCACTCATTCATTAGGAAACAAACCAGCAAGAGAACAAAACCCACTTTAAAGAAAATTGGAAGAACAAATAACAATAAAGCAGTCAGGAATTCTGAAATAAATTTTCTGACAGATGCAAAATTAGTCAATATCTTCAAAGCAGTAAAATGTAATTTTTGGAATTTTGTCTTCCACTAGGTAGAAGTCAATTACAGAACAAAATTTGTTTGTGTCTCTGTGGATACCAATCATTTGCATTACCATCAGTTTTCTGCAATTTACAAAACTATAAAATAGTCCAGTCAAAATCAGTGGAAGGCACAGGCCCCTGTAGAATCAGGTAATCCTAAAGAACCTGTTAGGTAATGGCCAGAACGCCACTGAAAGGACTCCAAGTAATCTTTCTGTCCATTTCAACGTCTTTCACTATACTTGCTTTCCTTTGTAATTCCAATATCATTATCATCCCTTTATTCTCTCCCTGTACACTGTAGTCTCTCCCCATCAATGCTTCTATATCAGAGAAAATAACTTGCAGCTCCAGGGTTTTAAGAATTCAATGGACAGTCCATGGTCTGCCTTGGAGCTTCTTAATATTTATGGGGCTAGAAATGTAGCAAACTGAGAAAAAGTGAACTCTGGACATCCGCAAGGTTGGGCCAAACCACAAATTCACCAAAATACAGCAATTTATGCCAATCAGAGGAGGTCCAGATCTTTGTCCTAAAATGCCATATTGTCCAGATTTTAGTCTTTCCCTACATTTTAAAGAATGATACTGTTTAGAGAACACTTGCCTATATACATGTATTTTTTTCCTCTGATGCTCACCCAATTCTTTAAAGTAGCCCAGAATTCGCTTTTGATCCTCTTCCAGAGTAAACCAAGGCACAGAAAAGTGAGTTGCTTAAGCTCACAAAAGCAGAAGTGGCAGAAATTGGATTTGTATTCAGGTTTTTATAACATTGTCCATTTCATGTTCCACCATGCATCTTTGTATTAATTTCATTGGACATTTATTGATTAATAGTTGTGTTTTTAGAATAGTAAAACCTTATGCCTCTGATTTTTATTCTGGTTTATATAGAAGGAAGAAACCTGAAGGACAAGCTATTTACAAAGTTGATAGTTTATTTTTATCTGTTAGTGCTTTTCTTTTTGAGAGACAAATCAACTAACTCCTTAGATGAAAGAGTTGAGAAGCGGCAGAAAATTATGGAAGACAAATATATTCTGTTCACATTCTTATACATTTTAGTTGAGTAGTGAGTGATTGTGTTTACTTACCCAACCCCGCTAGTATAAGGCAGTTAGAGAAGAATTGAGAAGAGTTGATAAAATTATCCTACTTCACAATACCTGTTCTTGGCTTCAGTTTGTTTCTCGATTTTTGGAGTGATTTATGGTTTCTTGGAGAAATACCTGTAATAAATATTTGGGAGTTATTGTTCCGCAGATTCAGTCAAACATGGGGGTGGGAACATGCCATTCAGTTGTATAGAATCCTTTGTAAAAGTTGCACACAAAATGTCTGTTGCTGTCTATATTTTGCACTGGGAAAATAGCCATAGAGAATGTTTTTTCTTGTTAGTATTCTAAGGCTTTCCAACTTAGTGGAAGGACGTGATTTAATTCATCTGATTTACTTTGTATATTAAAGTACAGTAGATCCTACCACATTTTTTTGGAAATACAACATGGGGTAAAGATAAATTTCATATCAATTTAGCAACTTCTATTTAGAAGTGTATGGAAGTTGAGATTGAATATAATATGTGGTTTGATTTTCTGTTCAAAATTTTCCCATGGTAAGAGCAGTATTTTTCTGCATGTATCTGTAAGCAGAAATCATTACTACAGAGCTTCCAGAAGTCAAATGCTACACCTGTATGTTCCATCACTGTTGCCAAACTTATTCCTGAGATACATTTATACTCTGATTTTTACTGAGAATGAATAAATAAAAGTTACATTGTTGTGTACTAGCTGCCCAAGTTAATAGTAAAATAATTTGTTTCTGTTTTTCGCCTTTGGGTTCTTCTCCATTGCTGCACTGCTTAAGTAAACAACTGAAGCATTATCTTTGTCTTAAGGATTTGTACTATAACTCAGATTTTATAGAATTCTGTGACTAATAAAATACTTTCATTTTTCCTTCACAGGTTCAGCTCAGCTAATATTTAATAAAACCAAATCTGTAGAATTTACCTTTTGCAATGAAACTGTTGTCATCCCATGCTTTGTTATAAATGTGGAGGCGGTGAACACTATGGAAATGTATGTGAAGTGGAAATTTAAAGGAAAATACATTTTTATCTACGATGGAGGGCAAAATAAGTCTACTGCCGAAAATGACTTTTCGAGTGCAAAAATTGCAGTCTCAGAATTACTAAAAGGGGATGCCTCTTTGAAGATGGATAAGCGTGATGCCGTCGTAGGAAACTACACATGTGAAGTAACAGAATTAAGCAGAGAAGGGGAAACAACGGTAGAACTGAAGTACCGTGTTGGTAAGTGCTGTGGTTTGGCTATGCTTTGTGACCTTTGAAATTCGTGTGTAAATCTGATTGCCGCTGTGGCAGTGTTGAGAGATGCTTATGTCATTTACAAAAGCAAAAGAGAGAGAGGGGGATTAATGCCTTTCTCAAGGGAATGGGTTAATGCTCACAGGAGTGGGTCAGTTGATCTTGAGGGTGGGTTGTACAATGACTCTGCCTCATGGTTTGTCTCATCCCAACACATTTGCTTCCCCTCCTACTCTTCTGCCAAGTTAGAGTACGACCAAGGACGCAGTAGAGGTCTAGCAGATGGGAGTTCCTCTTCCTGGACTTTCCAGTGTTCAGAACTGTGAGCCAAAATACACTCTCATTTTTATTAAATCAACCAGTCGGGTTTTCTGTTTCAGCAACGGACACCAGACTTAAACAATAAGCCTTCTGAAGTAGCTTCCTTTTTTTTTTTTTTTTTTCTACAACCTGATCCTGTTGGAAATAGGGAAAAGACAGAAGGAGAAAAAAATATTTGCAAACTATGCAACAGATAAAGGATTAATAACCAGAATCTACAAAGAAATCAAGAAACTCCACAACAACAAAACTAACAACCCACTTAAGAGATGGGCCAAGGACCTCAATAGACATTTTTCAAAAGAGGAAATCCAAATGGCAAACAGACACATGAAAAAATGTTCAGGATCACTAGCAATCAGGGAAAAGCAAATCAAAACCACAATGAGGTTTCACCTCACCCCAGTTAGAATGGCTCACATTCAGAAATCTACCAACAACAGATGCTGGCGAGGATGTGGGGAAAAAGGGACACTAACCCACTGTTGGTGGGAATGCAAATTGGTAAAGCCGCTATGGAAGTCAGTTTGCAGATTCCTCAGAAACCTAAATATAACCCTACCATACAACACAGCCATCCCACTCCTTGGAATTTACCCAAAGGAAATTAAATTGGCAAATAAAAGAGCTGTCTGCACCTCAATGTTTACTGCAGCTCAGTTCACAATAGCTAAGACCTGGAACCAACCCAAATGCCTATCAACAGTAGACTGGATAAAGAAAGTATGGGACATGTACTCTATAAAATACTATACAGCAGTAAAAAACAATGAAATCCGGTCTTTTGCAACAAAATGAAGGAAGCTGGAAAATATAATGCTGAGTGAAATAAGCCAGTCCCAAAGGGACAAATATCATATGTTCTCCCTGATTGGTGACAACTAACTGAGCACCTAAACGGAAGCCTGTTGAAGTGAAATGGACACTATGAGAAACAGTGACTTGATCAGCCCTTGTTCTGACTGTTGATGAACAACTTAATACTTTATCCCTTTTAGTATTTTTTTTGTTCTACTTAATATTATTGGTTGAACTATTTAATTAACACACAATTATTCTTAGGTGTTTAAATTTAACTGAAAAGAGATCCTGTTAAATATAAGAGTGGGAATAAGAGAAGGGGGGAGGGAGGAGATGTACAATTTGGGACATGCTCAATCGGACTTGCCCCAAATGGTAGAGTTAGAAACGTGCTAGGGGATTCCAATTCAGTCCCATCAAGGTGGCATGTACCAATGCCATCTTGCTAGTCAAAGTGATCAGCTTCAGTTCACAATTGATCATAATGATAGGATTAAGAGTCAAAGGGATCACACAAACAAGACTAGTGTCTGCTAATACTGATAGAATTAAAAAGGAGGGAAGGATCCAACATGGGAAGCGGGATACACAACAGACTCATAGAATGGCAGATGTCCTAAACAACACTCTGGCCTCAGAATCAGCCCTTAATGCATTTGGATCTGACTGAAGAGCCCATGAGAGTATTTTAGGCATAGCAAGCCAAGATACTCTGGCAAGGAAAAAAAAAAAAAAAAAACCTAAATGAGAGATCTCTGTGAGTGAGATCTCAGTGGAAAGAACGGGCCATCAAAGAAGGAGGTACCTTTCTCTGAAGGAAAGAAAGAACTTCCACTTTGACTATGACCTTGTCTAAATAAGATCGGAGTTGGTGAACTCAAAAGGCTTCCATAGCCTTGGCAACTCATAACAAGAGCCTAGGGTGATTACTGACGCCATAAACAAGAGTGTCAATAATTAAGTCAACAATAGGAGTCACTGTGCACTTACTCCCCATGTAGGATCTCTGTCCTTAATGTGTTGTACAATGTGAATTAATGCTATAACTAGTACTAGTATAGTACTAGTACTATCAAAAAGTCTCCTCCCTTTTCTGTTTCTTGTCAGCCACCCACAAAGACATTCTGTCTTTCCATTTTGAAAGTTCTAGTTAGAATCGCCAGGCATATTATTGATCTCAGGATTGACTACACTTTGGAACCTCTGCTCCCAATGGGATCAGAACCTATCAGTTGGATCCCCTCTTTCCTTTCTATTCTTCTAGCTTTCACTGTTAGGACATTCTTGTTACTGTATCGGGAATTGGGTGATTAGTCTGTTGACGTTGCTTTGGGTTAGGAATGAAGAGATTGAGTCAAAGCCCTTATTTAGCAGCTTGGTTTTCATCTCTGATCCTGAGCTGGTACTTCACTGAGTCCACATTGTCTCATACTCAAGAAGGGGATGAAAATAGATGTTTGCACTTATGTATTCTTCCTTTTAAGATTTATTTTATTTATTTGAAAGGCAGAGTTAACAGAGAGAGAGAGAGAGGGTGGGACACGGAGAGAGAGATCTTCTGTCTGCTGGTTCACTTCCCAAAGGCTGCAACAGTTGGGGCTGGGTCAAGCTGAAGCCAGGAGCCAAGAGCTTCTTCTGGGCCTCCCATATGGGTGCAGGGGTCCAAGCACCTGGCTGTCTTTTGCTGGTCTCCCAGGTGCATAGCAGGGAGCTGGATCAGAAGTAGAAAATCTGGGACTCAAACCACTGCCTGTATGGGATACTGGAGCTGCAGGCAGTGGCTTAACCTGCCACACCATAGTGCCGGCCCCTGCATTTATGTATTCTACCAAGTATAATGAGAACCATGTCCTTTGGAAACCAAAGTTCGTTACTACAGTA
Source organism: Lepus europaeus (assembly GCF_033115175.1). NCBI lineage: Eukaryota > Metazoa > Chordata > Mammalia > Lagomorpha > Leporidae > Lepus > Lepus europaeus. The sequence continues at coordinate 63,284,718 of NC_084828.1, read as the reverse complement.
GTTGTTTTCATGAATGTTAGGGCAATGAAATAGAGTATCAAGTTGCTGAAGCTGATCTGCAGACTTGTGTGTTTCTTGTGCACAGAGGAATGGGTAGGGGGTGGCACAGTAGGGAAGGAGGATTGAAATGGCTTTTCTGCTTAAATATCACCCACATTGTAACTTTGACCACTGATGTTAATTTAGGCTAAGGAATTTTTTTTCCGTCAGTGTACATCTTTAGGAGAGCTCTACCCAGTCATATGCACTAGAACTGACTGTAGTTAGATAATGTAATACTTAATTAAAATTCTTTATGGGGATGTAGTCTCATGGGAATAAAAGAAGACATGGGACAACAATAACTTTGGAGGATAATGTGTAATGCTGAGGGACAACTTGGGAGCCAAAAGACAGAATGAAGATGAATGGAAATGACAATTACAGTTTTGCATGTGAGGGTTGTATTTTTCATTGATTCAGAATATTATGTATAAATATGAGCTCAAGTTCTGTTTTGGCCCATTAAAGTTGGAACACAGCATTTCATTATGAAGAATGGAGAAAAATTTACTAGAGGTTTAAGATACTTGGCTTTGTATCAGTTTTGACTTTTTGAAGTAATTATTGATTCACAGGAAGAGTCAAGATAGTTGGCCCATGCTCTACACCCACTCTTCCCCAGTGGTTACCTCTTAAGTAAATACCTCACAGTATTAAACGTAAGGCATTCGCTGTAGCACAGTTTGTGTATGGGTCCCTATGATTTTATCACATAATATTGTTGCATAATTAACATCACAATCAAGATATAGACCTATTCCATCAACCCAAACATCTCCCTCCTGTTAATCTTTCATCGGCACACCTTCCACTTCCCACTGCCCCTAACCTGGCAAGCACTAATTTTCCCTCTATAGTTTTGCCATTTTTACAATTTCATATAAGAGGAATCATACCATATATCACCTTTTGAGGTTGAGTATTTTCCAGTTTGGCTATTAAAAATAAAGCTGCTGTGAACAATTGTTTACAAGTTCCTATGTAGACATAGTTTACATTTCTCAGGGGTAAATTTCTAAAACTACAGTTATTAAATTACATGCTAAGATTATTCTTAGTTTTCAAAGAATTGCAAACTTTGCTCATCAGCAGTGTAACTGTAGAATACAGATTTGCTGTACTGATACTTTCCCATAATGTGCTTTAGGGATTTAGGCATTAGGAACTATGTTTTCTAGGTTGTGGGGATTTTTCCCCCAAATATAGGCATAAATGAGGAATAGCAATTGCTCAGAATAGTTGAATTACACTTAATGGATTCAGGTAGTGGTGACCATTTTTTGTGGGGTTTTTTTTTTGAGTTTTTTTAAGAGCACGAGGGCTGAATACATGAGACACTCTAAGATACTTTGTATATCTAACATTTGTTTGAGCCCATCCAGATGTGTTCAGTATAATATGTCCTGTGATCTTCTTAAGAACTCTTGTAGAGAGAAGTAGGTCTTACCATTTAAAAAATGAGGAAGCTAAAAAGAGTCAAGAACAGATTCATACCCAGGATTTTAACCCAGATCTCTATGGCTTCAAAAGCAAGTACCCTTACCATCATGGTATATGATTCATATAATAATACATTGTAAATAACCAGATACTAAATACAAATAATAGCAGTTATAAAATTAGTTATTAGTATTTCTATTAATGATATAAAAATATAGAAGCTTAAAATTCATTTTTTTCTGTGTGTAAGCTGTTTTGTTTTAAAAAGTCCATTCAAGTTCAGCAGAGTTGCCATTTCCATCATCAACATTATGCACATTCCATTCCTAACAATGACATGAAGACATTGTAAGATTCTTGTATTAGTTTTCTAGTGTAGTGTGACAAATAGCCATAAACAAGGGCCGGCACTGTGGCACAGTGGGTTAATGCCCTGGCCTGAAGCGCTGGCATCCCATATGGGCGCCAGTTCAAGACCCGGCTGTTCCACCTCCAATCCCGCTCTCTACTGTGGCCTGGGAAGGCAGTACAAGATGGCCCAAGTCCTTGGGCCCTTGCACCCACCTGGAAGACTCGGAGGAAGCTCCAGGCTCCTGGCTTCCAATCGGCTCAGCCCCGGCCGTTGCAGCCAATTGGGGAGTGAACCATTGGATGGAAGACCCCTCTATCTCTCTCTCTCTCTCTCTCTGCTTCTCCTCTCTCTCTGTATAACTCTTACTTTCAAATAAATAAATCTTAAAAAAAATCATAAATAGCCGTAAACATAGCAGCCTAAAACAGCACTTGTTCACCAGCTCTGATCATAGTGTGACAGATCTGTCAGCCAGACTGTATTCTCACCTGGGGGCAAGGGTCCTATTCCAGGCTCACAGAATCAAAGCCTAAATCTGTTCCCTGTGATTGCAGGACTGAAGTCCTTGTTTCTTTGCTGAGTGTCTACAGGGACTTCTCTCAGCTCCTAGAGTTGCACCCATTCCTTGCCACATGGTCCCTGTGTATTTAAAGCCAGTAAAGGAAGATCTTCTTGCTGAGTCTCTCACATGTTGAATCTATCTTGATAGGAAGAGCCCAAACACTCTTAAAGGATCACTTTTTTAGGTCAGCTCTGTCTACCTACAGGATAATCCCTCCCACCCCTTCTTAAAGACACTTGATTGAGGATCTTAATTATATCAGCAAATTCCCTTTTCCAGGTGACATGACATCAACATTGGAATGAAATCCAGCCTATATTTTGTCTCACTGATACACAAGAGGAGGGAATTACAGAAGGTATTTATTTTAGGGAGCAGGATTTGGGGGGCCACCTTAGAATTGAGGGTTTGATTAAGTAACTGAGGACTATAGACTAGCTGATAAATACATTGAAGAAGTGATCTTTACAATCTTGAATCTTCACAATCTTGAATCACCAAGTAAAAATTCGGTTTGATTTCAGTGCATGAATTGTATTGTGATTGTCTCCTGTGGAAGCTGGTGTTCTCTGTGTGTAGAAGTCCTGTGGACCCTTCCTGTTTTCAAGTTGTCCCATTTCTGTACAGAGAGCTAAGAGAACTGAGTTCATAGATTTCATTAACACTTGGGCTTGAAAGCAAAACTTAAACACTTATCCACAGACCACACCCTCTTACTATCATTTTTTTGCCTTTTCAGTAGTGATTAACTTTGGATTATCTTTATTAATCCTGAGATGGAAAAATATCTGATGTTGTTCATAGTCTATTTTGACCTTTATTCAGATTTTTAGTGCAACAGAAACTTAGAGTTGAAAGGGTCTTAGAGAAGTATCTTGTCTCACTTTCCCTCAGGGAACAAGATTTAACATAATCTTACAATTCTGTGTAACAAATTGGTAGTTTAATAAGCACATGTGTAGTTTCACATAAAATGTTGGAGTTTTCCCCAGAATATCAGTTGATTCTTAAATACAGAATTCACTGATCCTCAAACTTCTCTTACCAAAACAAGTTAGAAAGGTCATGTGTTCATGTCAGTGACAGGAGGTGAACCCTGGTAGAAGTTTCCCACAGTAATTTCTCTTTTTTTTTTAATTGTATATAATATATACAAGTTTCATGTATATTTCATATATACAGATTTAGGAACATACTGATACTTCCCGCCCTACTCTCCCTCCCACCCTGCTATAACCTTTCTTCCTCTTGCCTCTCCTATTTCCAGTCTTAATTTTTACAACAGTCTACTTTCAGTTTACTTTATACTCATGGAATAAATACTGTTCCTCAACAGTAGAAACAAGGGCTGTAAACAATCATTGAATCTCAAAATATTCATTTCACTCCAATACATTACATTTTAGGTATTCTATACCCCAGATCAGGGAAAACATAGCTCTCTTTTTGGGACTGGCTTATTTCACCAAGTATAATGGTTTCCAGTTGCATCCATTTTGCTGCAAAAGACAGGATTTCATTTTTTTTTTACAGCTGAGTAGTACTTTGTAGTGTTTATACACACCGTAATTTCTTTATCTAGTCAACAGTTGATGGACATCTGGGTTGATTCCATATTTTAGCTGTTTTGAATTGTGCTGCAATGAACATGGGGGTACAGATAACTCTTTCAGATGCTGATTTCATTTCCCTTGGGTAAATTCCCAGGAGTGGGATGCCTGGATCATATAGTAGGTCTATATTCAGATTTCTAAGGTATTCCTATACTGTCTTCCACAGTGGCTGCCCCAGTTTACATTCCACCAGCAGTGGATTAGAGTACCTTTTTCTCCACATCCTTGCCACCATTTGTTTGTTGATTTCTATATGAGAACCATTCTAATGGAGGTGAGGTGAAACCTCATTATGGGTTTGATTTGCATTTCTCTGGTGGCCAGTGATCCTGACTGTTTTTTCAAGTGTCTTTTGGCAATTTGAATTTCCTCTCTTGAAAATGCCTGTTCAAGTCCTTTGCCCATTTCTTTTTTTTTCCAATTCTTTTTTTCCCCAGAAACCTTTTATTTTAAGGTATACAAATTTCATGCACTTCATAAATACAGCTTTAGGAACACAGTGATTCTTCTCACTGTACCCGCCCTTCCCACCTGCACTCCCACCCTTCTTCTTCCTCCCTCTTCTATTCCCGTTCTTATTTTTTACAAGGTCTATTTTCAATTAACTTTATACTTGTAAGATTAATGCTATATTAAGTAAAGGTTCAACAAACAGTATGATGACAAAAGGAAAACTGTTCCTCAATAGTTGAGACAAAGGCTATTCAAATTTGTTTTGTTGTTGTTGAATTTCTTGAGCTCTTTATAGATTCTGTTTATTAACCCTTTTACCCAAAGTGATTTCAAATTGAGATACTGCTGGACGGCTCAATACTCCATGCATACTTACTGTCAGGGAAAGTGTTAAAATGTTGGGGTGGTAGTGAGAGGGAGAGTATGTGAAGCCTGAATAAGCCCACATGTGATACAGATAAGCTCTGTAAGAGTCACTTAGATGATAATATATTTCATTCAATAATCCCACTGTCATTGAAATTTCCTCTTTTATGTCATTATTTTTGCATAGATTCTTGTAATCATCTAGTCTGTTTCATTATCTAATTGACAAATTACTTCTTTCCTGCCCCAGGAAGTTGACCATTCAAACTTTTTATCTAAAGGCTTGGTATGAAGAGACACTGTTACTTCCTAAAGGATTGCAGGTATCAGGCAATTAAAGTTCTTTCTTAAATCAAGCTAACATTTGCTTCCCTGTTGTTCCTCACTCACTCAAAAAGCTGTAGTATTTCTCCCAAATTCAGCCTTCTCTATGGTAAAACACTACAATTCCTTCAGTCAATGCTCAAGATTTCAGGACCCTCATTCTAGTCACCTTGCCTGGAAGCAATTTCCTGTTGCTTCTTTAGATGTGTTGAGTTTAACAGCTCACGGCTGCATTTCTTGACATCCTTTGCCCTCCAAAATCTGATTGCTGCTGTACCTTTCTGACAAGTCCTGATTCCCTGTGATCCATTCTTCACATGGCTGCCAAAGAAGATTTTATGAGTCAGGTCATTTTTCGTCCCTGTTTGAAGCGTGCGAACCATTTCTCGTTGCTGTTAGAATAAAACCCATACTTCCTTAACACATTGTAAGGACCGATCTGCTCTCACCCTACTCCTCTTTTCTAATCTTGCATCCCTGAATTCTAGTCACTGTGGCCGTCTCCTGTCTCCTTGAACTTACTGTTCCTTTGTCACCTGTACCTCTGAGTCTTCAGGTGACAGACTCCTTTCTTCCCAAGGCTCAGTTTCAGTTCCTTTCCCCAGAGCACTTGCCCCTTCCCCAAGCTCAGGGTCACAATGCCATGTTCATTGCTGGGCCTTCAAGTGCCTAGAAAGGGAACTCCCCATGGTGGGCTTACAATGAATATGTATGGAATAAGAGAAAATGAGTGGTCAGATCAAGGTCAAATACATCTCTTGTTTTTACTAATGGCATCTATTAATACATCCTAAATTTATTTATTTATTTATTTATTTATTGACAGAGTGGATAGTGAGAGAGAGATAGGGCTTCCTTTTTGCCGTTGGTTCACCCTCCAATGGCTGCTGCGGCCGGCGCATCGTGCTGATCCGAAGCCAGGAGCCAGGTGCTTATCCTGGTCTCCCATGGGGTGCAGGGCCCGAGCACCTGGGCCATCCTTCACTGCCTTCCCGGGCCATAGCAGAGAGCTGGCCTGGAAGAGGGGCAACCGGGATAGAATCCGGCTCCCAAACCGGGACTAGAACCCGGTGTGCCAGCGCCACAAGGCGTAGGATTAGCCTGTTAAGCCACGGCGCCAGCCATACATCCTAAAATTTATTTTGTTGTGTACAGCAGATGCCAGTAGAGGAACGTGTCCTCATTAGCTAATCTTTTTTTTTTAAAGCTTTATCTATTTATTTGAAAGGCAGAGTTACAGAGAGGCAGAGGCAGAGAGAGAGAGAGAGAGAGAGAGGTTTTCCATCCACTGGTTCACTCCCCAGATGGCCACAACAGCTGGGGCTGAGCCCATCTGAAGCCAGGAGCCAGGAGTTTCTTCCCGGTCTCCCATGTGGGTGCAGGTGTCCAAGGACTTGGGCCATCCTCTGCTGCTTTCCCAAACCATAGCAGAGAGCTGGATCGGAAGTGGAGCACCTGGGAGTTCAACCAGCGCCCATATGGGATGCTGGCACTGTAGGCAGTGGGTTTAACCAGCCCCTAGCTCATCTTTAACGTGAGGTAAGATAATAGCTGTAGGTGGAGCCAGCAGGATTTGATTCCTGTTTCGATGTGGGACATGAGAGAAACCAAGGAGCCAATTGTAAGTAACTCCCAGGATTTTGCCTGAGCAAGTGGAAAAGTTCAGTTACAACTACTGAAGTGGCAACTGAGAGGGGAGGTGTGAGGACGACACTGAGGTGACAGGTATCAGGAATAAGTTTGGGATATGAAAATGTAAAATGCTTAAGGTCTGGAATTCATGGTGCCTTGGCTTCTTCGGCTGCAAGGAAGGATTTAACTCTTCATATGGTTATCACGAGGATTTTGAGGAATTAATGTATGCAAATCAAAATAATAGAAGTAGAAAAGAAAATAAATTGATTAAGCATAGTTTTAATCTCATAGAGCTTTTGCCAGATCCTTTGGGCATCATATACAAAAACCTAAGCATAATTCACAAAATTTTGCCTGGTAGGATTTTAGGCTGAGGATTGAAGAGGATTTTCTTTTATATAGGAAATGTTCAGTTATCCAGTTGGAAATTAAGGTATTGATTCTGAATATCTAAAAATATCTGTCTTGTGGTGGATATCTATAACCAAAGAGTATCAAAAAAAGCATTTTGCACACACTCACTGAACTGTCTTATGACTGTAGTAACCTTCAAATGCCAATGTACTGAGTCTCTACTATGAACAGGGTAAAAACACTAGATTCTGAAAAGCTAATGTATCTAAGATAGGGTTTATAACGTTATATTCTGGGGATTAATGTAAGCATTTTACCAGGGTTTAACCTTACAAGCTTAACACAAGAAATATATGACTGTTGGTACTGGGTGGAAGGCAGGAAGTTCCTTTCATGCAGGGCAGTGAGCGATTCCAGGGAATAGGTGAGTCCTGCTGACTTTGGAGGAATGCCAGTGCTGGCTGGGGCAGTATTCAGAAGTGCCCTTCAAACCGTCCAGCCCCTGCCACCACTGCAGGCAGACTTCAAATCACTTTCAGGGCATTCACTTAGCTTTATTGTTAGAGAAGAAATTTCATTACGAAAATTATGGTTCTATGGGTTTATAAGATGCAGTCTTTAAAGTTTGCAACAAATCCTATTTGAAGTTTTTATATCTCAGTGTCCTTTGTATGGGATGTATGGCAGTTATTTTCACCATGTAAGTAACATGCGGCCTACTTAATAACCAATTCTTTAACAACCTAAAGCCCTTCATGTTACTTAACAGAGTAATGATCCTTTCAAAGCTTAATTCTCCTTGAGCAAGTCTTCTCTTCCAGATTCAGGACAGGGAAATCAGGGCTCCTCTAGCTCAGTGTTAGTCACAGTAGGGAGAGGGAACCTCATAGGACAGCTTCCTCACTTAACGTCCGCTGAGTCAGTCCTTTCAGGAACCCATCATGGCTGCTGGAAGGCAAATTCTTGGCACTCTGCACAAACAGGTATTCAACATCGGAACACATCATAATAATTGGTAAGTGCCAAGCTTTGCTTGAAGTCCTTTACAGTAGTCACAAGCATCCTGTAATGTGTAGGTGCTGTGCTGCAGCCATTGAGGTCCCTGAAAAGCAGAGAGGTGTTTCACGTTATGCAGGTTTACACGGATGGTAATTTAGAATAGAGTTTGAAGCCAGGGCAGGGTAGCCACAGAGCCCTGTTCTCAGCTACTGTGTTGTAGCACCTCCTTCCCTAAAATGTAGTAGTTAAATGTAGTAGTTAAAATGCATAGTTTAGGACAAAAAATAATGAACTGTAGCTTTTTGTTTCATAAATAAAATTTATTCTCTGAGGATACTTCAAAAGGTTCACAGAAAATGGACTTCAAAGGTAAGTTTGTTTTGATGCAAAAAATTTTTGAAAGTAACTTTTGTGTGTGTACGTATATAAATTAAGACCATGGCTTTAGTGAGCTATTTTTGTTTTACGTCTCCACAATAAAATATGTTATAGTAAGCTGGCAGGATTTAAAGTGATTATAGTATACATATATATTAATTGTGTAATTTTTTTTCTTTCTCCTCAGTTTCATGGTTTTCTCCAAATGAAAATATTCTCATTGTTATTTTCCCAATTTTGGCTATACTTCTGTTCTGGGGACAGTTTGGGATTTTAAGTAAGTATTCCTATTTTTATTTATGTTTTAATTATGAAACTTATTTCTAGGAGAAATTTACTTCAGTGATATTATTTAAACTGTATTAGGAAATATTACTGTGATAAATAAGAATATGCAATTTGAATATTAATCATCTTATAGGAGTATATCTATTGCCCCTCATATTTTTATATAGTTCCATTTGAATTCCCAAGAAGGTGGTTTTTTATTATTTTTTTAATCCCTTAAGAATCAATAGTGTGAATGCTGGTAATACTTCCTTAAATTCATATATTTTAATATTTATCAAATGTTTACACACATATTATGCCATTTGGAAAGCTGATAGTCACAGACTACATCAGTGTTTAGAGAGAATACTATACTCTGGAGCGTACAGATTCCCTTCTCTTTCTGTTCTCAGTTTGAATTCTTGTGTGTGTATGTTCACCCCTGGGAAAACCCAGTTTGAACTGTGTTGTATCATCCTCGCTGTGCAGATCTGTGGCCTAGCAACCACAGGAGAGTTGTGTTCTTATCTTGCTTCCCTGTAATAAGCGTGTACCCCAGCCTCTGAGGGCAGCTCTTGATGCTGTGTCAGATCTGGCACAAACAATACAGAATTAATATTATGAGCTAAATAGGGAATATGCATTCTAGTTTATGTTTACACTCAATATTTCCATGCTGGTTTGGTAAAAAATTTCCTAAATTTGTGAAGTTCTGAGGAGCAGTCTGAATAAGCAGTTAAACATTTAAAATGTAAGATTTATTCCTACTCTCCCCCAAAGCACCTTGAAACAGTCATTGAAGACCAGTAAACATCTCTACAGGCAGGGAGTAAATAATGCTGATTTCATTTATTTTGCAACCTTCAGTAAAATGCCACAGTGGATTGGCCTAATGTATACTGCATGAATCTTCTAGAAGCTTTTAACCATGTTGGCAGACTTTGGCTTTAAGGGCTGTCATGTGATTTGGGCAGGGTTTCTAAGTTCATGAAATTATTTCACATTACTGTAGTTTGTTAAATCTGAGTTGATACAAGTTTGCTGATAACAGCATTATCATAAGGGACATTATTTTTAGTGGAATGGACCAAGAATGAATGTTTACTATTAGCAACATTTTTTTCTGATTTAAAATAGTAATAGAGCCATCCTCATTATACGTAGGGAATTGGTTCCAGATCCCATCTCAGATACCAACATCTGGGGATGCTCAAGTCTATTATATAAAATGACATATTATTTACATGTAAGCTGTGCCTATCCTCTAATATACTTTAAATCATCTCTAGATTACACATAATACAATGTGAATGCTATAAGTTGTTGCTGTACTATATTGTTATGGAATAATAATGAGGAAAAAGTCTGTACATGCTTAGTATAGATGCATTTTTTTATTATTTTCAATTTTCAGTTGGTTGGATCATGGATGTAGAATTCACAGTAACAGAAGGACATTTGTGCATATCATTTTAAGATACCTTATACAATATAGGAAGTTATCGAAAAAATAAAATTAAAATCATCTGGGGTCCCCAAACCTAGAAACAAACTATTGGTGTTTGCTAGTGAATTTCCTGCTTCCCTTTCTGTCTTTTTCATTCAGTTTTGTTATGTGTCTTTAAAAATAGAAGACATAAATTAATTCATGTAGTTTCTATACTTACACATCCTGATTTTCCCCCTGTGTCTTTAGAAATCTTGTTATAGCTGCCTGTGCTCTACTTTTATGGATGTTCTATAATTTACTTAACTCTCATCTTTGTGGATGTTAGGGATGTTTCCAATGTTTTTGATACTATGAAAGTAACTGCTAAATATATGGAATCCTCCTAGTGGCAGAGAAATTGTATGCCTCATGACACACCCTGGGTAAATGTTCTCCAGAAACATTGTATCAACTGTTGTTGATGAGAATACCTATTACCGTTCTAAAATCTTTGCTAATTTGATGAGTGAAAAAACATTCTGTTTTCGTTTTCATTTTTGTATTAGGATAATTTTTATTGTTTTTATTTGAGAGGCAATGAGACACTGACAGAGAGTCTGCTGGCTCACTATGCAAATGCCCACAATGGCTATGCTGCATTAGGGGTTGAAGCAGAGGGGCAGGAATGCAGGCAAGGTCTCCCAAATGGGTAGCAGGAACTCGGTTACTTGAGACACTGCTGTTCCCTCCTAGGGTCCATGTTAGCAGGAAACGAGTCGGGAGCTGCCGCCCAGTATTTTTTTTTTTTTTTTTTTTATATTTGACAGGCAGAGTGGACAGTGAGAGAGAGACAGAGAGAAAGGTCTTCCTTTTGCCGTTGGTTCACCCTCCAATGGCCGCCGCGGTAGGCGCGCTGCGGCCGGCGCACCGCACTGATCCGATGGCAGGAGTCAGGTGCTTCTCCTGGTCTCCCATGGGGTGCAGGGCCCAAGCACTTGGGCCATCCTCCACTGCACTCCCTGGCCACAGCAGAGAGCTGGCCTGGAAGAGGGGCAACCGGGACAGGATCGGTGCCCCGACCGGGACTAGAACCCAGTGTGCCTGCGCCGCAAGGCGGAGGATTAGCCTAGTGAGCCGCGGCGCCGGCATTGCTGCCCAGTATTTAACCCAGGCTCCCTGAGATGGCACAAGTTGCTCAAGCATTTTAACTGCTAGGCCCAGTGCCTGCCCTTTGAACCAGTACTATTTACCACTACCAAGTACCTCCTCCAACATCTTGAATTTATTTTGAGAATTTCCTTTTCTTGAGGAATGAACTTTTTTTTTTCCAGGCAGAGAGGACAGTGAGAGAGAGAGACAGAGAGAAAGGTCTTCCTTTTGCCGTTAGTTCACCCTCCAATGGCCGCCGCGCCGCGCTGATCTGAAGGCAGGAGCCAGGTGCTTCTCCTGGCCTCCCATGGGGTGCAGGGCCCAAACACTTGGGCCATCTTGAGGAATGAACATTTATGTGATAGACCACTGGTTAGATGACATTGCTATTGACAGTGGAGCATGTTGACATGATTTCTTTGTTCTACAGTTAGCTATTAACAGGGTGCCTGGTTATGGCAAGGCACTGGCCTAAGTGCTTGAGATGTGGAGGTGAAGCACACGTCTCCCTGGCCATACAGCACTCACATTTCAACCATTTCAGTGAGGGAGAAGTATGTGTGTCTTTGTGTCCTGTGCCTTGTGTCACATCTTTAAGACAGTCATAGATCCTAGTCTTCACTTTTCTTTTGGTGACTTTCAGAAGAGGTCTCCTGGTCTGGTGTGGATGTTCCACCAGACAGGAGAGCCCTTGTATTTTCCACCTGCTCAGTTACATGTTGGTTGGTTATGTTTCTGTATGTTACACCCACGATGATAACAATCGTTACAGAGAAAGGGAGAGACAGAGAGAGAGAGAGAGAAGATACCATCCAACTGCTGGTTCACTCCCCAAATGGCTGCAGCAACAGCCAGGGCTGGGCCAGGCTGAAGCCTGGGTCCCGGAGCCTCTTCCCGGTCTCCCACATGGGTGCAGGGGCCCAAGCACTTGGGCCATCTGCCACTGCTCTCCCAGGCACATCAGCAGGGAGCCAGATCAGAAGCATAGCAGCCTCAGGCCAGCACAGAGAATACTGGTGTCACAGGTGGCAGCCAAACCAGCTATGCCACACCACCAGCCCCTATCATCTCCCTTTCTAAGTTTGTATCAGCTTCCATCATTTTATCTTATGTACTCACTCTCAATATTATGAAATATCTCCAAGAGTTCTTTTTATCTGAAGTTTATGTTTTCGTTTGTTTGCCAGAGTCATTCCCTCTAAGGCGTCTTCATTCCCGTTGCAGCTTCCTTACTGTCCCCTTATGTGTGCCGATAGGGTCACCTTCACTGAGTTCCTCTGGTTGCATCTCGAGAGCCTACTGCATAGCAGTAGTGTCGACATTCCCACGCTCGCTGTTTCTTCCACTACTTCGTTTAAGGTCTATTGGAATTTCTCATAGAGCATTCTGTCTCTTCATGCCTGTGGCTCTTTCATCTCTGTTGCCCACTTGCATCATTTTATTGTCTATCACAGGCATTTATCATTGGGAGACAAGGAGGTGACACAGCTGCATGCTTTGCTGTCTGTCCATGAGTAACGCATGTACAGTGGCTAGTCACCAACAGGCTCCAAAGAAGTGATGTGATCGGTGCTGATCATGATGCACAGCTACTATATACATGACAATTTGTAGACTGAGGAGATAGCAATGAAATTCGTACTTTGTGCCATTACTCAGCTAATATATTGTGATAACTAAAATTTGAAGTGTTTGGGGGAACTTGTTTTGTGTAAACCGTGGTAGCTGGAATTCATGCATGTTAGAACTATGCAAAATGAGCACTTCTATAATTTATTTCAGATTTGTGCATGTTTCATTTCCTTTTTTATTAATATAAAGAGAACAGGTTTCATGCATTTTATAGGTACAGTTACAAGAAGACAACTACACTTCCCTTTCTCTCCTCCCCTTCCCCCAACCCACTGCCCACCCTCCCCTCTCCTCCTCTCATCAGTTTTTGCAAAGACATAATTTCAATCCACTCTATATTCACAGGCTTAATTCACCACTAACCATAATATTCAAAAAGTACAAGTAGAAAGAGCACAGTTCCACAGCAGTATAAACAAGGGCTAAAACAGCAATCATACCACCATGTCCATTTCATTCCCAAACATTTTTTTGTATTGTGTATTAACTACCACATATCACAGAAAACATATTTGTCATTTCCTTTTAAACTTTCTCATCCTTACTCAAGATTATTCCATATGGATTTTAGTTACTGTTCAGAGGGATTTGAGAGGCTGTTCCTGTAGAAAACATTGGTGGAATTCAAGGAAAAAAATTCATCACAACAGCCTGGAGATCCTGAGTTCAGATTTAAGGACTAGCTTGAGAGTGAAAATAGTCAACGAAAGCACGTTTTTAAAAAGTAATCAAACAGTTTCTTGATAGAAAAATCATTCTTAAGAAATGATGACATATACTAAATTATACTAGGAAATGGATATCCACAAAGATAAAATGACATAATATTATTGTAGTCATTCTGTGATCTGGTTGGTGACCCCTGATACAGGACTTTGTTCTTAAGTTTACTATGAATTGTTTGATAATCTTGAACTCCCAGCATTTTCTCTTGATCCTGTACACATAGTGACCACATTGTGTTATTAAATAATGTGGTTATGACCTGATTTTATTGGAGGAGGCACCAAACACAGCTATAGCTCAGCACTTTACTCTTTTGTAGAAATGTAGTTGCTACTTACCTGACTCTTTCCAAATGCAGCTGTCCAACTGCCTATATGTACTGTGACATTGTGAGCTCTTCTACAAAGCCAGGGAAACTTTGAAATGGGGAAAAAGAAATGAGTCTGTTGGACATCCTTTTCTTTGATCTTTTATATTCTGAGCACTTATTACACAAAGCCTGGGCTCTTTTATTTCTAGGTCCTACAGACTTCAGATGTGATGTCTACTCTGTAATCACTTTCACAGAATCATTTTATTGAAGCAAGTTGGATAGTGTATGAAGTTTATTATAAAATTATTCTTCTTGCCTTCTAGCAAGTACCCAGCTTATAATTGGTATTAATATTCATTTTTCTCTAATGCCAGTTGCACAAAATTTGTTTGTGTGCATGAGTATTTTAAATGAATGTCTAAAAATTTAAATAATAATTTAAATTTAAATAATTTAAAAATTTGCAATTCTAATTTCACTTGAAAAATCATTAGATGTGCTTTATCCTTCATTGAATACGATACTGGTTTACAGCTCAACAGATTCTAAAATTAGCTTGCTAGAGTTATCAGAAAACAGTACTATAATACAAAAATCGAACACTTATCTTACTTTATGGCTTATTAGTAATTTTGTATGTATTATATCTCACTGGTTAACCACCATGCCTCTATACTCACTCACTGATCACTTGACTAGGGACTGTCTAAATGTCATGTTTTTGAGCAAACATTACATCCTTGGCTTTGGGAGTTTTGCTGGATGGACTGCAGTCTGTGTGTGCCTGTTGAGTGTATGACATACAGTTTTCGCAGAATCATGACAACTTAGCATGGTAGATTAGATTTTATCCCCATGTTGACTTCATAATTTCAGCAGATTTCATCAGTGACAACCTATATTCTGTCTTACTTATGTGCTCTCCATCAGTTACAAGAGACTAGAAAACCTTGCTATTGTTAGCTGTTTGTTCAGTAGCTAGAGGGACATGTTGTTGCTTCATTCACATGAATTTGAAAGATGATAGAAATAAATGATATCTCTTAGATCGCAGTAGATTCTCACCTTTTCTGTAGTGAGAGAAGAAGATCTGGGAATAACACCCTCACCCCTCATACAAACCCCTTCTCAAGCACCCACCCTCACCTATTGGGACAGAAGGTCCTCAATGCAGGCCTTGTGTTTTCGTCTTTTGCTCACTGTTAGCTGTGTTAGTGATTGTTGCATAGCTATATAGTGTTCAGTCTGTTATCGTTGGATTAATCTCCTTGTTCCTTAAATTGGACCAGTAAAAAGGACCTGGAACATTTTAGATACAAAATAAGTATTTGTAGAACTAATGAATGAACCAATCTAACATGGTTCTAAGAACTAGCCTGTTATGTATAGTTATTTTATAGCAGATATGAAAGGGAAAATTTTAGGATTCCTAAATGTTTAACAAAAATGTTTTATTGTCCCCCCTGATACACAGTATTCCTGTGCCAGGCAGCACTTACATTTTAAGTTTCTTGTTAAAAATGTAAATACCATTATTTTGCACATGTTTTATTTTGTGTATTGATTTCAGTAGTTGTAGCTGAGGGGAATCTTTAAAAGCATGCCGATTTTTAAAATTGCATAGCTTGGCTTCACAACCAACCAGAAAATCATACCAAGAAATTTGATAAGAGCCTGCTGTTAGGAACACAACAAATTGTGTTTATCTTAATGCTAAATATTTGGGGGAATAACTTGAATCTATTTTCTTTGTTGCATTTCATGTTTTGATAAATTTGATAAATAAGGATAAATCCTGGCCGGCGCCACGGCTCACTAGGCTAATCCTCCACCTGCAGCGCTGGTACCCCGGGTTCTAGTCCCGGTTGGGGCGCCGGATTCTGTCCTGGTTGCTCCACTTCCAGTCCAGCTCTCTGCTGTGGCCCGGGAGTGCAGTGGAGGATGGCCTAAGTCCTTGGGCCCTGCACCTGCATGGGAGACCAGGAGGAAGCATCTGGCTCCTGGCATCAGATTGGCGCAGCGCGCTGGCCATAGCAGCCATTTGGGGGGGTGAATCAATGGAAGGAAGACCTTTCTCTCTGTCTCTCTCTCACTGTCTAACTCTGCCTGTCAAAATAAATAAATAAATAAAAATTTTAAAAAAGGATAAATCCTTTTACAAAAGGACAAGAAATGATCATCAACCATAGGTTCTCCAGCTTATCTCTAAGGCATCTGTGCCAGATACCTTGCCTATTAGTTACACTGAGAAAGTTGACCACTGGGCAAACAACAAGCTATCTTCCCCACACTTGCTGTGGGACCTGCTGAACTGTGGCCACTGTAAACAAAGAAAATGAGCCAAGGAAACTCTTTGTAAGGATTCACTCAAGAAAACATAGAAATAAATAAATCTTTAAAAAAAAAGAAAACATGGAGATACTCTTTTATCACCTATGTTTACTTAAGTAGATCCCACTAATGTATTTGTCAGAAATGGTTGCTTAATTTAAGGAAAGGTTTAAGATAGCCTTGAAAATAATTAGTAGAGAACCAATCAACAGGAACTAAAGTGATCTCCAATGTATAGTGTACTTATTCTGAAAGGAAAAGGGACATTTTATGCTAGAACACTGTCTGAAGCAGTGTTTTGTGGTGGTTTATTTTGTTCCTCTCATTGACATTATTTTTTTCCTATTTCTTCTACGTGTGAAGGGGTTGAATTTTATAGACAGTCCAAACTTTTGTTTTTGTTAAGAATGGCATGAGTCAGCCTTTTTCGCATGAAATGATAGTGTATTCTAGGGAAAATTCTTGTTGCTTGATCTTAGGAGCTCCTTTATGTTGTGCATTTTCCCTGGGAGAACCTCTTATGAAGGTTTGATTGATTGGGAGATACATTTGAAGCAGCCTCTATTCTGCAGGTCTTTGCAGAACTTTCAAACTCTGTTTAGATGATGATATACAGGGGATTAAAATGGAAAACAGGACATGTGTCTATAGAAAGTTTGTTTTCCTGTGTGGGTGCCTTTTGTGACCTATACAATCAATTACATTCCAGTCAGTATTGGAGCCTAGAAAAGCAGAAGCTGTGAGAACTCTGTGCTTCATGATAAAGAAGGGATCTGGCTATGTAGTGGTCTTATAAATTCCAAGGCTGCTTGGAGCTAACAGACCCAGTAAACACTTGGGGCAGTTGCCTTAGGATGCTCTGTGATTGCACTGGATTTCTCTCATCTAACTCATGTAGATTTCAGTTAATCAGCTTAAGGATTGGTTATTACCTGCATCTCCTTTCAAGAGACTAAAATTAAGGTTATAAATGAAGTATGGATAGATAGCAAATCAAAAAATCTTCAGGTGGCTGCAGCATATATTAAAATATACAAAAAAAAATACATTTTATCAAAGTCATTTTATTTATTGATTGGGGTTTATTAATCTTATTTAATGTCAATTTAGTGAAAGAAAACTAAATCCTAAATAAATATGGTATTTTAAATATCTCTTCCTTTATGACAGCCACTCGTTCATTACTGACATGGAGAATATTCATGTGTGGATGACATATAGCAGAATTCAGTCCTACACTCTATTTCTTCTTGCTACTCAGAATGCTTTTACATTGCAATTAGTCATGTCCTAGTGAAAATTAATTGTAATATTAATCAAAACAGAGAAGGTTGATACACAGTAAAGGAAATGATATTTTAGGCTCACCATTATATAGTTTTTTCCCCAGGGAGAGTACTGGGTATTTAACAGTAGAACTTGTATCAGAAACAATAATATATATAATGGATCCTGTTGAGTCTTTGTAGTTTATTATTTTAAAATATTCTACTTGAAAACTGTAATGCTTTTTTCCCTCCATCAGGATTTCATAAAGGTGTGATTGTACAAGTTCAATCTGTTTTTCAAAACAAAATACCTAGATTTATTAATTTTATATAAAGTGGAGTGTAACCAATTTTTTCCTCATCAACATTATTTATGTCCATGTTGTGTTATCAATCTCGAGTGATTTTGCTCATCAGAGCACATTGGCAATGTCAGAAAGACACTCTGATTGACATCTGTAGCACAGAGCAGCCCCCAAAGATATTTCTAGCCCACAAAGCTAACAGTGCCTCAATTGAGAAAGCCCATTGTATATATAACTTTATTCTTTCAACTTTAGGTGAACAAAATGTACAATCAGCATCCATATTTATACTGGTGTGACCCTTCATAGCATATGATTTGATAAGTTGCTGCTCAGAAATTATCTATGTATAATGAGTTTTCAGTTTGTCTCTGCCCTCTTATCAGTTTCAAAAACAGCTTCACTTGTGACTGACGTCATAAAACTCTTTGTTTTGTCTTTAAGCACTTAAATATAAATCCAATCGTACGAACAAGAAAATCATTCTTTTGCTTATTGCTGGCCTGCTACTCACCGTAATTGTCATTGTTGGAGCCATCCTTTTTGTCCCAGGTAAGATGTGCAGTAACTGTGAGGGAATGCAGGGTGTAGAAGAAGGGATTCCAAGGGGATGTTGTATTTGTTAGGGCTGTAACAAATTATGGCAAACTGGGTGGTTTAAAATAGCAGAAATTCTCTTGCCACTCTGGAGGCAATAAACCTGAAATCGGGATGTCATCAGAAGCACACTCCCTCTCCAGGCTGTAGGAGAGAATCCATTCCTAGTCTCGTCTGGCTTCTGGTGTCTTCCAGCAGTCCTTGGCATTCTTCGTTTGTGGCAGTGTAACTCCAGTCTCTTCCAGTGAGGTCGCAGTGCCTCCTCACCTCCTCTGTGTCATTTTCCTGTGTCTGTGTCAACTCTTGCTCTGCTTCTCTGTTACATGCAATTAGGGCTCCCCAGTAGAATCCTGGATAAGCTCCTCTGTTCAGAATTCTTCCGTAACCCTATCTGGTGCCATATAACCCAGTATTCCTTTCCTATGCAAGGCACTATTGTACTTCAGGATCAAGAGTGGGAATATCTTTAGTGCCATCATTCAACCCACAAAGGCAGGTTTCATTGGCCACGACACGGAAATGGGAATGAATGTGGGAATGAAGACTGAAGTGGCAGTGGCATTTGGGAAATGGGAGTGTGAGTGGGAAGTCAGGGTTTGCAGAACGTGGAAAGAAAAACAAAGACAGACTGGTACTCATAGTGGTTGATGAAGGAATGTCACTGTTGCTTTATGTGAAAAATGCAGTATAGGTGAATGTTGAACAACATAAATTTGGTAGTTCTATTCCACCTCTGAAATTAGAGAGGGCATGGGAAGGAAGGGAATGATTACAGAAGATAACTTGAAAGAGCAATTAACCGGGCTTTGGATCAGACTGAACATAGCAAATGAAGGAATGCTGAAAAGTGACTACAGGTCTCATCTAGATTTCTGTAAAGGAACTAAGAACAAGATAGAACCTATGTGAAGTTGTAACGTGTTGAGGCTTAAATTTTGAGATTTATATATCTTACGTTTAATTTTAAATAACTAAATGTAGACACTCATTTTGTGTGAAAGTTTGGGGAAACATCTTTAAACCTTTCACAGTATTTTAAGAGTAGCATTGAGATTATAATGCAGTAAATATATTAAATACTTTAACTTCCTGAAAAGGAGGAAATATGTAGGAAAATATTTAAAGTGCTTTCATTTATTAACAGGTGAATATTCAATAAAGAATGCTTCTGGACTTGGTTTCATTGTAATTTCTACAGGGATATTAATATCACTTCAGTATAATGTGTTTATGACAGGTGGGTATTATTCCAGTGTAATTTTTCCTACCTTTTTCATTTATAAGAAAGCAATTTTGTTGAAAACATTCTTGTATTATTTCACAACTCTGTAAAGTTGTTTTACTGAAAAGATTTTCCAGGGACAGCATTTAATCTGTCAGTTAAGTTGCCCACATCCCATGTTAGAGTACCTGGGTTTGAGTCCAAGCTCTACACCTGAATCTGGCTTCCTGCTAATTGAAACCTTGGGAAGTAGCAATTGGTGGCTCAAATGACTGGGTTCCTGCCACTCACCTGGGAGACCTGAATTGCATTCTGAATTCCCAACTTTGACCTCAGTCACTACTGCGTTTGAGCAGTGACCTGCCAGATAGGAGCATTCTCTCTCTCTCTCTCTCTCTCTCTCTCTCTCTCTCTCTCTCTCTCTCTGTGTCAAATATATAAATACAAATTTGGGGGACAAAACAAAAAAATTTTCCATGCCACTCTTAGAGGTTATTTGAAGATTAAGATCTCTAAGTCATTGAATTATTTGGTAAGACATCATTTTCATATGTATTTGATGCCAGTCAGAAAAAAAAATTACTGAAGATTTATATATTTGATAGGCAGAGTGATGGGGAGAGAGAGAAAGAAACATATCTTCCATCTGCTAGTTCACTTCCCAAATGCCTACAAGAGCCGAGGAGGGTTGAGCCAGGCCAAAGCAGGGTCCAGAAAGTTCATCCTGGTCTCCCACATAGGTGGCAGGAACCCAAGTACTGAGGCCGTCATTTGCTGTACAGAGTAGCCAGGACTCAAATCAGAGTCTTAGATATGGGATGCGGGCATGTCAAGTGGCAGCTTAACATACTGTGCCACAAGTCCTGCCCCCAATCAGCAATATTTAAAATTTTATTATATAATTTCTTAAAGATTATATTCATCTTCTGATTTCAGTTTTTGATCTTTAAGTAGATGTTAAACACATCCTTTCTGTTTATTTGCTAAACATCTACATTAAAAAGACTAGTTCTGCAAAATGGAGTTATTAATTATAAATAGAAATGTAATTTTTTAGTTGTTGTGAACCTTGACACTGTAGTTTTGAAAGACAATGTGGAGATACTAACTATAATCAATATAATTTTCTTTCCATTTCAAGACTAAACCACTGAGCTATTTTCATTAGTTAAAAGAGTTAGATTTAACCCTGTCTTCCAGCCTTCTCTGGTTTACCATACATTAGAGAGGTATCAATTTACTACAAAAGCACAGGTGCACAAGGCGGAGGTCATGGTGTTCACAATCACTTGTTTGCATAGTGGTTTTATCCCCCAGAGCAATTTTGTGTGCATGTGGAGAAGCCATGCATAATAGCCGTTTTGTAAAATGCACAAGTGTTGTAAAAGCAACATTGTCCTAAGATTTTTGAGTAAAAATTACCCGGACCAGCTCATCTGAATGACAGTAGAAAGCTGCTGAATGTGTCAGTCTAGAGCTGACTTTTGTGTGGAAGTGTCAGAACTCCACAGTCAGTCCTTCATCATAGGATGATGTTATTCTTGATTGCTGCAAAAGCAAGGAAGAACGATTGCTTCTAAATACTCAGCCTGCTTCTGTTGTGTCCTTTTCCTTCCTGCAGCTTTTGGGATGACCTCCTTCACTGTTGCCATATTGATCACTCAGGTGCTGGGCTACGTCCTCGCAGTGGTCGGACTGTGTCTCTGTATCATGGGTAAGGGTTTATCCATTGTAGTCTGGTTTTGGATTTCTCTTAGGCAGAGCTCTTCTTTTGCTTTCTTCCTTTTTAAAAAATACACAGATTTATTTTTTGGAGAAGTCTTAGGTTTACAGCAAAATTGAATGGAAAGTACTGAGTTTCCTTTTACCCGCAGCCCTTTCGCTATACCTTACATAGCCACAGTCTCTGTCAACATCCCCCACCAGAGTGGAACCAGTCGTGACACATCATTATCACCCACAGTTCATAGTTTGCATTATGGTTCACTCTTGGTGTAATACATTCTGTGGGTATGGCAAATGTATCATGACTTGTACTCACTATTGTAGTATGATACAGAACAGTTTCAGTATCCTAGAAGTGCCTCCTGTTCCACCTGTTCATCCTTCCCTCTCCCCAAATCTTAGCAACAGTAATGTTTTCATTATCTCTGTAGTTTGCATTTTCCGGAATGTCTTATAGCTGGAATATGCAGTATGTAGCCTTTTTAGATTGACTTCAAGTTTCCTCCATGTCTTGTCATGGCTTGACTGTTTAGTGCTGAATAACATTCCAGTGTGTGGATATGCCAGTTTGTTTATGCATTTACCTGTTGAGGGATATCTTGATTGCCTTTAATTTTTTGTGACTAAGAATGAAGCTCTTATAAACATCCCTGTGCATGTTTTTTGCTCTCAATTCCATCTGGGTAAATATCAAGGAGTACCAACTGCAGGGTATGTTAAGGATACATTTAACTGTGTAACAAACTGCCAAACTCTCTGTGTCAGCAGGACTGTACTATTCCACATTACTGCCACCAATAAATGAGAGTTCCTGCTTCTCCGCATAATTGCCAGCATTTGCTGCTGTGAGCTTCTCTTTTTTAGCTCTCGTTTTTCTCCCAGTGAGAGTAGTGGTTTCCATGTTGCGCCAGTAAGGCTGGCTGTATTTTGCTTGTGAGCTCATTGTTTCGACAGCCAGACAACTATATTGTTGATTCTTTTTAAAGGTTCGGTTGTTTTGTATTTATTTCTAATAGAAAATTTCATTTGTTTTTACAGCCTGTGTCCCAGTGCATGGCCCTCTTCTGATTTCAGGTTTGGGTATCATAGCTCTAGCAGAATTACTTGGACTAGTTTATATGAAATTTGTGGGTAAGTCAATCTTATTTTTGTTGGCCCATGCCAAGAGTCTCATATATATAACTTAGAAAAGGCTTTTCATTGGTTCTTCTAGCTTAGGACCAAAGAATATATTGATAACTCCAAAAATGAGAGCATACAATTGGAATGATTTGGGGGTTATTAAAGAAATAATGAGAAGTTTGTATTGTAGACTTTTTAAAAATGATTATTATTAAACTGTGTAGATTTTTTATACTGTGTAAAAGGATACATTTAAATGAATACAAAAGAATTTTTAGTTGTCCCTTTGTTTCTATGGTAGAGCTTTTGAAGAGACCTGTTTGTCATTTGTGTCACCTGTTTGTCAGTTGCTATTCCTCTTGCGCACTGTTTAGACATGGATACCCCTAAGGAAATAGGAATTGAAATTCAAAATCTATCAGTTTTGTTAATGGTGAAGAACAAGTGACCTTCAGCATATGACTTTCAAACATTTTAGTTAAAACCTATATAATAAAAGCATTACGTTTTAAAATTTACTGTTTTACTATCTTAAAATCAATTCCTAGCAAGTGAGGAATGAGTTTCATTGTTTCTAATCTTTGCATTTAATCTTACCAATTTCAAATGACAGGATTTTACATAAATCCTTGTTTAACCTGGGTCTCCCCTATGGTTGGCAGGGACCTAAGTATGTGGATTGTCCTCCCATATTTCCTGTGCTTCCTCATGCCTCCCGTATCCGCAAAGAAGAGCTGCCTTCAGGTCTGGCTTTGCTGCCTGCAGTCAGCCTAGGCATTGTAATAGCTGCACCCCCCTTGACCTCACTTTCCCTCCTTCTCTGTGACTTAAGACCCGAAGAAGCCTGTGAAAGCATGTAATTACAAATGTCACTGCTATCCATTGAAATGAAAATGAAAGTGGAATCCCTGCAGGTACCCCAAATTAGTTTTTCTTTATCATAGTTTAACATGAAGTGCACTCTTAAGTAAGTTAAGAATTTGGTACAGTTTTACTTACATTTTGAGCATATTCTAAATTAACTTTTCACATCAACTTATCTAATGCCAGAGTTCAGAGAGACACCTTCGGTCAGTTGAAAGGCAAGAAGAGAAAAGGTACAAGAAAGTTGCTCTTTAGAAAATGTACTAGAATAGAAAAAATAATGTGTTTTGTTTTTATAATCTGATGATACAAATCTGAATATGTCTAACATTAGGGCTGCAAATTTGAGTGCTTGTCTCAGGAAGTAAAAATTGTAAATGTTTTCAACATAATTTCCATTTACTACACATGCTCTGTTTTTGAAAAGCCTAATGGGCCGGCGCCCTGGCTCAACAGGCTAATCCTCCACCTTGCGGCGCCGGCACACCGGGTTCTAGTCCCGGTTGGGGCGCCGGATTCTGTCCCGGTTGCCCCTCTTCCAGGCCAGCTCTCTGCTGTGGCCAGGGAGTGCAGTGGAGGATGGCCCAAGTGCTTGGGCCCTGCACCCCATGGGAGACCAGGAGAAGCACCTGGCTCCTGCCATCGGATCAGCGCGGTGCGCCAGCCGCGGCGGCCATTGGAGGGTGAACCAACGGCAAAGGAAGACCTTTCTTTCTGTCTCTCTCTCTCACTGTCCATTCTGCCTGTCAAAAAAAGAAAAAAAAAGAAAAGCTTAATGATTGTGTCCTGATTTAAATGCAATGGAATCCTTATAATTAAAAAAAAAATCTCAAATACTCTCTAGGTATGTGTTAATGTTTGTATGAGGATTTTAACTTTTATCATATTCATTGTTTCAAAGTTTAAGTTTGCAGCCTTAATTGTTATTTTAAAGAGTAGGATTTTGATTTTTACTTTTTATAGCCATCTCTTAACTATACTGGATTTTTTTTCTTTTTACTGGAAGCATCTTAATTTTAAAAAATAAAAGGCTAGGAACAATGATTTAAATGTGACAGCAGACAAAAGCTTAAAAGGAGCTGACAAACTCACTAAACTTGGGCTTGTTGTTTTGTATGGAGTGTTTATATCCATTAGTTATAAGGATCAATAGGTGTTCATTTTTAAGAACCATCACCAGGTAGTTCAGTATAAGGGCATATAATAGTGTTTTGATACAAACCAGCATGGTAGTGATCAGAGCCATGTTTACCACATCTCAGGGATGCAGGTATGGAATATAATATAGTAGAACAGAAATATAGAGATGCCTTGCTCTCTCCTCTCCCCCTTCCTCCTTTCTCTTTCTCTCTCTCTCTCTCCCCCCCTCCTCCCCTTCCTCCCTCATATATATATATATATATATATGTAAATCCATTTATATATATGTAAATCCAAAGATCTTTTCTTGCCCACTATTTACGAGAAGTAAATCTACGATCACTATATAAAGCATGATTGAAAAATTCAAAACCTTGAACTACATTTATAGCATGAGGTCAAGTATTACAGGGAAGAGAAAGGATTGCAAGTAAGCACATATGGATGGCTTCAGGCTTATGATTAAAAAACATCATGGTTGCCAGTGTCTTTGGCCCTGGTTCCAGCAGATCCATCATAATCATCGGTTGGTTACATGGGTTGTAGCCCTTCTGGACAGGATTAACTCAGGTGAAACTGCCTTCTGCACAGTTTAGTTTTCTAGCACTAGAGGGATCACAGCTGACTGTGATCGCTGTTTATAGATCTCTTGTTTCAGAATGAGCTAGCCAAATGCAACAGTCATTGAACCTGAGAATTAGAACATAGAAACTGTCCTTTAAACGTTATTAGGAAACAAAGGGGAATTACTTGGCAGTTCTTGATAGTAACTGTGATAAATAAATTTATGAGCTTCAAAATATAACTGTAAAATCTTATCTCTGACAGTTTATATTACCCATCAGAAATGTAGATAGCTGTCTAGTTCTCTTTTTCCTTTGTTGATCTTGACACTGATACTGGTTTGTTTGAAGTAAGCTGTATATACATGTAACTATGTTGGTGGTCCCCATGAAGTTCTCTAATTCCACTTGGTTTATTGGGGAGACTGCTAAATGTGAGGCACATGCATTCCCAGCTCTTTGTACTCCACACTGGTTTGGATGTGAGGAACAAACTACCCTCCAAGTACCTCCACTGTAAGAGAAGTTAATTAAAAGCTCCACACAGCACTCAACAGAGACAGAGATCTCATGAGAGAAGAGTTTGTAGCTCAGAAATTGGAAGGATCTGATACATCTCTAATGACTGAAGCATCATGTTGTCTGCTCAGCAACACAAGTTGGTTGATGCCCTTCCACTGGCTGTGGTTACCAAGTTCTTCTGTCTTTGCTGTCACCCAGCTCACTCTCTTTTTTACCTCTCAGCTTTTAATCCTATTCGTGTCTTCTCACTGATAGCATTTCTTACCTATAGCTCTACACTGTGAATTTTGCTTGCTGAGTTTCTCTGTTTCTTTTTCCCCTTTCCTTCCCATCACCAACTTTGCTAGTCATTTTTGTGTTTCTCTCCTTAAAATTGCAGTGGTGGGGAGAAACATACCAGGTCAATCAGTTGTCAGTCTTCCATTTCAGAGACCCTTATCAGTTTCTGGCTGTGGGGTGCATAATTGGCTGATGTTGGCTCAGATCCCACTCTGTCCTTAGCCTAGGAAGTTTGATAGTGTTGGGATTGGAAATGTAGTAAGTAAATAACAAGGAACAGGAAACCTGCCTTGATCTGTTAATAAGCAAACCCATGCTGTCATCCAGCCCAGGTTACAGTGGAATTGACTACGTGTCCAGCAGGATCACCCTCTGACTGAGCGATTCCATCAATGCTTTTCAACCTGTAAGACTGATTCTGTCTTTAAGACTGCCTTTAGCTGCCCTGGGGCCTCTTTACTTAGTTTTTATAAGAAGTTGTTTCTTCTTTACTTCCTAGCTACAATAATTCTTTTTCCTGTGTCACTTTCTTCATGCCTTTATTCCTTCATCTTAGTCAACTAATCCATTCAGAGGCAGCATTCAGAAGGACAACTCAGAAAGATAAGGAGGAGTATACAGAGCAGGGCATGATTAAGGCTATAATTGGCGGCAGCTGGTTATAATTAGAAAACTCTTTAAACTCAGAGGGATCTGGATATTTTCTCTAGTTTGCTAGCTATCTGGAGCTTTGAAAACTGCAAAGAAGCAGGGGCAACTGGGCTACAAGGCACAAGAACAGTGAACCTCAGCCTGCCCACAGTTCTGGCTTGCCAGAGTAGGGAGTGATGGAGAGAGCCCATGATAAGGGTGAGTAGATGACAGCATTTTTCCACCAAGCAGTTTAAAAAGTGGCTTATTTGGGGGACAGGTGGCATGCACAAGCGTAAGACTGTGTGTGTTTATTATTGGGTATAGGTAGGTTATTTGTTTAATTTGCATACAATCAAAAATATTCCATTTTTTAATAGACTGTCAAAGCTGGAACTTTTTTCATTGAAGGCTCTGATACCTCTGATTTTAGCCCTGAACATTTTATCTTAAAATTAAGCATATATTGTCTGAATTTATTTTACTTATTAAATTTATATTCTTATTTTCTTATTTATATCAGCTTCCAATCAAAAGACTATACAACCTCCCAGGGTAAGTTAAAGTTTAATAAATGAATTGGGAATTTTTACTAGACAGGTTAGACTGAGAAATAGTAATTGGAATATTGAGCTCTAGTGCTCTTTAGTGTAATATCAAATAAGATAATGTTGAATTCATTCCACAGTGTTTGCATGAATGGGTCGAGTTCTGATTTTAAAAATCTGTTTGATCATTTTAGTATCAATGGGATGGGGTAATTGATTCCTTAAGATTACGTTGACTTATCACATGCAGAATGGCAAAGTTTGTGGATAGAAATACTGGTTATTAACTCTGATCAGTAGGAAGCGAATTCCAATATGTTGCCTTACCTTCTGGATCCACTGGATGTGCACACACAGAATAATCTCAGGCTTAAAAATATGAAGACAAATCTATATTAAATTGACATCAATAAAAATTATAATCTTTAAAATAAATGTAAATAATGTTGACAGATACCTGTTCTGAGATATAATTCATTGGCCTCTTCTTCCCTTTTATATACATTTTTCTTCTCAAAAACCAAAAACCTGTACTGCCCATTTCACTGTACGTTGGATAACTTAATAAGCTATCTGAGAAAATTCCAAGGAAAGGACCTTATATCATGGTGATGGACTCAAGAGCTGGTTGGTAAAAATAGGATCTGGAAAGGACCATCCTGCCCTCTGCTTCCTATGAAGGATTGGTGATGGATCTTAGTGGAATGCTATAGAGAATATCCTGGCTATGGCAGGAAGTGGAAGTTACATGGGCTCCCAAGTCTGGCGGACCTCAACAGACAGGCCTCGAGAGCAGGCTGGGGCAAGATGTGCTGCTCTCCCCACAGGATTTATTCTGGAAGGGCTGGTGCTAAAGCTGGCAGCTTTAAAGTGCTTTTTAGAGATAATCCATCCTCTGGGCCTATATATCCTAACACATATTCTTTCCCAGTGACTGAGTTGAATTTGCATGACTTGAAGCTTGCTGTCTTGCTCTTATCTCTTGTTTAACTATTATTTATTCTGTCGTTGCTATTTATGATTGCACTTCATTAATTTTTTGAGAAGCTTGGATTTCTTGAACTGAGACAGGCAGGGTGTGATGGGAAATTCTGCATAGAGAGTATTAAAGGGATAATACACATTATAAAAATATTAACTAGATTTCACAAGCTTTGCTTTAGCCTCTAATGCCTTATTTTGTTTTTTGACTAAAGAATGCTCTGTGTACCATATTGTTTAAAAGTTAGCATATGTAAGTTTTAGTGTAAATGGATATTAATAAGTTATATTTTTAGTTAATATGTTTTAAATATTTTCCAGAAAGCTGTAGAGGAACCACTTAATGGTATGTGGCTATTACATACTTGTATATCTCTTGACCCATTAGCAGATTATAATTGGAATTGGCTCAAAGGAGTTAGACTGCCCCATCTATGCCTTAGGAAGAATTTTGTTCTCTCTTGCCTTGAGACCTCTCTTTTTCTTGATTATTCATCAAGAATTGGGAGTGTTGCTTTTGTGCTATTCACATACCTGGGAAAAATGTACCGTCTGTGTCTCTCAGGTAGTTGCTTCCCTTAGACAAGTGACAGAATTTGGGCAAGGGGACCATTGCCCCTTTTTATTGGCCAACATTCAGCCCAACAGTCCCCCGGAGAGAAGAATCTCAGTTACCTCCCATTTCTGATGCTTAAGTTTCAGTAAGACTGTCCTCATGGAGTGAGACCAAAAATGTCTCAGTTTCTTTGTATATAAATCTGTCTGTATTCCTGAGTCTGTTCCCTTTGTGGATGGATATTGTGGGTGATTCACACAAAAGCTTGGTAATAATGTGGCAGCCTTAAAATTAATTTGTCTGTATAGTTGTGGAGTAGTTGGCATGATATTACTGCATATTTGTTTATATGTGATTTCTAATTATGGAACCTTACTAATTGCCTGCTTGCTTTGTTACTAACCCTTAGCATTTAAAGAATCAAAAGGAATGATGAATGATGGTAAGTATAAAATGTGTCTACAATTACAGATTGGTTAGAATATGGGCATCAAAAAGAAATGAACAAGTTTCTTGAAAGTGTGACTTTTTTTTAATTAAAAAAACACTGTCAAATCATAAAGATCCACATATCTTGATATATAAAATTTAAGTCAACTTTGTTTAAAATTACAAAACTACTTTAAAAGCTGTAGGATGTCATTAAGCAGATTCTCCAGTCATTTGGCTAATAGGAAAGAGAAATTATTGGGGCTGGTGCTGTGGCATAGTGGGTAAAGCTGCCACCTACAGTGCCGGCATCCCACACAGGTGCCGGTTCAAGTCCCAGCTGCTCCACTTCCTTTGGCCGGCGCCGCGGCTCACTAGGCTAATCCTCTGCCTTGCGGCGCCGGCACACCAGGTTCTAGTCCCGGTCGGGGCGCCGGATTCTGTCCCGGTTGCCCCTCTTCCAGGCTAGCTCTCTGCTGTGGCCAGGGAGTGCAGTGGAGGATGGCCCAAGTGCTTGGGCCCTGCACCCCATGGGAGACCAGGAGAAGCACCTGGCTCCCTGCTTCGGATCAGCGCGGTGCGCCTGACACAGTGCGCCAGCCGCGGCGGCCATTGGAGGGTGAACCAACGGCAAAAGAAAGACCTTTCTCTCTGTCTCTCTGTCTCTCTCACTGTCCATTCTGCCTGTCAAAAAAAAAAAAAAAAAAAAAAGAAAAGAAATTATCACTGTTTGTAAAATACTCTTCAGATTCAGTGTCTTGTGATTGTAGATGCTTTGTACAAGTTACATAGATAATGTGGCACAACTCTAGCATTTTGACAGTTTCTTTTGTGCATTTGTTGGTAATTTTGTTGCATTTAATCCATACAAACTTAATATCTCTGCTTTTTCAAGCAGGAACATGATTCTTACCTTTTGGGAGAAGATTAAAAAGACAGATATTTAGTCACCCCAACTTTTGCTACATTTTTCTTTTTTGGAACTCTGGGCTAATAATAACTTCGAATCTTTATTGAGTATATCAAAGACATATGTTTGCTAAGACTTAAAGATAAGTCGGTCTGAGATATCGAGTACTATAGACAAGTCATTTTGATTTTACCTTAACGTGTTAATGATTCCTTAGTTCTGTTGACTTTTAGTAATGTGTTTATGTTATCATGTGATCAAAGCATTTCTTCACACCTCTGATATTTACAGTCCTCCCTGAGCATGTAAATAGTTCTGCTTTGTCTTTTGCTGTTTTAAAGTCTGTGACCTTCCTGCTCCCCACCATAACAAAGCAAAGCATTCAACATACTATCTTAATTATATTATCCCATTACTTGAGTGTAGTGGATTTTGACATTAAATTGATGTTCATATATTAGTGAAGTAAGTTTAAAATGCTTAGGCTTTTGTTTACTGAGTCACAGATTTTTCTCACTTTTGTAGGTCTGGGTCACAGCCTTTAAAAGCATGCTTTGTATGCAAGCCACTCCCTCCTAAAATGAATTGTAGTTAGTAGGAATAAAAATGGACGTTAAAAAAAAACACAACTCTGGTATCTGGAATTGGTATGGTTTGTTTATACCTACATTGTGGTGTCCTGTTTTTTAATTTCTTTTCCTACTGTGGTGGTATTCTCCTGCAGTTGTATGAAGAAACTAAATTTTCTTTGTTTCCAGAAAACCAGTGTAAGCCTTGAGTTGGGTGCCTCTCTGTTACATGCCTTGGTTTTTTGTTGTTGTTTTGTTTCTGAACCACTGCATCAGGAGAGAGTATGAAGCCTTTTTGTTCTGAATATTTTCTTTGCGGTTCATGAAATCTATGATGACCTTTGTAATTTCCCTTAATTTTGCTAATTTTAGCTCATCAAACTTTTTTTCACCTATCTCTTTGATGGGCTCTTCCTACTGATATACAAGGTGCTTTCCTGGGTATTCTAGTCAGTACCATTTCCTCTTTCAGTTTTGTTCACTGCAGTTTGCTTTGAAAAATCAATATCTCTTGGTTTTTTTCAGAAAACAGAGATGATCAGACTGTTAATTTTTGTTTGGCATTAACCTTTTACTTACTGAAACTAGACTAAGGATTTACCTGGTTCCTGTCTCTGACCTTTGCAGATCTATTGTCTTTATTTTTAGATACTAGATATCTGAAGCAATTCCAAATTTTTTAAATGCCTCAACTTCTATTTTGAAGCTCCCTCTTAAGTTTTAAAGACTTTTGAGTGTACAGGTAAAAAAATTGTTTGTGATCTCATTTGAGAGAGAAGTAGAGAGAGTGAACTCTCATCTGCTGATTCACTCTTCAGAGGCCCGCAGCAGCTCAGGCTAGGACAGCCTGAAGCCAGGAGCTAAGGACTCGATCCAGGTCTATCACAAGGGGGGCAGAAACCCAGGTACTTGAGCCATCCCCACTGCCTCCCAGGATCTGTGTTAGCGGGAGGCTGATGAGGAGCTGGATCTGGGTATCAAACCCAGGCTTGGGATACAGGATCGATGTCTTACCCATTAGGCCAGATGCCTCCGTGCTGTACCCTCTATTTCTTTCTTTTAAAAAAAAAAATTACTTATTTACTTGAAAGAGCAAGAGAGAGAGAGAGAGAGAGAGATTGAGATTGATCTTCCATTCACTGATCCACTCCCCTGATGTACCCAACAGCCAGGACTAGGCCAGGCCAAAGTCAGGAGCCAAGAATTCCAGCCTGGTCTCCCACGTGGGTGCCAAGGGCCAAAGTACTTGGACCACCTTGCACTGCCTTCCCAGGCACATTAGCAGGAAACTGGATCAGAAGTGAAGTGGTTGGGACTCAAACTGATATTCCGATGTAGAACACCGGCAACAGAGGCTGCAGCCTAACGCACTGTACCACAATGCTGGCTCTCAGTTTCTTAATAAATACAAAATACACACAAATGGTGGTTATAAATAGTGATTATATATCCATTTTTCAACTTTCCAGAATAACTGAAATGAAGTGATGGACTCCGATTTGGAGAGCAGGAAGACGTGAAAGGAATACACTTGTGTTTACGCACCATGGCCTTGATGATTCACTCTTGTGGAGAAGAAAACAAGTAACTGGTTTTCATCTATGGGAGAACATAAGTCATTGACCCTTAAGTGATTGTTACAGTTAAGTTTTTATTCAAAGCAGCTGTAATTTAGTTAATAAAAGAACCATGATTTGTGTTGTGTGCCCGATTGAGATACAGTTTTCTACTGTTGTTTTTATGCAATTAAGGGCATTAAGTTGAGGGGGCAACTTCCAAGAATGATGCCTTTCAGACACTAGGGCCTCCTGGCTCTTGGTTAAGTGGGTTCTGACTGAGAATTCCCAAGCACTAACCTCGTGGTTACCCGGGGATCTCTATGAAAAACAGTGGCTTCCATCAAACCCCAGCGAAACTCAGGTTCACGGCAGCTTTGTTAGTTGTGGTGTCAGCTGAATACGGTGTCTGCCACTTCCGGGTCAAGGGGTTGGTGAACTCAGTACAGATGAGAATTTGGTGGGGACCACCTCATAGGCCACCTGCATGGGACAGGGTACTGAGGAGGGCAGTGGTCTTCATTCTTGGGGGTTGCCATTCACATACTCCCCCTTCAACATGCCATGTTAACAGATCCTTACCAGACTTAAGGTAATTGTATTGATGGCTGTGTTTTCTTTGATTCACACAACCCTTGTAACCCTGTCTTGTCCTCTTGTTATTTGCTTCTGCTGTATGACATGTAGCACCTTTTCTCCTCCTTGAACATGGTCCTGTGACACAGTAGCATCAGTTGTAGGAGGGAGCCAGACTTCTTCTCAGAGCCCTGTGTTCACACTCTGCAGCAAAAATAGCTATGGTTGTAACATATGTATTCCCTTCCTCTGATTTGAAGGCAAAAGTCTAGAGCGTTTCTTCACTTCTTTTCTAATGGGGGGGGTGGGGGGCATGAGAAAGAAAGCGAGATTGAAATTTTCACTCAGAGTTCCCTGCATGGCCACGTGTCTCCAGCAGGCCCCTGGGCCAGCCCTGAAAGGGTGGTTTTATTACTGTTGTATCTGTTGCATGAGAACCACTCATAACCTTCCTCCTGTAGTCCAGCCTCATGTCCCCTCTTCCCCAAAGACTGAAAAGTAAGACAAACCCACCACATCTCCTACCCCAGTTAGAAGAAAACTAACGTTCTGACAGTTGTGATCGCCTGGAGTACTTTTAGACTCTTAGCACTCATTTTTTACCTCGTTTGTGTGTGTGTGTGTGCGTGTGTGTGCATACGTATAAGATAGGCACATGCATCTTCTGTACGGACAAAAATGGGATACCTACAGGAGAGCAGTTGTTAACTTCGTGCTTTTAGTGAAGACGTTTGAAAACAGAGACCTCTATTGGGTGGAATTATATCTGATGCAAGTATTTGATCACTTAAACCTTTAAAAACTCTAGGTAATTTGTCAAGCTTTTTGACTGCTCACCAGTACCCTCTGAAAATACTAGTAATTCTTACCTGAGTAATAAGGCATTCATATTTGTAGTTGCATTAATAGTGGTTATTTCTTAGTCCACTGAGTGTTCCCATGTGCCTCTTTTATGCCACTTTTAGTGTCATATTTCATATTGGGACCAAGTGGTTTGCCGATGGCAAACCTAAATTTATGACCTGCTGAGACCTCTTAGAAAACTGAACACACTATTAAGACCATTCTTGAGGAAAAAGAACATTCTTCCCTTACTGGGTAGCTGTCCAAAATATTAGCCTGTGTGGAGGGAGCTGTATTCCTTTATAGAAAACTGATGGCTCCTGCTGCTCTTTTTTCCTTCTGAAAATGTTTATGTTTTGCTAATATAGTTTGGTAGTTTAGTAATCAGTTCTGATGAAGAAAAAGCAGATGGAATTTTAAAAGATATAAATTCCTATTCTCTGTTAAGAAACCAGGTAGGAAAATCTTTATAGTAAATTTTTTTCATAAACTGTAGTTGTACTTTTTAATATGTAGTACACTCATTTATTTGGGGTGTAATCCTGGATCTCCCAGTCTTTTCTCTTTGATACTGCCTGCCTTTTGAGGCATTCACTGCCCTCGACAATGCCACCAGTGGTGGCAGGGAATTGCCAGAGCTAAGTGACTCTTAATCTAGTTGTCAGCTTCCCTGGATAAGGGACCACAGCAGCAGGTGTCCTCTCGCTTAGGCATTTTCGGGCCAATTCCTTT
Organism: Lepus europaeus; assembly: GCF_033115175.1. Lineage (NCBI taxonomy): Eukaryota > Metazoa > Chordata > Mammalia > Lagomorpha > Leporidae > Lepus > Lepus europaeus. The sequence goes on along the minus strand of NC_084828.1, from coordinate 63,250,413 downwards.
CCTTTAAATCAGGCTGGAAATGGCTTCCAGTTTCTGTCACATCAAATTTAAATTGCTAACGGTGTTTTGAGCATCATATAGCTGTTATACCCCATAACATGGATTTTACTTTCTGATTCCAATTTTTGCCATCTACTCAGTTGTCTTTATTGTACATCCTCAGAGTGGCACCATTTGTCATTTTAAAAAAATATTTATTTATTTATTTATTTGAAAGTCAGAGTTGAGAGAGAGAGAGAGAGAGAGAACACGCTTTCATTTGCTAATTACTCCCCAGAGGGCCACATTGGCTGGGATTGGGCCAGCCGAAGCTAGGAGTCCAGGAGCTTTATCCTGGTCTCCCGCACGGGTGACAGGGGCCTAAGTATTTGAGCTGTCTTCTGCTGCTTTTCCCAGGCCAGTGACAGGGAGCAGAATCAGAAGTGGAGCAGCCGGGAGTCAAACCAGCACCCATATGTGATGCCGGCGTCGCAAGCCATAACGCCAGCCCCCAATTTGTCATTTTCTGCAACCACTTCACGCTTTTGGCCAAATCAAATTTTTCTCCTCCTTCAGAACGTTCTGCCTCAGCCCTTCCCCCCACCTTGGCTCACTGCTGTGCTCTGCAGCATATCCCATCTGTCTAGCTGCTCTTCCATCTCGTAGTTTTCTTTCCCAGTACCTCATGCCCTTGGCTTAACTATGTTGGTTTTTGGGCTTGTACTTCTCAGTCAGTTTTAAAAATTCCTTCCACAACAAGAGCTTTCTTTTCCTTCTCTGTTTCTTCTGTTCTTTGCATACTCAGTACATAAAGTGGGATGATTAATAAGAGTTGGCTACATTTAGATTCCCCACTGTTTTTAATATGGTGAGCTAGAGAGTTTTCTTTTTTGTCCAATTTCACATGCTCTAAAAACCTTACAAAGTGATAGTTTTCCACCTGGAGACTCCAGGTCCATTCTACTTAAATTCTTCAGAATGTCAAAATGCAAATGGGAGATCTCATTTCTGGGAATAGTACTCTTTTCAGGATGCTGTAGTCAGTATGGTAAGTGACGAGCCAAATTGTGATTTGAGTCAATAAAGCTCAAAAAGTGATAATTTGACTCTTTCATCTCATTAATAAGAATTACTAAGCTCTGTATTGCTGTCTAGATGTCTTTTGTCCGAAACTGAGTGTTGAAAAGTGGAGAGCTGTGACGTGTATGTGGAAACACACATCCCTTTACTTACCCACTATAGGGAACTAGAGAAGTGATTGGCCACACTTTATCTTTTTTATTGCATTTTATTTGGTGGAAGGTTTGTTTAGAAATGTTAGTTGTACATGTGTCATATTTTTAAAAGCACTTAACTGCCACCACCCACTGGGGATCCTTTCTTAGGTCATCTTATGTGACTCACAGGGGTAATCCAGATTGGTCAGGAAGTTCTACCTGGCTTTAGCTCTGATCCTTTGAGACCAGCTTTCCCGTAACTTCAGTCTTTTGAAATAGAGAAAGTATTTGTAATAAGCTTCTCTGCAAGGCAACATCACTGGAATCTAAAAAGTGTTGTTATCATGGTTAACGAGAGAGGAAAGCATTTTTATTTTATTAAATGGAATGTTATTTACAAAAAGCCATTGTTGAGAGTTAGTTCCCACATCATATAAATACCCATTAACCATTCGAGATGAAGAGAGCTCCAGTGTTGCTATGTGCAAGACCCTCTCCTGGGGGGCTTTTTTGCATAGCAATTACAGGTGTGCAATTTGTCAGCAGTCATTTTTTGCAGTGATTTAAAGACCAAAGTTGTTTTACAGCTGTGTTACCGTTAAAGGGTTTTTTTTTTTAAATATGTATTAAATCAATTTATCACTGTTTGAAGCTTTGAATATCTGCAATCTTTGCCAAGAAACTTTTTTATTTAAAAACATAACTTTGTAAATACTACCCTGTAATATTATATATACCTAATAAAACAGTTTAAGCTATTTTGTTGGACTATCTCTGTTGCTGCTACAGCAGACCACAAGCACACTTATGAGAAATTTAGTTTATTAATGTATTTTCTAGTTGTCCATATTCTATAGAACAATGCAAAAGATTATTTAAAATAGTAATTATAAATTCATTTTTAAAATATAATACGCAATGCATAAACTTTTAACTGGAGCCTAGTTTTGATTAAAAATTTTAGACAAGTCCAATGTGTTTTGTAATTACTTTTCAAGTCATTTTTCCTAGGGTATGGTGAAAATACCACATGAGAAAGTGGGAGACCAATGTGCTGGCCATCTTGGCGAGCTGCAGAAGACCCGGGCAAGCCCCTGGCCCGTGTCTCAGTAGCCATCCTTCGCTGCAGAAGGAGATAAGCCTGATCCAAAACTGAAATCTGCGGGTCTTCATTTTAGTTGCTTATTAATTAGGACTACGCTGACTGCAAATGAAAGAAAGCCTAAATCAAAGGAAAATGGGATCTCTGGCTCACTAACCTGAACCTTGAAATGTACAGCTGGCCTCAGGCCAACAGCACCGCAGGGGCCAGGGACTTCCACCTTTACTCCCTCCTCAGAGTGGCCTTGTTTCCCAGGCTTCCTTTGATGGTAGACTGCTGCCTGCAGGCCCAGACCACCACCTCCCAGGTTCAGGGAGAGTCGAAGGGTGAAAAGGGGTGCACTTCTCGCTCTCTCAGCAGTCCTGGCTGTCTCCGACTGCACGTTGGTGCTCGGGCTAGTCCGCCATCCCTGACTCAGTTACTGAGCCCAAGCGTCTCTGCACTCCCGTGGGCCCAGGTCAGTTCCCTGCTTTCTCCTGGAGAGGAGGTTGTTGGCTGTGCATAGAGGGGCGAGGGGCAGAGGGCAGCAGGAACTTCACCTGAAGCTAAGCCCAGGGGCTGTTAGCAGGTGCGGATTTGGAGTACAGGATTCCCGGCAGCGCTGAATTCCTTCAGGTCTGTACTCTGTGACTGCATTATACATGTGATTATCAACCTGGAAAATATTGGACAGCAGAGTACCGTCTCATTCCTTACCTCCTAGGCAATGTAATTTTTATGCATTTATGAGAACTTTTTCGTTCTCAGCGGGAGGAACTAATGGAGGCCAGAAAGCACTTAATGGCCTGCGTCCTGCACTGAAAGCTGCTCTGTGTTCTAGAGAACTGTCTGTCCTCTGCCTGATTAGAACTCCCGTGGAGGTATGGGCTTCCAAATGCAGCCAAGCTGTGTGTCCATGCAGCACCTTGCCACCTGTGGGTCTCGGGATTGACAGCGTTAGAAAAGAAGGAGCTGTCATAATGCCATCCAAAGACCTGCTGTCTCCAGCAGTTCTGAGGTTGAAGCACAGTGGGCAGTGTTTGGTGTCCGAAGTGAGTCTGTGCCAGAACTCTCACACCCAGTCTTTATTTTCCACAGCTTCTCTGCTTGGGCCCCCTTCCACCTAATCAGAGGGAAGTGAAATATTTTAATCCTAAATTATGGGTAATTGGACTGATTATTCAGGGCTGAAGACGGTGCTATCCACTGCATGAAAATACTGGGGGACTTCATGATGAGAACGCTCTGGAATTCTTTGGCAATTCTTCCTTTAGTCATTTGACTAGAAGGCCACAGTCAGTTCTGAAAAATGGCCCATTGTGGAAAGCAGGTACCTTTGCCCCGTTTGGATGGGGAGGAACGTTTGGGGAGGAATCCAGTTTGTGTAGAGATGATTTGTAAGTGTGCACACTGCAATCTGGTGGCCATCCTGATGCCAGACAGCATGCTTGTTCGGCAGATTTGCAAAGCTGCTGCCATTGCTCTCTTAATGGACAAACCCGTGCCATGATAGAAGGCTTTCTAAGCACCCCTATTTAAAAAGAATATAATTGGATCATTGGCTGCCGTCTAAAAAAGAAACACTAGTTTTGCTTCCAGATTTCCTTTGGGTTGCCTCAGAAATTCCTCGAGGTTAAGCCGACAGACAGCCTGTGAGCTGTGGACTTTCTAAACAAATGAGTTGTTTGAAAAGTTGAAGTGTGTTGGTTCAGACATGGACTATATCTACTGTGGAGCTCCTCTCTTTCTGCTCCTTTAAGTGAAGAATGTGTTCTGTCTTGATCTTGAGGATGCCGTAGTTAAGCTACCCTGCAGGAAAAGTGAATGCTTGCCTCTGTACCAGCCGTCATACATGCAGCAGAGAGATCTCTGACGTGCTAAGGGCAGCTGGGAGTGCTGAATCCTTTGTTCTCCCCACTGCTACTGCCTCCTCCCGTAGTTGGAGGAATAGCTGCCCCACAGCCTCAGTGGAAAGCCCTGTGGTGGCTCCTCTCCAGCCCCCGCCCCCCCCCCCCCCCCAGCCTTCCAGGCAGCTCTTTCGAGGAATGCCTGTCAGTCTCCAGGGAGTTTCCACCCCCAGCTCAGCCAGACATTTTTAGAATGCGATGCTCATAGCCTCGTTTTTGCAAGGTAGTTTAGCAGATGCATATATTCGGTTACCTGAAGAAACCCTTCTTTACTGCAATGTTCTCAAATATTTAAATCCTTACAGTTGAATTGGTTAGGTGTGTATCTTGGAATTTTTTAAAAGATTGATTTTATTTATTTGAAAGAGTTGCCGAGTGAGAGGGAGAGACACAGAGAGATGTTGGCTTTGAAACGGGATCATCATGGATTCAGTAGCCCCACGTCTCCTCATGTCTTTAAGTACGTGCCAAACTGTCAGCAGCAATTGTTCCAGTGACAGCTATTACTGATTGGAGCGGCAGAGATTACCCTGAATTCTCTGAAGAAATACACCAGGGCATTTCCAAAAATTCATGAGGGGAGCAGGCATTTAGCTTCCCAGTTAAGATGCCCGCACCTCACAGTTCAGTGTCCGGGTTCAATCCCTGGATCTTCTGGCTTCGGTTACCCCCCAGTGCAGACCTCAGGAGGCAAAGGTGATGGCTTAAATCATTGGGTTCCTGCACCCACATGAAGACCTAGATTGACTTCCCAGCTCCTAGCTCCAGCCCAGGCCTTGCCCTGGCCATTGTAGACGTTTAGCCGATGGATAGGAGCCCTCTGCCCATGTCCTTCTGTCTGTTTCAGTATCTTTTTGTCTCTGCCCCTCAGAAAACAAAATTTCCATGGGAAATGGAACAGAGGCACATTTATTTTGGTGCAAAAATTTTTGAAATCAATGTATAATTTATTCATAAAATACGTTTTCCACAAACTACTTTTTGAAGAATTATTTATTTATTTGAAAGGCAGAATAACAGGGGCCAGTGCTGTGGCGCAGTAGGTTAATCCTCTACCTGCAGCGCCGGCATCCCATATGGGCACTGGTTCTAGTCCTGGCTACTCCTCTTCTGATCCAACTCTCTGCTATGGCCTGGGAAAGTAGTAGAAGAGAACCCAAGCATCTTGGCTCCTGTACCCACGTGGGAGACCCAGAGGAAGCTCCTGGCTTCTGGCTCTTGGCTTCGGATCAGCCCAGCTCCGGCTGTTGTGGCCATTTGGGGAGTGAACCAACGGATGGAAGACCTCTCTCTGTCTCTCCCTCTCACTGTCTGTAACTCTGCCTCTCCAAAAAATAAAATCTTTTTAAAAAATAAAAGACATGTATGTTAAAAAAAAAAAAAAACCTACAGAAAGAGCTTTCTTCCACTGATTCACTCCCCAAATGGCCGTAATAGCCAGGTCATGGACAGGCTGAAGCCAAGAACTCCATCCAAATCTCCCACGCAGGTGATGGGCCCAAGCACAAGTACCGTCCTCTGCTGTTCTTCCCAGGTGCATTAGGAGGGAGCTGGATCAGAAGTGGTACAACCAGTACTGGAATCAGCACTCTGATCTGGGATGCTGACATCCACAAGCAGTGGCTTAGTTTGTTTGCCGCAGTGCCAGCTCCTTCCACATACTGATAGTACATTTGTATTCAAAAGCATCAACAAATATTTTTTCTCCTTTCTGTTTAAAGAAAAATGTTGGAAAAATTATGAATCCTTTCTACTTTAAGCAGGTTGATAGATGGTGGGGGCATGTGGTACTTGTCTTAGAATTGTAGTTGAAGGTATACAAGGAAAAAGTTCCAGTTAAGGTTTTTCAGAAGCATCACATTTTAGTAAGATTACATCCTCTGGTAGTTAGGGCTCTAGAAAAGTATTGACTGCATCACTGACGGGCCTGGGTTGGAATCTTCCCCCACGCATCATCCTTGGCCTTGGGGTCAGTAGTGTCCCTTTACTGTTATGGATGGACCAGATTTGGAGCAGGGATCAGCAGCCTCTTTGCCTCCTCTCCAAAGGCAGCTGGGATCCTCCAGAGGAGTCATAACATGAAAGGGACGTCTCGGAACAGATTTTCCCTGAGCATTTGGGCCGCCAGGGAGGCCACTCCATGGCTTTCAGAGGCGCCGAAGATGCCAGGGTCACCACCACCACCCCACCACCCCCACCCCATGCCAGTGGCTTGCCTGTGACTCCATCCGATTCCTCTGAGAACTGAAACTGCCCGTCGGGTCAGGTGTCCTTACACAGAGCACAGCTGCTTCCCATGCCCACAGCCCCTTAGAGCTCCCGGATCGGCGAGGGTGTCAGAGGCGAGCAGGGTGCTAGGCGATAATCAGCTCTCTGCAAAGCCCTGCCTCCGACTGCCTTGCTCAAAGCAGCCCGGCACGGAGGTCGAGACAGTCGTTGACTCTTTTAGAAAGCAGCTCTTTGTCATTGTCCCCTGAGATACAAAACCACCACAATCATTTTCAGTCGATGTAGAAAACAGATTCATTTTTTTAAAAAGTCTAAAACAAAACAGAATTCCTGAATCAACACATTCTGAGACCCTGGATGCCGTCCAGATCGGCCCTGGCAGTGACTCAGGTGCTGATGAACCACATTTCGTGAGAGGCTCACTTCCCTGGGCCTCCTGGGTGTTTGTATTCTTCAAATTGAAGATAAAAACAAGGGATGGTCTCTTGAGGTGAAAGGGAGAGAGCAGCATGGGTTCTTCCAAAGACTCAATAAGATAATAGATTTTTTTAAAAGCTGTTGTTGAATGTAACTTACTTACCGTTTCAAAGGGCTTTTTAAAATGAAATCTTTGCAAGCAACAGTAAAGAAATCTCGAACCCCCTGGGGTGACGGTTAGAGTCCTGTCAGGGATTTAAATCTAATTATTAGCCTGGAATAGAGAGGAGAGAGAACCGGCCAAATGTCAGCCTGCAAAACAATAATAGCAATAATAGCCGCCGTGTTGTGTGGCGGCCTGGTGATTAGCGCCTTGAAGGACAGCTCAGCCCATCTATTCTCACCCTTGAAAGAAGGCCACAGAGGTTCTGTGTTTCCTGATCCTTGGTTCTTTTTATAGGGAATCCAGGTGCTTCCCACACGTTAAATCTCCTCTCTTCTGAGCCCCCAGGGGAGGCCTGATGGCCGGCTCTAAGTGCAGGCACAGAGAGGAGAGGCAGCGTCAGGTCGCCCCACACCTGCACCTCACCAGCCATGTGATCTGGAGAAAAGAGTCCAACTTCCCCATGCTGCAGTGTCTATGTCACATGGAGATCATGTACATAGCACAGTGCTGGGCTCAGGGTAAGTGCTTAACACACCTAAGTTCTTTCTCTCTGTCATCTTCCCATGATGCATTGGCTGGGTGGGAAAGTCTTAGCATGACAGCATGTAGAGACGAGCATTGCATATACTGGAATATGTATAATCCTATGCTGGGTGTTTGCCAAAGAAGCAAATAGAAAAACAAGTACAGCCAAACTGCAGACGTGCTCATGCCAAACACAATATCCATGCGAGGGCACCCTGTGGTTCCCATAGTGAAACTCAAGGACAGAAGGTGGGGACACTAGGCATTCGATAATCCTATTTATCCTTTCCTGGAATGCAAAGAAGGTAGGAGGAAAGGAAGCTGCCCCTGTAGCACATGAAGCCTGCCAACACTGCTCAGCTCCTCCGTTTATTCATTCATGCCAGAGATTGGTTCTCAAGACTTCTGACAATGTGTTAAGAGTAGGCCCTCCAATCACACTAGACAGAATGTGATTAAAAACTTAGAGCTGTCTTCAGGCTAATAACCAGCAGAAACCAAGCCCAGGTGTATGGCAATGAAGGTAGATAGTGCAAATATTGAGGCCTCATAATTTTTTTTTTTTTTTTTTTTTTTTTGGACAGGCAGAGTGGATAGTGAGAGAGAGAGAAACAGAGAGAAAGGTCTTCCTTTTTGCCGCTGGTTCACCCTCCAATGGCCGCTGCAGCCGGCGCATCGCGCTGATCCGAAGCCAGGAGCCAGGTGCTTCTCCTGGTCTCCCATGCGGGTGCAGGGCCCAAGGATTTGGGCCATCCTCCACTGCCTTCCCGGGCCATAGCAGAGAGCTGGCCTGGAAGAGGGGCAACTGGGATAGAATCCGGCGCCCCAACCGGGACTAGAACCTGGTGTGTCGGTGCCGCAAGGTGGAGGATTAGCCTGTTAAGCTACGGCGACGGCCTGAGGCCTCATAAATATTTTGCAAATGGAAGCCTTTCAGTCAGGGGGCTCTGATCAGATTTGGGTTAGACTGCAATCAGCGTGCTCTCTTCTCTAAACTGACTGCGGTCCTGCTCCCTCAGTCCTCCTGGGTGGCTGTAGCGAGCAAAAAAGGCAGCTGGTGACATGCTGTGAATTGGAAATGGCTTCTATTTACTTCTTCTCCGCCTACTCATATGGCCTCAGACGGTGCCCAGTTCAAGCAGGAATAAAACACCATGTGGGTTAACTGGCCTAAGTCCCTGGAGCCAAGTGTAGAAACTTGCTTTAGAGATTGATTAAAAGCCTGCAATTCATTTTAAGGCCTGGCCTTCTAGCCAGCCTTTAATGCCATCAATATTATATACTTTCCAACTGCCCAGCTATGAGGCATTTTAGCTCCTGACCCACAACTTGGCCAGAGATGCGTGGAGAATCAATGTCACGTTCCATTAAAAGATGCTTCCCTGTTGACGTTGGTTTCGTGTTTAGAAAGGCGACGATTATGCTAGAGTCTTTTCTTAGCCTGTCATCTGTCTCTTAGGGGACAGTGATGTGGAGCCAATCACAGCACCATAATCAAGTCAAAGCTCCAGCATGTGTGTCCCTCATTAGCAACATTGCCATCGTATGCTACCATAGACACCTCCCTCCCGTTTCTTCCTCCACATCCATTTCTGGCTTCCTTCCACCCAGAAATAGAAGTGCACTGCGAATCATGGCATTATCAACGCGTTTTCAGTGGGAAGGATGTCCTGAGCAGCACAACGTATAAATAAATTGCTTCTACACAGAAATTAACTGTGGAACCAGCAAGATAAACACCGCACAACTAATTGCATCCAAGCAAGATGAACAAACGCATTCTACAGAAAGAAAGGGGGGAAAAAAAAGCAACAGCATTAATGAAAATTAAGCAATATCTCAGTGGAACCAGTAAATAAATAAATAAATAAATGGATAAATAAATTTAATTAAAAACAAGTCCCAATTAGGTCTCACTTCTTAGTGAGCTGCTTAAATCAAGGAAGTCTAATGTTAAATGAGAAAAATCAACTGAGGACATCTCGTCATCTGCATTTAATCAAGATTTCTGTGTCGCATACGAGTTCTCAGGACAGGGAGCAGCAAGGGTGTATTTCGGAGTCTCATGCAAACTTTCCAATGACTTTTTGTTTAAAGGACTACAGATCTCCAGTTTCAGTGTACAAATCTCCTAGATGAATTGTGGAGGTTGCGCCTCTTCCCCTACAACTCTCACTCTGTGATTCTGATCAGAAGACACCATACTGGACTAATACAAGTAAATCCCATATCTGCATTATTGGTATTTTTTTTTTCTGATAAGAGCAATACATAAATGCTGGGCAAAGCATTTACTTGAGGTTTTGCTTCTTTCTAGCTCAGTTTCTTTCCGTGTTGTAGGTATTCCAATGTATTAGATTGGCAGATTCTGGGAGGTTATTCCCCTCTGCTATGTCTCAGCACCTTAACTTGGTTAATCATTCTAGGTTGTTCTCTCTCCATCTCCACCATTAACCAAGAACCCAAGGTGAATTTTTCGTCCATCTTCCTTGCTGGGTTTAAGGACCCTCTGCTCCTCAATCATGAGGATGGGGTTGGGGCCAGCAGGCTCTTCGCTAGAGGTGATTGAAGACAGTGCCCGAAGGCCCCTGCGAGGGAGGGAAGGAACAGGATAGGGGTAGGAACCACTGTGCCTGGCCCTGGAGTTGTGTGTTTGGTCCTTATTAAATTATTCCTTGCTCTTCCCCTCACCTGCCAAGAATACTTCCAGGATTGGTGAAAAGACAGGTGAGATAACATGTCAAACACCACAACGCCCTTGAAACAAATGTGCTGTGACATAGAAGTCAATGTCATTTCTTATTTCGCTGTCAATTATGCGAATCTCATTTTTTCTTTGCCCCACAAGGGTTTTTGGGTTTTTTTCTTTTGTCTTTCTTAAAGTCTCCATTTCCTGGCTATGTCGCTCTGAAAAACATTGTCGGCAACTAAATGAGTGCCTGCTCCATGCTGGCCACTACATAAAAACCTAAGAACTTGGCTAAGAGCAGACAAACACAGTCCCCTTAAGGTGAAGCTTATAAATTTAGTAAGTTTTTTACTTTCTGTGAATCTTAAATACCTCATTTTTACATAGGAAAATATAAAAATAAAAGACATAATGTTTTTATCTCTTTCTAGAAATATTTTTAGGGACCATGTAAGATGATATGGTTAACATAAAATTGAAATGAAACTGGGCCTGAAAAATTCCTGAACAAACAAAATTAACTAGGCCTTAAAAATAACCTTAACTTTGCTCAAACTGCAAACATAAGCAAAACTTAATTTGCATAATTTCTAGTAAATGCTTATGTCAGAAAATTTCAGCCGATTATAAGCAGCCAACTAGCATATCATTATGTGACTAGTGAACCACCAACAAGGTAAACTAACAAAGACAATTCTGTAACAGTACCCAATCAGATAATTTATTCAGCTTCCATATTTTTCCCATAAAATCTTGCCTGTAACACATGGTCATCAGAACAATAAATCTCTATCTAATATTCCCCAATTCATGAATGGCTTCTTACTCAAACTCTTGAATGTTATGGTGCCTCGTATTTATCACTTACAAGATAGAAAAGAGCCTAGTGCAATATAACCAGGAGCTCAGCAAATGTTACTCTTTTTTCCCCAGTTATAACTGGAACAGAAAAAAAAAAATTCTAAATCCTTACATTTTCCTACTTAACATCTTTTTTAGAGTATCATCAAGTAGGAGTTATTTTAAAAATGACCTGTGTGGGATTAAATACCAGATCCAGGTCGGCAGTCTCAGGACAAGGGGTTCTTTAAACCAGGCTTTCCCTGCCAGGATAGGTTCCTTTGCCTGGAGTGAAGATGCGCCCATTTGAATCTCAAGCAAGTGAAAGCCCTGCGGCTTCAGGATAAAGGGAAAGGCCTTGATAGGGGCAGCCAGAAGCCTGGCCGCCTGGAAGAACAGCTGTATACAGGAGTGGAGACCAACGGAAACACCCTCCTGAGAGGCAGCGTGGGCCTGGTGCAAAGTAAGCAACAGACCCTTTCCAGATGGATGTTTGGTGCTCACATCCAGAAAGAATGCCCCAGATTTCCCCTATACACACACACACACACACACTTCCTGTATTTTTTCACTGGCCTTATCCAGTTCTCCCAGTCTCAGCTCTAAAGTTCACCAGTTAAGTCAGTTTAAAGCCAGCTCAACTCTTGAGGGGCTGAGTATTCACGATGGAGACAGAAGCCACACAGTACAGCAGACGGAGTGCAGGGCAGTGAAAGTAGGGCACTCCGGATCTCACCCCTTAGCTGTCACTGATGGGCTGTGGGCCTAGACAAGAAGCTTTGGCTATGTGTAGAATGAGGAGCTGGCCTAGGGCTCACTGCAGCATTCCAGGCCTAGATGTCCCCAGGGCTCACTGCAGCATTCCTGGCCCATCATCCCTCCCATGAAGTCAGCAAGCCTCCAGGACTGCATTTCTTTTCCAGCCTCCACCCATGCCGAGAGGAAGAGGTGGCCTACAGGAAGCAGACTCCTGTTGATATGCAGACTCCAGGAAGGAGACTCTGCTGAGAAAAGCCCAGCAGACCTCTAAATAGTCTGCGCCAGCCCCCTGGCATCCCCTGAGAATGCAAGGACTAAGTCAAATTCAAAGATAGAGCCCTCCCAGCCTCTGAGGCTTCCAAGGTTCCCAGCTGCATGGGGAGGGCTACCCAGCTCCAAATAATTCATCAAGGACTGCCAACATTCAGAGTGGGATGGAAAGGGAGGGGTGTGCAAAAGGGCCATAGGCAAGTAGGTTCTATTTGGTATACATAAAGGTTTAAAAAAAAACATTGTACCAGCTGGTGGGCTGGCGCCGTGGCTCAATAGACGAATCCTCCACCTGCGGCACCAGCACCCCGGGTTCTATTCCTGGTTGGGGCGCTGGATTCTGTCCCCGTTGCTCCTCTTCCAGTCCAGATCTCTGCTGTGGCCCGGGAGTGCAGTGGAGGATGGCCCAAGTGCTTGGGTCCTGCACCTGCATGGGAGACCAGGAGAAGCACCTGGTTCCTGGCTTCGGATCAGCGCGGAGCGCCAGCCATAGCGCACCGGCCGCAGTGGCAATTGAGGGGTGAGCCAACAGAAAAGGAAGACCTTTCTCTCTGTCTCTGTCTCTGTCTCTCTCTCTCTCACTGTCCACTCTGCCTGTCAAAAAATTAAAAATAAAATAAAATAAAATAAAAAACACATTTGTACCATTAACAAAAAGAAAAACAGCAAAAATAGGGAGATTTTGCATTTTTAAAAAAATCTGGATTTCCAGCTTCCAATAAATACAAAAAGTAGATCACGCTGTACTAGGCCACAAATGACCCCATCCCCCAACAGTTTATCTGGAGTGCATAGCCTCAATCCTGTTTGAGTGGAATACTTGCTCCCCAATTCTCCATGGCTCTTCCACAGTCACTACTTGAGCCTGTATTTCTGTGTTTTGCTTGCAGTAGAGAAATCTTTCTCTTTGCCCATGAATTTACACAAAATGAGAAAACAGAACATATACCCAGAGGACTGTGTGTTTTACCAGCAAGTAGAGAAAGTGTCTTTGTATGAGTGAGGAATATTGCTAATGTTTACTATGCAAACTGTAGCATGTACGGTTCATGGACATTACCTGCCTAACTCTTGAGGGCATTTTCTTTTGTATTGCCTCTGCCTGCATGGTTTGGGGGAAGGAAATCAGATAGCAGCTGTTCATCCAGCCCCTTCTTTCTCCATACTTCATGATGGAATTACATCAGCAGGTCTATTGGCTTTAGCCTTTGTTTGCTCCTTTACTTGCAACAAACTTAACAAATCTCATCTACCAGTCTTCAAACGGGTGGAAGTTTGGGAACCTAGCCTTTAGCTTGTTTGCTTGTTATACTTACAACATGGGTTTCTATCATGCTCTTTTCCATCTTTCACTTGGATGAGGCATTCCGAACTCAGACTCAGACTCCGGTGGTGGAATTGTATCTTCAAGTCTAGAAAGGGGATTGGGAAGGGGACTGTTCGTTGCTCCTTTCCCCAGGGAAAGCAAAATGACCTTCCCCACCGCCCCTCCCCTGTTCTCCAAGCATGCGTGCAATATGCACCCACACCAGTCCTCCAAACGCAAGCTGGCTTGCTCCTTTCAGCCTCGTCCTCCTCTAGCAGATCGGACAGGACAGGGAGAGAAGCCAGCTGGTGCTCACTGCCTGATGACATGGCCTCTGCCAACCCCGGGCAGAACAAGAAGAGCCGCATCTTGCAGTCCTCAGCACAGCACCGGCTACTCATGGCAAAATGCCAGCCAGCCAGAAACTCTCGCAGTTTTCTGATTGTGGGTGTCCTGTGCTGCCTGGTTCCCAGCAGGGAGGGCACAGAGAAGGAGGTAAATGCTCACCTAAGCTCTGAAGTGCACTAAGATCGCTCTGCCTGGGCACTTACATTATGTTATGTGCAGTTTATAGGAACATCCCAGAGACAACGAGAACCCAGCACATAGGTTTGGTGGAGCTAAAGTGCAGTCCAAGATGAAGACCCCGGGAGGCTGCTCTACAGTCACAGCCACTCAATGATTTGATGCATACCTACTGGGTTCTAGGTACCTAAACAAACACACAATTTCCCCAACATCCGTGCCCAAGGCTGTGATCCACGTGAGAATTATGCTCATTTGTTGAGTGTGAATCAGATCTGGAGGAAATCATGGCAAATTCCTGAGACTTCTGTGTCTGAAGCTTCACGTGGAAGCAGTCAGATCACTTACTATGAACTGAGTGTCAACGCCCCCTTCCCTGCCGCCAAATGTCTGTGCTGCAGCCCTAATCCTGCATGTGAAGGTACTTGCAGGGAGAGCCCTGGATGTGATTCGGGTTGGGTGAGGTCATGAGGGTGGGGCCTTCTTAATGGGATTAATGCCCTCATATAAAAGAGCACCACGGCTCACTTAGCTAATCCTCCGCCTGCGGCACTGGCACCCATGATTCTACTCCCAGTTGGGGCACCAGGTTCTAGTCCCGGTTGCTCCTCTTCCAGTTCAGCTCTCTGCTGTGGCCCAGGAAGGCAGTGGAGGATGGCCCAAGTACTTGGGCCCTGCACCTGCATGGGAGACCAGGAGGAAGCACCTGGCTCCTGGCTTCGGATCGGTGCAGCGTGCCGGCCGTAGTGGCCATTTGGGGGGTGAACCAACAGAAAAAGGAAGACCTTTCACTCTGTCTCTCTCTCTCTCTCTCACTGTCTAACTCTGCCTGTCAAAAAAAAAAAAAAAAAGAGGGAGAGATAGATTGCTCTTTCCCTACCATGTGACAATACAAGAAGAAAGTCATCTGCAAACATGGAAAAGAGCCGTCACCACACACTAGATCTGGATCTGCACCCTGACCTTGGATTTTCCTGCCTCCAGAACTGTAACAAATAAGCCACCAAGTCTATGGTATTCAGATAGAGCATCCTGAGCCGGGGCATCACCCCTATCATGTCTTTGGCAATGAATTCACCCAATGATTGGTAGAATGACCAGTTAACTACAGGTACCAGCCAGTAGGGCTGGGCTAAAAACCTCCACCCAGCATCTGTGCTAGTGGAGCTTAACATGGATTCCATGAAAAGTGGGAAGAAGAACTTACGTGCCTATGTCCGAACGCTTTAGGTGTGTTGTCAGTCATTAAAATCCCACAACACCTAAGAGCAGGTTCCTTCAGACTTATTTTGTCCATGAAGCTTGGGAGCTCAGGGGGTCAGAAGCCCATCCAGGGCTGTCCAGCGGGTAACTGATACAGGCAGGTTTCAACCCAGTTTCCCTGGCTCGGAGCCCCACCTCTGCTTTTCACAGCTGTGCCAAAGAAGGCTGTGCTTGAGAAACTGAAGAAGGCAGGTGTACCCTAGTAGGCCAGACCTACGAGATGGTACCCTGGAAAATCCAGATGCAGCTATATGAAGGAAGGAGTTAGAAAGGCAGACGATAGAAGCCCAAGCACTACCACACAATACTTTAGCCCAAAAGGCGGAGCTTATTGCATTGACTAGGGCTTTACAACTGGGAAAAGGTCAGCGAGTTAATATAGATAGATAGATCGATAGATAGATAGATGGATTCCAGATATGCTTTCCTTGTGTTACATGCACACGCAGCAATCTGGAAAGAGAGGGGCTTACTGACCCCTGTTAAATATGGAAAAGAGATACTGGCTCTACTTCAGGCAGTACTGGAGCCTTTAGAGGTGGCTGTCATCCACTGCAAGGGACATCAGAAGGGAGATAATTATGTTAACCAGAAAAATGCATTAGCAGATAGAGCAGCTACACAGGAAAGTTTGGAAAGGGCCCTTATACCTCAATCTGTGGAAGTGGTTAAGGAACCGCACTATATGGAGCCTGAGATGAATGGGCCCAACAGCGAGGCTATACTAAAAATGCAAATGGATGGTGGATGCTAAATCATAATTATGCTACCAATGGCCACTCAATGGGAAATTATAAAGGAGATACACAACTCTCTCTACCCACTTGGAAAGAGATACCTTAGTACAACTGGTCTCCCGAGCTTTTGGAGGAAAGGGACTAAATACAGTCATAAAGGAAATGACTCTCTCTTGGCCACTGTGTTTACAGAATAACCCTCCCCATGTAAGGCCACCTCCCCTGTTGACTCCTGTGCAGAGTGGAACAGACAGGTGTAGATTGGCAGGTTGATTTTACCAATGTGCTCCCAATTAGTAATTATAGGTACCTCCTAGTCTTTATTGTTACTTTTACAGGATGGATAGAGGCCTTTTCAACCCGAACGGAGAAAGCACACAAGGTGCTTAAAGCCATGTTAAAAGACATCGTGCCATGCTTTGGACTCCCACGGTCACTCCAGAGTTACAATGGACCTTCATTTATATCTAAAATAACCCAGCAGAACCCGGCAGCTTCTGAGAATAATGATGACCATGCAGAAGACAGTGAGGATGGCAGTGACTGAAAGAGATCCAGCTCGTGAAGTGAACTCATTAGATGAGATAGGCAGAGACTCCCAGACCGAGAACAGGCAGGGTCTGTGCCCCTAATCAGCAGGAAGTAGCTACAGAAGATGGAGACTCAACGCCCATCAACATCCCCTTAAGATTAAGGTCTGGAGTCTCTGAGGGGGGAATGAAGTAGGCAGGCATACAGGTTGGAGTTGATCGGATTTGTGAACTGGAAGACCACGCCCCTGTGTGACCTCATGCTCCTACCTGATGCCTTTGCCATGCCCTTGTGTGGCCTCATTCCCCTACCTGGCCATACCGGGGTGCCCACCAGCCAATCAGGTTAATTCACCACTCCCCTTTGGAGTGGGTTAAAAGCCTGGGGCACAGTGTGCCCAGGCCTGCTCTTTTTCCCTGGCGTCTTGCTAGGAAGGGGGCTTGCTGTAGCCCCACGCATCCAGGGTGCATGGCCTTCGGGCCACGTGCTCTAGGCTTCCTAGCCTAGATGCTCATCCACGTGGCTGGTTCCTGGTGCTCGGTATGAACCCCCATTCGCTTCTCTCTCCTAAATAAAGCTCTTGCTCTCCTATGCACCTTTCTTACTAAATAAAAGCTTAAAACGTACCATGCTGCCTCGTTTATCTGTGCCGGTATTTAGAATTCTTCTCTAAATATTAGGCAAGAACCCTCTTGGGCTTATTAATATCGGGGAGTTAGTAATAAGCCTGTGGTGAAATCGTAAGGCACCCCAAATTCTGGTAGTACATGTGGCACCCCGGCTAGCTTTTCTATGGAACTTTAAGGGGCCACATTTTAGTGTGAATTTTAGGGGGTCTTGTCCGATATCAAAACCTTTTCCGGTTCTGGCCTGTTGAACTCCCCTTGACTCCTGGGAAGCAAACTGGGTTTCTACAGTTGTATTTCCAAACAGCGTACCCACAGTTTCTTCTCAAATCAGCATCTTTTCCCAGAAGAAAGAGACATGTCAGCTGCTGATAAGACCAGATTAACCTATTTCAACTTAATGGCTGAGTTCAGACACAATGAAAAAAAAAAGTACATAGAGGATCAAAACTAAAGCTACACTCCACACAAGATTTCCTCTCAGGACTCCCTCAAGTTTTACTATCAAATATTTACTTTAGCTCCATAGGAAAATAGGAATTACCATTCTGCCTTGACTCTGAGATTCATAGATTGATAATTTGGAAATCAGGCTGTGTCCCAAAAAATCAATGCATAATGTTAATGTGATAGTCTTTTCTCTTCCTCTCTCCCGTCTCATCTGTGAGCATTGACCTTCAAGTAAAGAGACTTTAAAGGCTGCAGTTAAAACAATTGCATGTCTCAAAATCAATGAAAACTTAGGAGGAAATATGAAGTAGTGATAAGAAGTCTGGCCAGAAAAATGCTGTATCCCTAATACCTAGTGTACAGTATGATTTCAAAATATATTTGTTAAAGCATAAATAACTCTCAACAAAAGAGTCACTGGATTTTTTTGCTAGGTAAAATTTCAAACATCTACCAAAGTATATTATACTGAACTGCCTTCACCTAGCTTCAGTATTTTCTTTTTTTTTTTTTTTTAAGATCTATTTATTTATTTGAAAGTCAGTTACTGACAGGGAGAGGCAGAGAGAGTAAGAGAGAGAGAGAGAGAGAGAGAGAGAGAGAGAGAGAGAATATCTTCCATCCACTGATTCACTCCCCAAATGGCTGCAACAACTAGGGTCTCCCAAGTGAGTGCAGGAGACCAAGTACTCAGGCCATCCTCTGCTGCTTTCTCAGGCAAATTAGCAGGGAGCTGGTTGGGAAGAGGAGCACCTGGGACTCAAAACAAGTCCATATGAAATGCTGGCTGCACAGCCGGTGTCTTTACCTGCTACACCATAGCACCGGCCCCAGCTTCAGTATTTTTCAACTCATAGCCTAGTTCATCTGCCCCTACCCACTTCCTGTCTGCCTCAAGTAATTTTGGAGAAAAATCTCACACATCAGAGCATTTCCTCAATAAACATTTCAGTTTTCAGCTGTGAAAGACAAGACCACCCTTTTAAAAACAACTACATTGGCGTCATCACACTTCTTTAAAGTCATCACAGCTCCCTAAAAATAGTAATAGCTCTTTAATATTACCAATAGTCATTATTATTTACATTTCTTTAATTAGCCTATAAATAGTTTCTATCTCTGTTTTCTTTTTTTAATTTATTTATTTCAAAGGCAGATTTACAGAGAAGCAGAGGCAGAGAGAGATCTTCCATCCATTGTTTCACTCCCCAAATGGCCACAACAGGTGGAACTTCTTCCAGGTCTCCCATGTGGGTTCAGGACCCCAAGGACTTGGACCACCTTTCACTGCTTTCCCAGGCCATAGCAGTGAGCTGGATCAGAAGCGGAGCAGCCAGGTCCCAAACTGGTGCCCATATGGGATGACAGCACTGCTGGCAACAGCTGTACTCACTACACCACAGCACCAGCCCCTCTGTTTTCTTTTCCAACAATTTATTTGCCTCGGGATTTAAAGAGGGCCCATTCTCCTTCCCCTGTTTGTTGTGAAAGGAACTGGTCTTTCAATTTGGCAGGGGTTTTTGGCATCCCTGTGGTATTGTTTAATGTGTTTCCTTTGTGCCTATGTCTCTTGTGCATTGATACTTAGAGCTAGAGGTTTCTACAGACTTAGTCTGGATTTGTTTTCTCTTCGACCAGGAGATATATAATTTCTGGCTGTCTGTTTGGAAGTTATTAATTATTGATGATGATTGCTTAGGTCCTAACCAGCACTTTTGATACAACTGTCCCATTTACTACAACTACTGAAAATCTACATAAAAATAATGAGACTTTGGGTGTGCTAACCTATGTCTTTTTGTTTAGAAGGAAGAGCCATTCAAGTGCAATAAGTTCTTCAGTGACATGAGAGTTGTGTGGCTGAGCACCCTCACTAATCAAAACAGCAGTCTACAGAGGCCCATGCTGTGGCGTGGTGGGCTAGGCCTCCCCTGCCGCACCGGAATCCCATGTGGACACCAGTTCCTGTCCTCGCTGCTCCACTTCCGATAAGCTCTCTGCTGGTGGCCTGTGAAGGCAGTGGAGGATGGCTCAAGTTCTTGGGTCCTTGTACCCAAATGGTGGCCCAGAGGAAGTTCTTGGCTCCTGGCTTCTGATTGGTGCTGCTCAGGCCATTGCGGCCATTTGAGGAGTGAGCCAGCTATGAAAGACCCTTCTCTCTCTCCCGCTGTCTGTAACTCTACCTCTCAAATAAATAAATAAAATCTGAAAAAGCAAAAACAGCACTATACAAGCACCTGTTTCAGTTAGCAAAAAAAAAAAGAAAGAAAGAAAGAAAAGGAGGGGAGGAGGCAGTGTGTAGGGGGAAGAGAATTGCATGCCTTTTTATACAGAAACATTATTTCCAATTTTAAATATACAACTAGAACACTGAATTGTACACATAGAAATGCGATGTCTGGGGCCAGCACCGCAGCTCACTAGGCTAATCCTCTGTCTGCGGCTCCAGCACCCCGGGTTCTAGTCCTGGTTGGGGTGCTGATTCTGTCCCGGTTGCTCCTCTTCCAGTCCAGCTCTCTGCTGTGGCCCGGGAGGGTAGTGGAGGATGGCCCAAGTGCTTGGGCCCTGCACCTGCATGGGAGACCAGGAGGAAGCACCTGGCTCCTGGCTTTGGATCGGCGCAGTGCACCTGCCGTAGCAGCCATTTGGAGGGTGAACCAACGGAAGGAAGACCTTTCTCTCTGTCTCTGTCTCACTGTCTAACTCTGCCTGTCAAAAAAAAAAAAAAAAAGAAATGTAATGTGTGGACAGGTCTTCTACTCTACCCATGCAGTCTACTTGTGTATGGGTTTTAGGACCTGCACACCTCTTCTGGTTGGTAAGTCACGTTATTGTCTCCTGGTTAGTATTTAGAAAGTCACACCATGTATACTTGTAGCCAAAAAAGAAACCTCTCTGGCAGGCATTCAGGGAAAGAGTCTGGTGCACAAGCAGACCTCTTGGGGACCTCAACTGGATTCAAGGCAGTTGTGGAGACCAGAGTAGCTGCTGTTAGTTGCCTCTGTACATCCCGCCATTTCTTCTCCTTGGACAGACTAGCTTCATTATGTTTTAATCTTTGTATCTGTAGACAAGATAAGCATTAGAATGGTCCTATATCAAATTTGTTTTCCCACAATTTAACAAATTTTCATCACACCCAAGGACATACAAATGTATAGGCGTGTTGGTAGGTGTGTATGGTGTGATATAGATATATAGGTACACACGCGTATTACTTCTGAAACTAAAGTTGCACAAATTATCATCCTTGCTGTGTGTGATATATCCTGATACTTTCTTTTTTCCTGATACTATTTTATTCCATTGTAAAAAAAAAAATACTGGTTGTGACCGCACTAAATTTATTTCAAAATTCATTGGTGGATCATAGCTTTCATCTTGAAAGCTGCATCCTACAGCAAAGGTAGAGATTGAAGAGCATCAAAGTTTCAGCTGCAAGAATTAAGACTTTTAAGAAACTGGAGCATCATTACTCTGTGAATTAGAACAGAAATCAAAGCATGTCTATATTTGTCACATGATAGGACATTATATGCCCTGTCTTTGGTTGTCATTTGTGAACAGGTTAGTCTGGGAAGCAAACCAACATTCTACAGCAATCCATCAAGGAGAGAGAAGCCCCTACTGACCCTCTAGAGCCGTGCAGGAGCCCCCTCTCCTATTGAGGCCTTGATGGATCTGCCTTCTGAGCAACAATCATCCATCACACAAACCCAATCCTGTTTTTTCTAGCTCCACGGAGCACATTGCACCCTCTGGAGCCACAAAGGGGAGAAAATGTTCCTTCCAACTTGCCTGCTTGATGAATTCTTCCACCTCTGTGTAAAGCCCTATTCACAGGGCATGTCTTTTGGCTTTTGGTGTACCCCAACTATGACAGGTGAACTTGGCTGAAGAGCAATAAACTTGCTGTTACAGCTAATTCACGCATCTTACATTTCATTGCGTCTTTCCTTACAAAAACCTCCCAGCTTCGGGATGCTGGGGGGTAGGTGGAGGGTGACATTAAGAAGAAAAGAAAACCCTTACAATGTCAATAAGTTTACCCTTGAGATTCAGTCACATTCTCAGATGGTGTTTTCACATCAAAATTTGTTTATGCATTCTGCTTAGATTTTAATTTGTTTGGGCACAGGGTCAGCGCTGTGGTGTAAAGTGTAAAGACACTACCTACAGTGCCGGCATCCAATATGGGCGCCTGTTTGAATCCCAGCTGCTCCACTTTCGATCCAGCTCTCTGCTGTGCCCTGAAAAAGCAATAGAAGATGGCCCAGGCCAGCGCTGCGGCTCACTAGGCTAATCCTCTGCCTGTGGCGCCAGCACCCAGGGTTCTACTCCCGGTTGGGGCGCTGGTGCTGTCCCAGTTGCTCCTCTTCCAGTCCATCTCTCTGCTGTGGCCCGGGAAGGCAGTGGAGGATGGCCCAAGTGCTTGGGCCCTGCACCTGCATGGGAGACCAGGAGGAAGCACCTGGCTCCTGGCTTTGGATCGACGCAGCGTGCCAGCCATAGCGGCCATTTAGGGGATGAACCAACTGAAGGAAGACCTTTCACTCTGTCTCTCTCTCTCACTGTCTAACTCTGCCTGTCAAAATAAATAAATAAAAAAAGAAGAAGATGGCCAAAGTCCTTGGTCCCTTGAACCTGCGTAAAAGACCCAGAAGAAGCTCCTGGCTCCTGGCTTTGGATTGGCACAGCTCCAGCCAATTGGGGAGAGAACCAACAAGTGGAAGACTCTTTCTCTCTCTCTCCCTCTCTCTCTCTCTCTCTCTCTGCCTCTGCCTCTCTGTAACTCTGCCTTTCAAATAAATAAATAAATAATTTTTAAAATGGGCAGAAGTCAAAATTATTTCCCTTCATATTTTATTCAGCATGATGTGCTTGTTTTTCTGCTAAAATACACACACAGACACACACACACATGCACGCTCACATATACCAACGTTACTGTATAGAAAGTGATTTCTATGACACGGTTAATTTCCCATTTATTAGAAGCATAAAGCTCTTTTTCCAGAATATGACCAACTTAAAGGTGTTGGTTTATGTGTTAAGAATATTTCCATTAACTAGAAAAGAAGAAATAACCCATGAGTCATGAAAAAAAGTCTAAAAAGATTATTCTGATGTTTGTTTATCTTGAACTAAATTCATAGGGAAATAAAATCACTCTGGCAGCTAAAGCTGCACACTCACATTCTTTTGTATGAATTAATTATACTTAACTGCTCTGTAATGTCCTGATTAATTATTTCCTGTTCCAGTCAGTTGATTGTGCATTTTGATACGAAACCTGCATCGTGATGAGAATCTCGGACCTATTTCTCATCTCGCTGAGGGCCCCCGTAGAGCTGATCTGAACAGCCAGCTTCAAAGGAAGCCTGGATCTGCGTCAGTGCCCCAGGAGGGCTGTGTCAGACCCAGGCAGTGACGACGGAACTGTAATTTTGGCCCAGGGCATGGAATCACCACTATGCACAGGCAGCAATGAGCTGGAGATTTTTTTTTTTTAATTTATTTATTTGAGAGAGAGACAGAGCTCCCATCCACAGATTTACGTTTAACCCATTCCCTACACCCAAATTCCCTCCACAGCTGGGTCTGTGATGGCAGAAGCCAGGAGGCAAGGATTCAGTGTAAGTCTCCCACGAGAGGGTAGGAACCCATTTGCTTGAGCCATTACCCACTGTCTCCTAGGATCTGTTTAGCAGACAGCTGCAGTTTGGTGCTGGAGCCGAATATTGAACCCAGACACTCTGATGTGGACATGGTTGTGTTAAGGGGTATCTTAACCACTAGGCTAAGTGCTCGTCTCCAGCTGGGACTTTTAACACTGTGTTATTTGCGAAAAATCTAACTCTCCACCCTGCCCAAACCCTTGCGGGCTTGTCTCTTGCCCACAGGCTTGCTTACCTGTGCAGAGTTATCTAGGCTCCCATCAGCAGGGTGGACCTTGCCGATAGGTCCTGGAGACAGGAGAAGCCAAGTGTTTCAGTTTCCTGTTGTTGTTTTAACAAACCTCCAAATACAATAGTATTAAGCAATGTAAATACATTTTCTCAGGCACTGCACTGTGGCGTAATAGGCTTAGCCTCTGCCTGAAGTGCCGGCCATCCCATAAGGACGCTGGTTCATGTTCCAGCTGCTCCTCTTCCGATCCAGCTCTCTGCTGTAGCTTGGGAAAGCAGTAGAAGATGGCCCAAGCGCCTGGGCCCCTGCGCCCACATGGGAGACCCAGAAGAAGCTTCTGGCTACTGACTTCAGATCAGCGCAGCTCCATCCATTGCGGCCATTTGGGGAGTGAACCAGCGGATAGAAGACCTTTCTGTCTCTCCCTCTCTTTGTCTGTAACTCTACCTCTCAAATAAATAAATACATAAATAAAATTTGCAACAAATGCTATGGTTCTGTGTGTCAGAAGTCCAGAAATCAAGGCTCAGTGTGGCTGTGTATCTTCTGGAAGCTCATGAACGGAATTGATTTTCCATCCTTTCCCAGCTTCTGGGGGCTGTCATGTTCCTTGGCTCCTGCCCCTTCCTCCATCTTCAAAGCCAGAAGGGCAGCATCGTCACATCTCTGACCTCTGCTTGTGCTCACACAACTCTTCTCAATCTTCTGCCCCTCTCTTTCCCTTCTAAGGACACTGTGGTCATTCTAGACCCAGACAATCCAGGCTCATCTCCCCATGTCAAAGACTCTAAACTGGATCTCACCTGCCAGCTCCCTTTGCCATGCAGGGTCTATACTCAAAAGGTTCTAGAGATTAGAACATGAATGTCTCTTGGAACCGTTATTCTGCCCACCACATCGAGTATCCAGACTGAGCCTAAGCACACTGCCACCCCAGCAGGAGGAGAGGTTAGCCAGACCCACACAGGCACCAGCAGAGGCGGGAGAGGCAGTGTGTAGGTAAGAATCTTTATCTTAGCACAATGACTTAATGATGCCCCAAAGCCACCTTGCTTTTTCCTGGCTACTCATTAATTTCAGCCCAGCTTTCCCCAAAACCAGGGATCTGCTACTGGCAACCCAATGTACCCAACGAGCTTTGAAGTGTGGGTGGACCTGAGAAG
The DNA here is from genome assembly GCF_033115175.1 of Lepus europaeus. Classification (NCBI taxonomy): domain Eukaryota; kingdom Metazoa; phylum Chordata; class Mammalia; order Lagomorpha; family Leporidae; genus Lepus; species Lepus europaeus. The sequence continues at coordinate 63,225,823 of NC_084828.1, read as the reverse complement.
AGCAGAAGTGTGCCACCAAGTACCTGCCACAAATGGGTTAATCTCAGGCCACAGTTAGCATTCACACATTCAAAAGCAGCCCATGAGAATGGGGGAGGGGGGTAATGAGCTTTGGAGCCCAGGGGTGCAAAGGGGTCACCATGAGCCAGGTTCCCACATTGCCCCTTTCGCCTGCCCACAGCAATAGACAGCCAAGGCATCAGACACAGAATCTGGGGTCCGTAAATCTTCAGCTCATGTAACTGCTCTTCCCTCTGATTCTAGGCTCTCCAGGAAACTGGGATAATTAGACTTCCCAGGGAGCCCCCACCCCCAGGGCGAGGAGGGCTGTCAATCTCTGCTCTGCTTGACGGATAGACTCTATTTCTCATAGAAAATTAACACACCGGCATGCTGGCTTGCATTTATTCATGCCTTGGGAGATTAGTTAGCATGAGTCAGCATCTCCAAGCTGTCAATCTCTGGTCTGTGTGACAGCTACATACTCTAATTTCTCGTGAACATTAACAAACAGCTATGCAGGTTTGTATTCATTAATGCCTTGCAAGTTTAGGTAGCATGAGTTAGAAACAACTCTGATCAGCTCAGACGTCCCTGCAGAACTGCAGCTGCAATGAATTCCCCAGGACGCTTCTCTGGCCAGAAAAATCCAATCCCACCCCTACCACAAATTTATTTCCCAACTCTCCCTCTGATATCTCCTTGGACATCTCCAGGTGGCTCATTCACAGAGGCACCCTCTGGGGCCCTGCCACTCTGCAGCCTGCCCCAAACAACTTCAGAGCACCACTTACACTCTGCTGCTTTTAGGAAACTTCCCTTATCACTGCTCAAGGTTCTTTGGGCTTCTCTGTATTATGCTCTAAGGAGCCTGAACTTGGGGACAGCCTGTGACACAGCAGGTTAAGCTACTGCCTCTGATGCTTGCATCCCATAACATAGCTCTGGTTTGAGTCCTGGCTGCTCCACTTCCAATCAGCTCCCTACTAATGTGCTTAGGAAAGCAGTGAAAGCCATTTGGGATATGAATCAGTGGATGGAAGATCTCTCTCTCTCTCTCTCCCCCTCTGCCTTTCAGATAAATAAGTCTTTTTTTAAAACCTTTATAAAAAAGAATCTTACATTTTCCATGGGTGCTCTTGTTAACCCCATTTGCCATCTGTCTGCCGTACCATGAAGGACTAAGTTATTTTTTAAGATTTTATTTATTTATTTATTTGATAGGTAGAGTTATAGACAATGAGCAGGAGAGATAGAAAGAAAGGTCTTCCATCTGTTGGCTCACCCCCCAAATGGCTGCAATGGCAGGAGCTGGGCTGATCCGAAGCCAGGAGCCAGGATCTTCTTCCAGGTCTCCCACATGAGCTGGGGGCCCAAGCCCTTGGGCCATCTTCTACTGCTTTCCCAGGCCATAGAAGAGAGCTGGTTTGGAAGAGGAGCAGTCGGGACTAGAATCGGCACCATGTGGGATGCGGGCATCGCAGGAGGGGGATTAACCAACTGCGCTACAACACCGGCCCCTAGGTTTGTTTTTACTCATTCTTAGATGCCAAGTAAATAGATGCTCAATATTTGTTGAGAAAGTAAAAAACGGATGCTGTCTGGACCCTGACCCTTATGCCTCTATTTCAACCATGGCAGGTGTAAAATACAGGCTAACTCAACAAAGAATCAGGTGTAGGTATTAATATAAATTGAGAGAAGGTCACCTTTAAGATCAGACAGAGGTGCCTTTGTGGAATTAGCAGGAGGCTGCCCTCCTGGAGCAGTGGAGACACAACCCGATGGTACAGGACAATGCTGCCACAGTGACAAGACAGCAACGTGACATCTCTGACTAACAGCTGCAAATTTCTATTTGAATTTCCTGACATTTCCCAACTCTATGTGTCCCAGAGCCAGCTCGTCATTTGTTGTAATGTCAACTCTCATGTTTTCCTATCTTTGGATGCCTCCCAGGCCACTCAGTTTGGAGATACTTAAGATTTCTAATTAATAAATTAACAATTTGTGTGTCTAATATTACCCCTGCCTTAATTCTGAGTTCCATCTTGTCATCCACCAGAGTTGCCTTCTACTGTCCTCCTCTCACCTTTCCCTAGTTTCTTGAATACCTTTCTTTAAAATAAAATTTCTTTATAATCTCAACTCCTGTGCTGAAAGTCCTCCAATGACCCTATGACTCTTTGGAGGTTCTGCACTTCTACTGTTGTATGCATTCTTCTCTCCCACTGTTTCACACCCTAAAATCTTCACTTCCCAATTCAGTTTTTTCTCCTCCTCTAGGGCAGGCAAAGCCCATCGGTCTTCTTCTAAGTGACCATCCCCTCTCCCACACAGCTGCTCAGAACAGATGTACTTGCCCCCTACTCCCCCTCACTATTGAAGTTCAATCTAGCACCATGGCCCAGTTTAAGACTCAAGGTCTTCATGAAATTTTCCTCAACAAATTCAACCCACATATAGGGACTTACAGAGGAGTACTGAGCATTGAGCACAAAATAGACCTCAGAATACAGTTCCTTCTTATAACTCAGGACATTGGGCCTGACAGAGCTTAAACTTGCTCCCTTTTGGAAGCCACCACGTTTCTTTGCTGTTCATCATGGCAATAAATCATGGTCTAATCTATCAGGAAGGTTGGCTCCAGGACAAGAGAATCTATTTGGCTTCTTCTGTAGTAACCTTAACATCTTACTGAAAGACAGGTTTCAAAGGTTCTCAAAAAATTAACATTGAAAAAATATGAGTCATTTGAATCATGTGAGTACAGAGAAATGAGAGTAAAAGAGAAAGAATGGCTATGGGTACTTCCAGTCATTGCTAGCTAACTAGGTGGCCTGATTCTCAATAACGTATCCCATCAGTCACCTGGATTAACACAGCTCTAAGAGCTAATCCTTAAAATGTCTCTGTAGTTGGAGAGCCTTGTGGATTGGACCATGCCTCCTCCCCCACTAAAAGATATATCCACCTTTTTTCCCCCAGAAACCTTTTATTAAGGTATGCAAACTTCATGCATTTTATAAACACAACTTCAGGAACATAATGATTCTTCTCACCATACCCACTCTCCCACCTGCACTTCCAACTTTCTTCCTCCTCTGTTTCCTATTACTAACATCTATTTTCAATTAACTTTATACACATAAGATTGACTCTATACCAAGTAGAGTGCAACAAATAGTAAGAAAAAACAAGTGTTCCTCAACTGTCAAGACAAAGGCTGGTCAAAGTCATCACATACTTAAGCGTCAATTTCATTTCTATATTTGAGTCTTCTTCCTTTTTTTTGGTTAGTTGGGTCAATGGTGTGTCGATTTGGTTTATTTTTTTCAAAAAAGCAACCCTTCATTTTGCTGATCTTTTGTATTTTTTATTTCAATTTTGTTGATTTCTTCTCTAATTTTAATCATTTCTTTCCTAATACTAATCTTGGGCTTGTTTGCTGTTATTTTTCTTGGTCTTTGAGATGAATTGATAGCTCATGTATTTGTTGCCTTTCCAATTTCTTGATGTAGGCACCAATTGTGATAAGTTTTCCTGTATCCCACAAGTTTTGATATTTGATATTGTCATCTTTATCTATTTCCAGAAATTTTTTGATCCCCTTTTGATTTATTCAATGACCCACTGTTCATTCAGGTGCATGTTGTTCAGTCTCCATGTGTTTGCAAATATTCTAGAGATTCTTGAGTTGTTGATTTACAGCTTCATTCCATTGTGGTCAAAGAAGATGCATGATATGTTTTTGATTTTTTTCTTAATTTGCTGAGACTTGCTTTATGGCCTAGAATGTGGTCTATCCTAGAGGAAGTTTCATTCACTGGTGAGAAGAATGTGTATTCTACAACTGAAGGATGAAAAGTTCTGTAGATATCTGTTAGATCCATTTGATCTATAGAGTCAATTAACTTTTGTTTCCTTGCTGATTTTTTGTCTGGTTGATCTGTGCATTGCTGAAAGTGGGGTATTGAAGCCCCCATTACTATTATTTTGGAGTCCATGTCTCTCTTTAGATCAATTAAGATTTTTTTAAATAGTCAGGTGACCTGTAATTAGATGCATATACATTTATTATAGTCACATCTTCCTGTTGAATTGATCTCTTAATCAACACAGAGTACCCTCCATTCTCTATTTCTACACTTTCAAGAACTTCTATGATCTGTATATTGGGTCATTTGATAGTTTCCCATCAATAACAACACTGTTTTATAGTTTTCTAATTTCTTCTTCTTCTTTTTTCTTTTTTGATCTGACTGTGAAATTTCCAGAGGTTTGTTTTCTAACTTGGATATTATTTCTTCTGCCTCATCAAGTTTGTTCTTAAGGCTTTCGCCATATTTTTATTTGTTCTATTGAATTCTTCATTTCCAATATTTAGTTTTGATTTTCCTTTAAAATCTACATTTTGTGGGAAAATTTTCATTCATGTCATGTATGGATTTCTTTAGTTCATGAATTTGCTTCTGATTGATTCTAAGTAACCCTATGATCAATTTTTTTAAATTCATTTCTGGCATTTCACAAATTTCTTCATCTTCACATTCTAGTATTGAAGTGTTATATTATTTTGGGGGCATCATGTTGCCTCCTTTATTCTTGTTTCTAGAATTGTTTGATTTTATTATTAGGTATTTGTGATGATACTTGTTGTTTTTTTTTTTTTTTTTTTTCTCTGTGATGGCTTTTATCTTTGGACTATGCCTCTGTGACTTAGTGGGTATCCGCTCTTTCAGTGAATATCCAGAGGTGTGTGCTGGGTGTGGTCAGGGAGCTCTGCTCAGTGCTTTAGGGTGAAGAGAGTGTTCAAGGTGACACCTAAGTTGGGCATAGTAAAGCTCATTTTTTTTTAAAATCAGAGGAGAAGTTTGTTCTGCTCTGTTGGCATATTCTCACACTTACAACTTCTCCACAGAGGAGACCAATGCCTAGACGCTAGCTCCAGTGGGTACAATTTTCATCCATGCTGTCACAAGAACAACACAAAGGATCTGTGAAGTCCTCAGTGTGAACACAGATCCTGCAGAAATGACCCTCACCAAGGAATCAGGGAACCCCGAGCATGTGGTGTTGCCCATAGTAACTGCCCAAAGTCCCAGCCACAACCTGCACCCTCCCATGCAGCCACAGTGTTTTCAAACTCCTAGCACACAAGGCTCCCACAATCATGAGCACCCAGCCCTCTGTCAATTGTCCCAACCAGACTCAGGCATTTCCTCTCAGCTGGTTGCTGGGTGTGAAGACAAGAGCTGACGCAGCAGTTATGTATGTCCAAAATGATGTCCACTCTCTCTCGGCTGGTCACAGGGTGCTGGTGCTGAGTGATGGGGGAGAGAGAAATATCCTCCCACCCTTATCCCTCTAGGTTGGCAGGCAGGCCCTGTTCCACACAGGGCTCTAAGCCAGATGCAAGCCAGACTCATGCCAGACTCTTCCAGCAGCTTTATTGCCAGTGGCTTGGGCTGCTGCAGTCTGATACCACCTTATTCTCCAAAGCTGGTACTGAGGCTCTCCATATCCACCTCCTAATTCCCACAGCCTGGGATTGATACCTCATTTGGAAAAGGGTTTTTGAGATGAAATCATCCTAGATTAACCATGTGGGTCCTAACTCCAATGACAAATGCTCTACAAGAGACAGAAGAAGAGAAGACATAGAGAAGAAGGTCTTATAAAGATGAATACAGACATGGAATTGTGTAGCCACAAGTCAAAGAATGCTTAAAACCACCAGAAGATGGAAGAATTCCTTCATGTAGACCTTAGGATGAGCACAGCCCTGCTGAAACCATGATTTTGGACTTCCATCCTCCAGAACTGTGAAAGAATTCATTTCTGTTATTTTAATTTGTTATGGCAGCCATAGGAAATTAACACAAGCAGAAATTTCCCTCTTAAAGATGGGGATGTAAGATGAATCTCTTTCAGAAATACTAGTGGAGTCATCCGGCATAAACAAGTCATTGTAACTTGACATAACTGGTATAGGTGATAGCATTCCTGCGTTACTGTGTGGGCCCAGAGGAGAAGCGCTTGTCTGATCAGTGCTGGAGTGAGAGAAGGGAAAAGAAGAATGACAAGGTAAGAGAGGCTAGATTAGTCAGTTCTTCATTACTCCAATGAAATACATAAGACAACCTACTTTTGAAGGAAAGAGGTTTATTTTGGCTCACAGTTTTGAAGGTTCACAGTCCAAGATTGGGCAGGAACCACTGGTTTGGCAGTCTATTTGAGGTCAGAGGATGGCAGTGGTAGAGTATATGCAGAGGAACCATTAAATGGTGAGCCAGGAAGCAGAGAGAATGGCAAGGCCCAACTTGCCTTTTGTAACCTTTTTCAAAAACTACCTTTTGAAGGAATGCATCAGATGACCTGAGAACCTCCCACTAAGCTTACCTCCTAGACATCATGATTGATTTACCTTTCTACCCTCCTAGTACCATGAACTTATGACTTTGAGATTTAAACATTTGCATAAGTTCTGGAGCCATAACGTAGTCAAACCATAGCAGAAGCTATGCAAGGAAGACTTCTGGAAGGAAATGCTGAACTGAGTCTTGAAGAAAGAGAAGTGAGGATGTTGGAGATGTCAGGATGGTAGAAGAGCACAGCAGGTCCTGGATGGCAGAATCATGGTTGAGGTAGAAAGGAGGAAGACTAGAAAGCTAAGTACGGCCAGCCATTGGAGAGCTTTGTAGGCCCTAGGAAGTCTGGACTTTCTTAGAGGAGATCTTCAACTGAGGTGGTTCTGGGGCATGTGTGGAAGTGTGTGAATATGCTTTTGGTTACCACAATGACTAGGGGTTTGTACTGGCATTTGGTGGTCTGCAACCATGGATGCTTTCTGTCCAGTGGTGTCCAGCACAATGAAGTTCCTGCCTCGCCCAGAGTCTCAAAAGAATTCCATTCACATGAGGAAAACTGATGGAAGATAACTAGAAATCCCTGAAGCAGATTGAACAGGGAAATGACAAGGTAAGAATTGCAAAGAAATTGTTGTGCTGCACTGGGACTCTGGGGTTCAAAGAGACAAGAGTGAAGGCTTGGGAAAAATTAGGCAACCATAGTCCAAGATGTTCCAAGGCAATGAAGAGCCAGGGCGAAAGAAGAAGGAATCACAGCAGGGAAGAAACAGTACAGGGAGAAGTTTGGAAGCAAATTCAAGAGATGTTTATATAAAAACAACAGAACTTTATATTTGAATGAGGAATCATGGGCGTATCCCAGGATTGCTAGTTCAGAAGTGTCGCTAACCTGTTGTAAGAGTAAAAGGAGAGGGGCCCAGCGCCATAGGGCAGTAGGTTAATCCTCCGCCCACGGTGCCAGCATCCCATATGGGCGGCGGTTCTAGTCTTGTCTGATCCTCTTCCAATCCAGCTCTCTGCTGAGGCCTGGGAAAGCAGTATAAGATGGCCCAAGTGCTTGGGCCCCTGCACCTGCATGGGAGACTGGGAGGAAGAACCTGGTTCCTGCTTTGTATCAGCGCAGCTCCGACTGTTGCAGCCATTTGGGGGGTGAACCAACAGAAGGAAGACTTTTCTCTCTGTGTCTCCCTCTCACTGTCTGTAACTCTACCTATCAAATAAATAAATAAAATCTTTTAAAAAAAAAAAAAAAGAGTAAAAGGAGAGTAGCCAGGTCATGATTCAATTTGTTTAGTGAGTTACCTGTGGCTATATCTAAGCAGAAATGCCAGTTAGGCAATTGGAACCCAGGAACATTTGAAGGATGCAGTAAACGTTGTGGTCTCTAAGGAGAATATTTTCAAACAGACTAGCAGAAGGTGGAGGCTCCCGTAAGTGGACAATTTGAAGCCTAGAAAATTGCTGGTCTCACTCTAAATGGTTTAGGTGCTTATAATTCACTGCTACTTCACCAGTCATCTGTTCCTTTAAGTAGAGAATAGAAGAAACTCTTGACCTCCCAATGAAGGGTTTTGTTTCCATTCAGATTAGTTAACAAGGGAAGAAAACTGCTCAGGAATGCATGGGCCAGGTCACCTTCATAACAAAGCACCAGGTTACTCCCTGTGAACCAAATAATTGGAAAAACAACGTATTAAATCAGTTTAGACAACTAAGACTAAAATAAATGTTGACTCTTCCCCTTTAAAAGAAGCCTAAAGAAGGTGGCCTTTCACTTTCAAAATCATTTTTCTTTATTATGCTATCCAGAGCACTTGAGATATTTCTGTTGGCTTCTATTTATAGAAATCTCTTCACAATTTCACTTTGATGTCGTGGGGGGAGGGGAGGAATTCCCAATACCCTTTTTTTTTAAGCTACTTGAGAGTCCACAAGCATTCCCAAAAGTTCTCGAAGCTCATTTTCACTTCTTGGTTTCATAGCAGTGAAGGCAGAGAAAATCTGTCTTGTTCACCATTGGATCCCAGTAGTTAGTTTACCACCATACACATAGTAGGCAGCCTAGGCATCCAGGGAACATTTGACTTTTATACAACAACAGCAAATATCTTCCTCCTAGTGAGCAGAAAAAGTGAACCACAGCAGTCGTTCTTGGGTTGTTTTTTGATGGAGCTAACCTAGGGAAAGACTAGGTACCTGTGATAAAGGATAACTGGTGGGGTTGATCTCTTCTGGCAAGAGGAAGACTGAGTTGAGGAGGAGTCATTGGGCTGAGGCCTGAGGCTAAGATGAGTAGTGTTTCAGACAGGAAGCAAAAGGAACAGAAGCGATGGATGGTTAAGTGTCTTGATAAGTGACACAGAGGAAGGATGTAAGAGACTGGGAAAGAGAATGCTTGGGCTCTGTCAGCCTCAATTTCCTGAGTCTTATCAGGGGGCTGCACTCTGAGGTCTAAAGACTTTCATCACTCAGCACTGCTCTATGAGCCTTTGTGCATGAGTTGCAATAATCAAGAAAAGTTTCCTGAAGGTCTTGGGGCTTAGATGGGGCTGTAAAGATAGATCAGGTTTTAATGAGGAGTCAAGAGAAGGGAGGACACATTAAGTGGTGGAAATTAAGCAAAATTACAGGATGGGGAAACAGCAGTCCCTTCTGCGGAGAGAGAGGTAACATTTGACTGTTCAAAAGGGACAGGAGAAATTTAGGAATAAAAGGAGAGAGAATAGTTGGTGGTGGAAAATATGACATCAAATCGTTTACTGAGCCAAGGTTAGATGATCTCATTTAATCTCATAGTACTGTGAGATTGGACCCGATTGTCCCAATTTTATAAATGAGAACACTGAGGTACAGAGAAGTAAAAGACTGTGTTGAAGATACAATGCAACCAAGTGGTGGAGCCAGAAATGCAATATGGACAATCTCACCTCCCAGCCACTCCAGAAGGGGAGGGAATGGATGTGGGGGCAGAGAGCTGATGGGATGCATTTCTTATCACAGTCCTGCCAGGTACTCTGTAATGTGATTTAGCCTTTCATATCCTTTCTCTGTGCTGTGATTTGACTGTCCCCTGCAAAACTCATGTTGAAGTTTATTTGCCATCATGACAGTATTAAGAGGTAGGACCTTTACACGCTGATTAAATCGTGAGGGCTCTGTTCTCATGAGCGGATTCATGCTGTTTCACAGAAGTGGGTCAGTTATCTTCCTGATAACAGGCTGAGTTTGGTCCCCACCCTCTCTCTCCATCTCCTGCATTCTTGCTTGCCCTTCTCCCTTCCACCACAGATGATACAGTACAAAAGCTCTCACAAGATGCCTGTGTCATCCGCTTAGACTTCCCAGCCTCCAAAACCACAAGCCAGATAGATTTCTTTATAAACTACCCAGTCTCAAGTAGTCTGTTCTAGCATCAGGACTCAGGCTAAAATACTCCCCAAAGTATCAGCCCTGTATCAGCCCTGTGAGTGCAAGAAGAAAGACTATTGTATTTCTTGTAACGCCTGATAATTCTAAGGCTTGGGCAAGAACTTAACCCTGCATGTTTTATTGGGGAGGAGTCTAAAATACAACTTTGCCTGCCCTTCCCAGAACCCTCTTCTGTCTCTCTCCCCCTGCCTGGCTTGGAGTGGGCTCCTGAGTCAATGTCAACATCTGACCTTGAGATTAATTATTGTGAGATCTTCCCAATGAAAACTGACTCTACTAGAGAGTGTGTCTTTCAGCTTACCAGATCTTCTGCTCTGTGGGGTCTGGAGTTACTGTAGAAAATTCTAGGACAGAGGAGAAGGGCCAGCCTTGCGGACACAAGGCCTGTGTGGCTGCCAAGGGCCCCGTGCTTGGAAAGGCCCCTCACTTGCTGTTGTTATTTTTAAATCTTTTTTTTTTTTTGGACAGGCAGAGTGGACAGTGAGAGAGAGAGAGAGAGAGAAAGGTCTTCCTTTTGCCGTTGGTTCACCCTCCAATGGCCACCGTGGCCAGTGCGCCATGGCCGGCGCACCACGCTGATCCGAAGGCAGGAGCCAGGTGCTTATCCTGGTCTCCCATGGGGTGCAGGGCCCAAGGAGTTGGGCCATCCTCCACTGCACTCCCTGGCCACAGCAGAGAGCTGGCCTGAAAGAGGGGTAACCGGGACAGAATCCGGCGCCCCGACCGGGACTAGAACCCGGTGTGCTGGCGCCGCTAGGCAGAGGATTAGCCTGTTGAGCCATGGCACCAGCCTTATTTTTAAATCTTAAGGGACCTCTCATTTCCATTTATACTTGGTTTGCAAGTCACAGTGATGGTGACCACAATGACGGCAACAGTTATAGTTTAAAAAAGAAAAAGAAAAAAAAGCGAAACCTAGAGGTCCCCTTGGGCAAACACAAGATTGAACGTTGCCAATCTGTCATCTGCACAATTCTCTCTCCTCAGTCCTCCAGACACCTCCAGTCAAGGCCAATGTGGGATTCTATCCACTGTTACCAGGGCAGTCTCCGTAAAACCTCCAATGGATCCCTTAAGTCAATGCCCCATGTGATCCCCTCCAATGCACCTGTTCTTGTCCCAGAGACAGGTGAAGGACAAGCTTGGGGAAATTCCACTGGAGCACCTTTTGTAAGAAACACTAAAGTGTAACCTACCACCAAACTGAGTGCAGAAGTAGTCTGTCTCTGAGATCACTGTTTTCAGAAAGCTTAAGAGGCTTGGGTTTGGATGAAGGGCTGAGCCCCTCAGGGAGCGTAAGGAGGAGCGACAGGTGGTGGCTTCCCCAGGGCCTGAGATGGGCTGGGAGGACGGTGTGGAGCTGGTACAGCCCATCCAGCACAGGTCCTCTACTCTGCTGAACTCTCTGTGCCTGAGGTTAGAGCTAAATTAGCACAGGCGAAGAAATGAGCACAGCCTCTCTCCTGCCATTTTCCCAGGCACAGATCAGCCTCTCATTTAAACAAATGTTGAATAAATATTTAAACAACAAAGTTTGAAAGGGTGCCAAACCATTGGACTGCAGGGCCAGACGACATGTTTCTGTCTAACTTGCCCACCCCTGCTTCTTCTCCCAGCTCTGTCCATCTGTCCTTCCTGTCACACCACCCTTTTCTCAGGCCTCGAGGAAAGGGCTTCTCTGAGGCCATTCCTTCTGCCTAGAGAGCAGTTCTCTTCCTCTGTGTTTGTGGTCCCACCCACCGTCACCACAGCAGCAGGATCAGACGTCAGGAGCGCGTGATAGAAATGGCAGGTACACAGCGAAACAGATGTCTCTCCAGTTCCAAAACGAAGACTCTAAAATGACACAGTGGAATATGTCAAAGCCTGGGCTTTTGCTGTGAGGCACCTCCAAGGACTGGGAACCTCTCAAGGTTGGGGACTGTGTCTCCCAGCGGTATCTCTGGCATCCCTCCCACCTGCCCTGGCCCTCCCAGCTATGGCTGAGAGCACGCAGGCTGGGGAGTCAGGTGCCCAAGTTGGGTTCTCAACCTCACCACTGTGCGGTTATGAGTCCCTGGGCATTGAGTTTTTGTTTGTTTGTTTGCTGTTGCACTTTCTAAATGAATCCTTGTGTCTGGTTCCTCATTTGGAAAGTAGGATAACAGTAGTGCAATACCAACCAAAGGGCTGGCAGGATTAAATGAGATAATTTGTTGCCTGGATCATAATTGTATAAGACATTTAAATTATTAACACAGTATCTAACTTTTGGTATTATTTTGATTCACTCTACTCAGTAAGTGTTTAACACTTGTTCCTTGCATTGTGTTAAGGGTTAATTTTCAGTGCTACCCTCCTATCATCGCATCCTCACCCCTCTCCAACCTCACTCTCCCCCTTGCCAAGCTTCCTCAACCATAGACAAGAATGAGAAGAACTCTCCAAGTTCTCCTGAACTGCAAACAGAAGTGCTTTCTGATGGACTTCTCTACTATATTTTTTGAAAGACTATTTTCAAATATTCATATGCCCTCCTTTGGAAAAGAGGACCAGTTTGCAGCGCAAGTGAACAATATCATGAGGTTCTCTCTTGAGCAGCGGATGAGTGTCAGTTCGTGGGAATTTATTGTGTGCAGTTCATGGGGCCCTGGGGTTATGATGTTGGCATTTAAATGGTAGCAAGAATAGCGCTGAAAGCAAAGCTGACATATGTAAGAATGAGTGGGCCCCAGTGCTGCCTTTTTGTTCTTTCTGAAAGATCATAGCATATTAATGGGAGCCACTTCTGACTCTTCTCAGCGGCTGCCACATTAGTCTGAACACAGCGTCCCTCAGTCCTCCGGATGGCTTGTTTGGGTACCACGGGATGAATTTTAACAGGGTCTTTCTTCCCTCCTTCCCACTCTCCTCCCTGTTTTTCTTCCTTCCTTTTTCCCTTTAATTCACTCGAGCATATTTAAGGCCATCTCCTCAGGCTGAGCAAGTAAACCATATTGATCCAGTACTTACCCTTGTGAATCTCAGAGTCTCAGGAGAAACACAGATCCTGTTATTAAATTAGCAGTTGCCATGGGAGTGAGACGAGCTTGGGCCCAACGTGGTCTGAAGGGTAAGAGAAGGTCTCCTGGAAGAAATCATTTCCCCCTGAGATCTGAATCCTGCCCAGCTCAGCTTGGGAGGATGCGGTGTGTGGATTGGCAAGGACACTGGAAGAAAGGAGTGGGGTCCTCTTTTGAGCTAAACCCTCAGCTGTTCTGGGGAACTCCCCTACCCCTAGGCATTTGCAGCAAATCGCTCGTCCTGCATCTGTAGTAGAGATGCCCTTGGTCACAGGTGAAGTCAGTTACCTCCTCTAGCTGTGATTTGAAGGAGGTTTTGTGTCCACTCTGGGCTTAGTGATCAGTCTTGTTTGGAAGTCTCATGTCCCAGACTTAACACTCCAGGAGACAGAGCTGGAAATTAGGATCCAGGATTGTCTGTCTCTAAAACATGTGCCCTGGGGCTGGCATTGTTGCATAGTGGGTATCACCATCTTCGAAGCCAGTATCCTATATGGCCACCAGTCTGTGTCCCGGCTGCCCCCCTTCAGACCCCGCTCCCTGCTAATGGTTTGGGAAAAGCAACGGAGGATAACCCAAGTCATCCTGCCCATACGGTGACCCGCTACCTATGTGGGTGACCTGAATGAAGCTCTGGCCTCCCGACTTCAGCCTGGCGCAGTCCTGGCCACTACAGCCACCTAGGGAGTGAACCAGCAGATAGAAGAACTCTCTCTATATATATTTATTTATTCAAACAAATAAATATTTTTTTAAAATATGCTTTTCCCACCACCCCAAGGTAACTCCCAGAGGGTCTTAGGTCAATCTTTCTGCCTGAAAATGACATCTTTATAGAGGTGACCGGAACTCCCCCAACAGAAGAGGTTACAGTTTTCTAACACCTGCAAAAATCACGTGGTTCTTTTCTTATTCCCCTGTTATAAAAAACAAACATGGAGCAAGTTTTGCAATGTTGAGAATGTTCGCCACAGAAAGGAGTGGGAGGAACCAGCAGCTTCTTAAAGTTGTCTGCACAGTTTAGATTACAAGTACTCCCAGATCTTGAATTTGCCTATCCCTTAACAAATACATTACAAAGAATTTTTAAGTTTTGGGAAAAGAAAATATTCCTTTGAAGGAGTCAGCTATTAAGTCAGTAACACTTGAGGGCACATGTGTTTACTGGGGATATTTTCATCCGAACAAGAGAAATGAGAACAGCTCCCAAATTATGAGTGCCCGTGAAAGCAGAGATTAAAGCGCTAAATATAAATGCCGTGTTCTGCAGATTTCACCTTGTACCAACCCTCCTAAGTTGCTATAAAATATTCTGCATTCCCCAAGCCTTGCTCATATTTGCTCAAAGTGGTTTCTCCGCGTGGAATACCTTCTTACTCCCTTCAGATAGATTTTGCTCTGCACACCCCCTCTTCAGAAATCAGGTGTAGTCTCTCCCTCTTTTTTGCCGTGGAGGCATATCTCTGTTATTAAGCCCTCACTGTATCAGTCTTTGTCCTAATGTTAATTAGGCATTCGTCCATTTTCCCATTCTAAACTATGAATTCTCAGGAATCGTAGCTTATTAATTTGTGTATTTCCCACAGGGCTCAGCCTGGTGCTATGTACATAGTAGGGGCTTAATAAATGTTTAAAGACTTGAAATGAAAACAGGCTCTTCTCTGACTTGAGCAAATCTTTAATAGGAATTCCTTCATAAATGGTCATGATGAGAAGGTGTTCAGCTTGAGCCTTTGCAAGATTGCTTTGGCCTTGATGAGTTTTCTTTGATAGGAAAAAAAAAAAAAATGTAACCCTAATGCTCTCTCCTGTGGGAAGAGTCATAATTTCAAGCGACTGAGCTGTTCACAGGCAAACATTTTTGAATTCTGTACTATGTTCTGAGCCAATTAGAAGCAATTGGATTTATGAATTTTTTATTTTCCTGATTGATTTTCTATTTAGTTTCTCCTGAATAAGTACTTAAAAATCTTCCCATAATGTTCACCCTTTTTGTTGATTTCTAGCCCTACAGAGCCAACCTTTCAGCAATTATACAAGCCCTTCACACTTTTTTTTTCCATTCCACTTCTTTTAAAGTAGTTTATTGAAATCCTCTCCAGATAAAAACCTTGAAATCATTAAGCAGATCACTGTTCAGAACCACATTAATTCTTCTATTTTTCTCCTTAAAAGAGATGACTGGTGGACAGCTTAGAATAGCAATGAGGTATGGTATTTATCTATAATACCTCTGCCATGATGAATAACTAATTTATTCAAAATCCCATTACTTGGAACATTTCAATCATGGTAGAATGAGGTCTCTGATTTGGGCTCTGGTTAATTTAGAAATGGCCTCCTTCCCTGGGGACATTCAGAGCTTTTGAGGCCAGCTGGTGGATGGGGTTTGAATTAGAACACTTCAAAGCTAGGAGTGGGAGCAATAGTTTTTTAACTCCTCATTTGGGATTGCCAGTGGGATTCAGGGCCTTGGCTACCACCATTTTTTTTCAAGGGATTTCAGTACCTGTCCCAAAGATCTCTTCCTGTGCCAAGTGCAACCCCAACAATGTAGACTGGCTTCGGTGCAGACTGGGAACTGGACTTAATAGCACTCAGAGCTGTTGAACTGTGAAAGGCTCAGAGGACAGGAATTACCACATTGACCACCACTTCTCCTGGCCTGGCCCTGGTTCTGATAAGCCCTCTTGAACCAATTCACAGCATCTCTCAAGAGAGTTGCAGGGCCCTGTGGCTGGCTGAGCACTTTGAGAGCATCCCACTCAGAGCAGTAAGCCGAGGAACACTTGACTTTGTTCAAAGGAAATCATCCCTGGAAGCCCCGTAAGAAAGAACAGAGAATGGCTCTGAGTGAAGCGTGTGTGTAGACTCCAAACCTGGGTCTCAGGTGGGTTCAGGTTTTACAGATCACAGAATGGAGGCTGAAACGCATGGGCTTTTTGAATAGATCAGGTTCACAGCCCCAGGCCTTTAATCCTGTTGGTTACTGCAGAGCCTCAGCCCCCTGGAAATCCCTCCTTCATGCCATCTCTCCCCTCCTAGTCCAGGAAGGCTCTGGAGAGTTTCTCACCTATGATCATGAATGAAGTCAAGTCAGCTCCCTACATGGTATCATTGTGCTGCCTCCACTCTGCTCTCCAACCTGCCTGCGCTATTGTCCTCCTGGCTTCATGCAGGGAACTCCTTACTCCAAAAGACACTGTTACTACCTCTGCTGGGCACCCTTTGGCTCTAATGAGCACCTGGGCTAAGTGGTGGAGATGGGGAGAACCTGAAGTTGACCTTCCTCTTTTATGCATTCCACTCTGCTGGGACATTGCCAAAGCAAGCACCCTTCATAGAAAAGGCCTTGTGGTATTGCCTCACAACCTTCTCTTTCTCTGTGACTTCCTCGTTATGGTGGAAGCCTGGAATGAGGACCAATCTCTGTCACCTGGACTTCAGTCCTGGTTTTGTCTTGAGGGCTGAATGCTTCGTTTTTTTGTTTTTTTGTTTTTTTTCTTCTCTTTAATATTTTTTGAAAGGTGTGTGTGGGGAGAGAGAGAGAGAGTTGTAAAGATTTCTTTTATTTATTTGAAAGACAGAGTTACAGAGAGAGGTAGAGCCAGAGCCAGAGAGAGAGTGAGAGCGAGAGCAAGAGAGAGAGAGAGAGAGAGAGAGAGAGAGAGATCTTCCATCCGCTGATCCAAAGCCAGGAGCCAGGAGCTTCTTCCAGGTCTCCCATGCGTGTACAGGGGCCCAAGGACTTGCTTGGGCCATCTTCTACTGCTTCCCCAGGCCATAGTAGAGAGCTGGATTGGGAGTGGAGCTGCTGGGACTCTAACTGGCACCCATATGGGATGCTGGCACTGCAGGCCAGGGCTTTAACCTGCTGCAACACAGCGCCAGCCCCAAGAGAGAGCTTACATCTGCTGGTTCACTCCACAAATACAATGGCCAGGGCTGAGTCAGGCCAAAGTCAGGAGCTGAGAATACAATCCGGATCTCCCACATGGGTGAAAGGTACTCACATACTTGAGCCATCACCTTCTGCTCTCAGGGTGTGTATTAGCAGGAAGCTGGATAGAAAGCAGAGGAGCTGGGACTCAAACCCAGGTACTCCGGTATGGGATGCAGGCCTCCCAAGCCACATCTTAACCAAATACCTACCCCTAGAATCTGCCTTTGAAAGCGTGTTCCTGCTTCAGGCTCTTCAATGTCTCAGGCTCATTCTTCCTTCCTGCAATCACTGGGTGCGTTCAATGGCAGTGGCAGATAAGGCTTAGGCAAAAGCTGGGGGCAATTTCTCTGGCCCCTGTCTAAGGACCCTTCTTTATCCACCTCAGCTCCTCAAAGCAGAATGCAATGTAAGAAACTTTGCTTAAATCGGATCTATCTTTGCCAAAACTAGAGATCAGGGTGTTTTGAAAGACAAGTTCCTAAAAGTGAAAGTTACATTTATCATGACTATGCATCAGGCGCTGAGAACTGAAATCTGAGGAATTAATTTAAAATTTTGATCAACCAAACACATCATATTGCATGATCTGAAGAGAGCACAGGATATAACTAATCACTCAGAAATACGAATAAAGTCTGGCATTGCAGTGAGGTAGATTGGGTACCGCCTGCACTGCTGGCATCCCATGTGGGTGCCAGTTCCTGTCCTGGCTGCTCCACTTCAGACCCAGCTGCCTGCTAATAGCCTGGGAAAAGCAGCAGAAGATGGCTCAAGTGTCTGGGCTCCTGCCACCCACATGGGAGACATGGATGAAGCTCCTGGCTCCTGACTCCTGGCTTCGGCCTGGCAGTTGCAGCCATCTGGGGAGTGAACCAGCAGATAGAAGATTTCTCTCTCTCTGTCTCTTCTTCTCTCTGTAACTCTTTTAAAGTAAATAAATAAATAAATGCATCTTTAAATAAACTAAAAAGAAACAAGAAAAACACACACCTTCCTAAGCCAGCATAGGGAAGGTGAGCTTTCCTCATCTCCTCTTTCTCCCCTCAGAATGGATGCAAGTCAGCTACTCCACGTGCAGTCCCCAAACGCGAAACCGCAGCATCACCGGGGAGCTTGTTAGAGATGAAGAAACTTAGACTCCACTGCAGACCTACTGTGCTCCAGTCTACATGTTGATAACGCTGTGCTTTAGATATGGTTTGAGTGTGTCCTGCGAGGGTCCCTGTGTTGGACACTTTGTCCTCAGCGTGACAGCACTGGGAAGCCACAGGGAACCTGCAAGAGATGGGGCATTCTGGGAAGTCCTCGGGTCACTGAGGGCACTTTTTAGGAAGGAAATGCGCTCTTTCCCATGGGACCCCATTACTTCTTGAGAAAAGATTCTTATCAAGCAGGCCTGGCCCCTCCCAGCTGTCTGGCTTCCTGTCTCGCCCTGTGATCTCTCCTCGGCACGTGTGTTCCCACCAGGACACCATCTTCCATGACATGATGCAGCTGGAGAAGCTTGGCCAGAGCCAGCGCCCTGTTGTTCGGACTTCCAGCTTCCAAAACCGCGAGCTAAATAGACCTCTTTTTATAAAAAAATTACCCCGCCTCAGGTATGTTTTTCATGGCGGTAGAAAATGGTCTGATACAAATCACAGAGGAGATTTGTACACACTTTACAGTTGTGAAGCTCTGCCCTAGATTTTGTCAACCATTTATAGAAAAATGTGTGTCTGATCCTCCCGAGTTCACATGTGCATGAGGCAAAGGAAAAAAGAAGTCTTGAGAACTTGGAAAGAGATCAAGAGTAAAAGTGATTAAGAGGGATGCTGGGAATGTTAGAAGGAAAAAAATTTCATACTTCTCAGTTTTGCCAAAAATTGACTCTGGGCACCAGCCTTGAAAGTCAAAGCCAAGACAAACATCATCCAACTGCATAATTTCAAATAGGGATGTGGTGTTCTCTGCAACTGTACTGGTATGCTGAAACAAGGGATACTGGCCCTGCAGCCCGGGGCCTGACTTCCCCATTTCCTGACAGATTACAGTCCTGGAAGTGCAGTTTGGGAAATTGATAACTGGCTGCGGAAATAAGACCCCTTCACTACGGCTTTTCTCCTGCATGGAATCCGTGAATGCTCTGACAACAATGACCAAGACATGTAGGTAGGATGAGAATATCCTTATTTTGTAGGTCACAATGATACCTCCGGAGCGTCTCTCTCTTTAATCCTCTTTATGCTAAGGTATTTGCATATCTTCAGGATACAAGTAGGAAAGTACCTGGCTTTGCAAATTAATGCTGTTCAGTTGCAGCAGATGGGTGAAGTTCAGCAACTACAAAGCCTGAAAACAAGACACACCTCTTCCCTGGGCTCAGCTCCTGCATTCCTGGGCATGCTGTCCTACTGATGAATTCCTCACTGTGAAAGCACCAGCTAATAGCATTGCAGGAATGGGGGTGCTTTGCCCAAGTGTGCCTTTGCTCTGCCTTCACCGGCTCACACTTTGTCCCGTGATGAAATTGGCCAAGGGTAAAAGCCGAATGGCAAACACACTGCGTGCTCACCCTGCTCTGAGCAAACACCATTGCCCTGGATCATTTTCTTTTCCACTCAGAGAATCTGCCTTGGTGACCCAGGACATCCAGGGCTTGCAGCCAGACACCATGCTGTGGTTGCAGCCTTCTGCTTGGCCAAATAGCTGCGTACGACAACACAGAATTAGAAGTGGAATCAGGGCAATGCGTCTCACTCGCCACTATCAGAGCTCGGGAGACAGCCTGCTATTAATCACTCTGACCACATCTATCAGACTGCTCTCATCTAGCCACGGCTCATAGTCACAGAGGCAGAGCCAGGGTCTCCTGATAAATCAAATCCAACAGTTCTATGATAAGGACGACACAGGTGAATGCGAGACAAAAGTGTACAGTCTTAACCGTGAGTCCACACTATTAAAAAATGTGCAGAAAGGACATATCTGATGATTGCTAACTAAGTACCAACACCTATTAATTCCTTTCTCATATACAAAAATAATTGATTAGTTAATTAATTTTAAAAAGAATGAAATGGGGCTGGTTTTGTGGTGTGACAAGTTAAGCTGCCATTTGGGACACCTGCAGCGAACAATAAGAGTGCTGGTTCATGTCATGGCTACTCCGATTCCAATCCAGCTTCCTGCTAAAGTACCTGGAAAGACAGTGGAAGATGGCCCAAGTACTTGGGTCCCTGTCACCCATGTGGGAAACTCAGATGGAGTTCTTGGCTCCTGGCTCCTGGCTCCAGCATGGCCCAGCCCTGGCTGTCGCTGGCATTTGGTGTGAACAAGTGACTGGCCAGTCTCTCTCTGTCTCTACCCCTCCACTCCTCTCCCTCTGCCTTTCAAATAAATAAATAATCTAGTAAAATAGAAAGAAACAAAGAGGAAGAAGAAAGGGAAAGGAGGGAAGGTTGGGGGAGGGGAGGGAAGGAAGGTTAAACATACACACAATGGAAAGGAGAGGCGGGGAGAGAGACCTCATAGCGCAAGCTCCCTATGGAGGTTCTCAAAGAAGGAGCCAACGGAGACAGAGGAATGCAGTATGCTTGGGGATAAGGAAATAGACACATAAAACTCCAGATGTCATGCCGAATCTCATCAAACCCCCAACAGTACTATGAGCTGGAAATTGAAGTTAGGAGAGTTAACCTGATGGGGCTCATTCAGACTTGGGCTCAAATCCTAGCCGTGCCATTCAGTGGCGGTGTGACCCGTCCTTCCCGACGCCAGTTCCCTTGTCTGTAAAACATGATAAAGTCTCCCCCACAGTCTGGTTGGCGTGATGCTTAACACGCTCCACAGAGCCCTGAGCTTCCTGCAGGGGCCGGTGAATAGCTCTTGCTATGATTGCCCTAGGTTGCAGGGCTGCTAAGACAGGCCTGTTTGACTCGGGAGCTATGATCCAATGCCACTGTCCCATTGTGCAGGGGTCAGCCTGTCCATGTGTAGGACTCAGCCAGCTGCCACATAACACTGAGTTTTTGCTGGAAATCACCTACTGTGCACAGCACTCACCTTCCCGTGCTCTCCCCAAATCACAGGGCTAGAAACGTGTGAACTCTATTTCTTAAACTCCTCTGACAGCAGTTTTCCATTTACAGATCCTCTTCAACCCAGGATGGGGTTACATTCCAATAAACCCATCATAAGCTGAAAATACCATCAGTCAAAAATGCGTTGACACGGCAATCGTCCTAGCTTAGCCGTACTGTAGAAGGTCTGCAGTTTCCCCTTTTGTTCCTGGAGTGGACTGGGAGCTGCAGCTCACAGTCCTGCTCAAGAGATGGTATCTCACTGCATATCACTAGTTGGTGTGTGTGTGTCCAAAATCATAACTCAAAGTCGGGTTTCTGCTGAATGCATGTCACTTTAGCACTGTGGTAAAACTGAAAAATCCTAAGTCAACCAATTGTAAGTCAAACCTTCTTGAGTCAGGAGCCATTGTGGATCTTGCACAGAGGAGGCCAAAAAGGGGTTCCCTTTCTGGCTGCAGTGGCAGCAGGGTCAGATGCTAGCACCCACAGAGGTGACCAGGGCAGTGGTGGGATGCTCCAGGCAGGGACTGATCACAGCTCTCTTCTGACGGAGCTGGGTAGGCAGCAAGGACAGGGTCTTGGGGGCACAGAGGAAAGTGGGTTCCTCTAAGGATCACAGGGTAGACTGCAATGCCTGATATTCCTGGTAGCAACAAATTGCACCCCTATTTTGTTCCTCCTTCCCTTTCAAACTTCATCCCCTAATACTAAGTCCCTTTTTACCTGAAATACCTACAGTGACGCCCATTTTCCCTACTAAATCCACAAGTACATTAGCCCTTGGTTGGGGCACAGGAATGTTAGGGACATAAAGATTCTAGGGGCCAAGAAGGCTATCTTGACACAGGAAATACAACCTTATGTTTTCAATTAGAAACAAGCTTTACAATGAAAACGTGCCAGGGAAAGCTATCAAACTGGTCCATCTATCTACAGAGGTTCCTTGATTGCACCGGGAGTCTGTCCTTAGAGAAAGTTTGTCAATGGAGAAGAAGGAAAAGAATGGAGTGCGAAAAGCACCAAGGCAGTGAGAAGCCGCTGGAATGAGAGACAGAGAAAAGAGAGACTTTCTGAGAGGGAGGAAAAAACATCAGTGGGAATAAGTGCGGATTTGCTTAGGCAGCCCCGACTATATTTGGCTGGTTTTTTGTTTGTTTGTTTCTAAATTGTGCTAAAGTATTTTAACCTTTTTTAAGTGTACACTTCAATGGTATTAAGTACAGTCACAGAATTTGCATTTTACATTTACATAAATTGGAACTCCACATGCTATATAATAACTCCATTTCCTGCTCTCCCCAGCCCCTGGCAACCAACATGCTACTTTCTGTCTCAGACTTTTTTCTAGTCTAGAAACCTCATCACATAGCGTCAGAATATTTGTTTTTGGTTTAGCATATGCCTTCAAGGTACATCCATGTTGTAGCATGTGTCAGAATTTCATTTCCATTGAAGGCTGAATAATATCCCATTGCATGGGTTTTCCACATTTTATTTATGCACCCATCCGTTGATGGACAATGTGATTGCTTCCAGCTTTTGGTTGTTATGAATAACGCTACTGTGGACATCGATGTACAGATATGAAGTACAATTGCTGGGGAGCTGGCATCTAGCCAAGCGATTAAGACGCCCAACATTTCACATCTGAGTATTTAGTTTGATCCCTTGCTCCAGCTCTTGTCTCCAGCATCCTGCCCATGCAGATGCTGGGAGGCAGTGGTGACAGCTCAAATACTTGACTTCCTGCCATCTTCAAGATGAGACTTGGATTGAGTTTTCCTCTCCTGATTTCTACCCTGGCCCAGTCCTGGCTGCTGCGGGCATTAGGAAAGTGAATCAGTGGATGACAGAGCTCTGTCTATCCCTCTGCCTCTCAAATGATTATATCAATACATTTTTAAAGTAAAATTGATGAATCATATGGTAATTCTACATTTTTGAAAAATTGCCATATTGTTTGCCACAGCACCTGCATTTTTTTTACATTCTCACCAGTAGTGCACAAGGATTCCAATTTCTCCACAGCCTCACCGATACTTGTTATTTTCTGCTCTTTTAGTAATAGCAGCCTAATGGATGTGAAGTGATAGCTCACTGAAGGTTTGATTTGAACTTCCCTAGGGATTCGTGATGTTGACCATCTTTTCATGTGCTTATTGGCCATTTATGTATCTTTGGAGAATGTAGCTTGACTTTTTATATGAAATAAAAGAAGAATAAAGAGATTTAAGTCTGTAGGAAGAAAAAAAATGTGACCCCCATATGGGGTTTAGAAACTATGAAAAAAAAATTGTGAAGAACGTGTGAGATCACTTTCCTTATATACACTGGGTGCAAATGAATGCAGAATGGGACTTTCCTGCATAGTCAAATAAACTTAATCAGAAAGCAGACTCCAATATAAATTCAAGCAACTTGTGAAATAAAATGCATTAAAGCACATCAATTTCTACTGAAGGATGCATAAAATCCTATAAAAATAAAACTACCTTTATCATTCAAATTGCAATTTATATGTGTCTAGGCTCCAGCTGATGGGTAGCTACAGTTTCCATTGTTGGAGGGGGGGAGACCTGTGTGAAATGGGGCAGCAAATGGGTTAAAAGAATTGAGGGACAGGTGTACTGGCTTCACCCTTTCCCATCACTCTTGATGCCCACGCAAGTGATACCAGGAACTGTGCAGGAGAGAAGAGTCTGGAGGGAGTGAGGCGGAGAAGCGTCTGCTCACGTTTGCTGAGGGCATTTGTCTGAAATAGATGCATGGGAGGGAGTCTGTCTCAAATCCATACACAGGAGAGATCTTATTTGCTTTCATGATTCCTTTCCATTCCCTTCTCATATTTTTACTCTAAAGTGTGAGCAAATTATTCAAGTGTCTGGGACCTGATTCGCCATCACTCTCTGAAGCTTTTATTAAGCTTTGTGCCATTCACACCAAGAATAGCGATGAAATTAATTAATGACCAAGGTACTTGGAATTTATATTACACAAATTTCTATCTCAATGTTTTGAACAACAAAAAAAAAGAATTTCACTGAGGATAAGTGCTAATGGACTAGCTGACACACAGCAGATGCTCAAAATGGATGAATGAATGAACAATTGAAGTCTGCCCCCATCATTTCTTCACTGAGTCATTACAGGGGTTTTCTAATTGCTCTCCTTGCACTGCACCTACATGGTGCCCGCCACACCGTCTAACTAGGAGTCACCTTTATCTTCTTGCCTACTCTGCACTCCTCCCACCCGTCATCAGGGGCTGGCTGTATTACTCTTTAAATCTACACCATTTCTGCTGCTTGCATTCTCCCTGTCAGTTAAGTCAGGCCCTGATCAACTGTCAGCTGCATTATTTCAGTAGCCTCCTAACTGTTCTCTTTCCCAACAATCTCTCTAGCTCTGCAGTGGCCTTCCTTTCCAAAGAATATGTGTGCAATGATGTTCATTGCATTATAATTTTTAATACAAAAATGGGGAACAAAGTATCTGCCACTTCAGAATTGATTAAATAGAATTTTGTCTATAAAACAGAATATTATGTAACTGTGACAAAGAATTAGGTACACCAACAGCACTGACAGGAGAGGACATCTGTAAACAGCGTTACCTTTAAAAGAAAACTTGTAGGGGCTGGCATTGTGGCACGGTGGATTGAGCCACTCTTTGTGATGCTGGCAGCCCAAAGCAGAGTGCTGGTTCAAGTCCTGACTGCTCCATTTCCCAATCCAACTTTTTGCTAATCTGCCTGGGAAGGCAGCAGAAGATGGCCCAAGTACTCAGACTCCTACCCCTCATGTGGGAGATCAGGATGGAGCTCCTGACTCATGGCTTCAGCCTGGCCTAGACCTGGCTGTTATAGTCATTTTGGTAATGAACCAGCAGACTGAAGATTTCTCTCTTTCTCTCTATCTCCCTCTCCCTTTCTCTGTTGCTCTGTTTTTTAAATAAATAAATCCTTTAAAAAATAAATGAATAAAAGAAAACTTGCAGATGGAACATAATGATATTTGGGGCAAAAGATATTGATGGATTGTGCAGGAAAATTAGCACAATGGGGCTGAGTGCTCTCCTGTAGAAGCTGCTCACAAAGTTGGCCCTTGGCTGGCTTGTGCGAACTTGGACTTCAGGAAAGTTCCCATTTCCAACCTTTGAGTGGTTCACTGCACCTAAACTGTGTGTACATATAATGTAGTTTTTGCCAAATATCTGAAGACCAGAATTGTAAATTTTTTATTGATTTATAGGATTTATAGGTCTCTTTTTGATTGCCTTTCAAAAAATTTAAAAAAAAAATTATCTTATTTGAAAGTCAGAGACACAGACAGATAGCTAGAAAAAGATCTCCCATAGGCTGGCTTACTCCCCAAGCGCCCTCAACAGCCACGATTGGGCCATGCTGATGTCAGGAGCCCAGGAACTCAATCTGGGCCTTCCATATGGATGGCAGCAATCTAGCAGCTTGAGCTATTACTTGCTGTCTCCAAAGGTGTGCATTCACAGGAAGCTGGAAATCAAGGGCAGAGCCGGAACTTGAACCCAGGCACTCCAATATGAGATTTAGGCGTCCTAAGTGAAAGTTTTCTAAAAAAAATTTAGAACCTAGGAATGGTCTTGAAGCCCACCAATGCGTGAATACATGAATACATTTATTTATGCACATGAAAAAGTCCACAACCATTGAGGATTTGAATGCTAAGTGGGTTGAACTTGTCACTTTATCTCGTACTATATAATATTTTTATAGCTACCAAAACATGACTGATTTTTAATTTTTAGGGTCATCAGTGATCTACCACGATATAATGATTACTTACATGCTTGTCCTCACATGATGATAAGTGTCTTGGGGGAGGGCGCCTGACTCATTTTAGGGGAACATCTGCAATGACTGAAATTGTCCCTAGCACATGGTAGAAGTGATGATGCTAATTGATTGTGAAAGAAAAGCAAATAGATGAATGTAGTGACGAATTAGAAATAACTTGAAAGATAGCATTTGCATGTAGAAATCTCCTTTCCTTTCAAGCATCGGATTTTCAGTACCTTCAATTTCCCAGCTTACATCAAGCCTTCTCAATTTTCACCCCCATTTGGAAGAGATACAGAATAGTTTTAATGATCTGTGATTACTTTAAAATGTACCGTATGTGGGTGAAATGCTCATTTTTCCATTCAATTTTTTTTAAAAGATTTATTTATTTATTTGAAAGGCACAGTTACAGAGATAGAGAAGGAGAGACACACACACACACACAGATCTTCCATCTGCTGATTCAATCCCCAAATGGCTGCACTTTCCGGAGCTGGGCTGATCTGAAGTCAGAAGCCAGGAGCTTCTTCCAGGTCCCCTACATTGGGGCAGGAGCCCAAGGACTTGGACCATCTTCTGCTGCTTTCTCAGGTGCATTAGCAGGGAGCTGGATTGGAAATGGAACAGCCAGGACTCAAACTCACGCCCATATGGTAGGCCGTGGCTTAACCCACTACACCAACATTCAATTATTGTTTATAGCCATTATCTGTATTCCTACTAATCTAGGGTCTTCTTCCTTTTTACTTTTTTTAACCTTATTCGATGAAGCATTAAGTCTTTTTACTGCAATGTAAATTTAAAATATGCTTTATCAAAAACTAAAAAAAATAAATAAATAAAGGGAGAGGGAAGGAGGGAGGAGGAGAGGAATGAAATATTTTATTCTTAGAACTGTATCTATGAACCATATTGACTCTGTTAGACACTAATTGAAAATTAAAAAAAATAAAAATCCTACTTTAAAAAAGAACAAAGAGAAAATGTGAGAAAGAGATGAGAATAGAAAAAGAACTACAGTTTAAAGTTCCTCTCTCCTGAGCTCAGCCAGAGGCAAGTCACTGCCCTTTCATTTGACAGGGCTGATCCCAAAGAGGACAGTATGCATTCCTTCTCAAAGAAATCTCTGTGGGCAGCATGACTGTTGGATCAAAGAAGGACAGTGTATGTGTGATAGGTAGGCCATGAAACAAATGTACAAGCCTTTCAGCTTTTCTTCTTTTTGAGTGTGCAATTTTGTAAGACTGATTAAATACACGGTTAACTGTTGGATACCACCATGTGGAGATAGGAGAAATCAAGTGTTTATTTTCACTGCCTCAGGCTGTAATCATATAGATCTATTGGGATTTTTTAATTTCAGCTAATCCATAAGGGTAAATCAGCATAGATTCAAATTCTGGTGCCAAATTCTGAAGACTCATCCAAGTGTAGCCTTTGAAGAAATAGGAACAACTAAGGAAATACATGTGACTACTCAACTAGTAGGTAAAAAGTGGGATGGGTCCAAGATACTTCGAGTTTTAAACTCTGCCTTTACTTGGAGCCTATAATTCAAGCTGGCACTAAGTCAGCATTTTCTAAATTCCTGATGGTTAATCATAGATGAACCATACATTATACAGACAGATACAAACTGAGAAGGCACAGAAATACCTACTTCACATATGTGTAAGAATTTTATATCGCCATATCTCAGCCAGTCTCGGAAATAATCCCACTCAGGAATGAGAACATCCAAGTGGTCAGGCTGGGCCCACCTAGTTTCCAAGAATAACTCCGAAGCATCCAAAACCATAATTTAGAAGCCATTACGTTCTGTTTGAAGCTACTGCTCCTATGGGCTCCCAGCCACAGCCTTGAAGAGCTTTTTGTCCTGGTGAAAGATTAGAAGCTGTTTTACATGCTGAAGCTCTGTGAAAAGGTGAATCCATCTACTCTGGTTACAGAAAGTCAGAGTTCACTTGACATTTTCATTACTAATGGCCATTTTTCAAAGTAAATTCACACTTCAGTTGGTTCTCAGTGGTCATAAACGGTTGTCAGACCTTGCCCAGGGTTCATCTTGATACTCCCTAGGTACATTCCTATTAGCAAGTAGACAGAGTTCTTCTATATGCCGTAATATATAACCCACATGTGGACCACAAACAAAACCTCCTTTATAAAAGGAATGGGGAGAGGAATTGCATATGTAGATTTTGGTCAGTTTCTCCCTAACTGGTTTAACTGATTAATGAGAAAGAAAGGCTTAAAGTCAAATAGATAGATTTATGATTCAACACAAAGAAACTGAGCGATTATCTGCACAAAGCCCTAGAGGCAGTGGGTCATGCCTGTCCTTTGGGGTAGAGCATTGCGGGCAGAAGAAATAAGTGCGAAGGCCCTGTGGATAGAGCGGAATGAGCTAGGGGACAGTAGTAGGAGAGGAGTTCAGAGATGTCCCAGATATCTAAACCTTGTAGGGCCTGGTGTCATTGTAAAGACTTTGACTTTCACTCCATAGGCGCTGGAACGCCATTGGTGGAAGAGTTTTAAGCAGCGTGACATCACTTCTCGGCCTTTTGGCTAAGATCAAGTGTAGCGGAGTGACATGATCTGACTTAACTCGGGCAGCAGCACTTTCCTGGGTTGATTAGACCCCAGAGCCCCAAAGATGGAGCAAGAAGTGAGAGTTCAGAAGTTGTTAAGGGAGAGGGTTGTGTTTTGTACCAGGGTAGGAGCGGTAGAGTTGGTGAGAAAGGATCAGACTCCAGATGTGTATTGAAGTTGGAACCCTCAGGAACTGCAGACCCAGGGTATGCAAGACAATTGCCAAGGTTTTGGTCATGAGCCATGAGCACAATTCAGCTGGCATACTAAGTCTTTTTCATCAAATTTCTTCTTCCAGTGAACTTTTCAGCTGTCCATTTTCCTGGAATTGTAAAGACAAGCCTCAGTGAATTAGTGGGTGGGTAATCTTTCTCATCCTCTGGGCAATTCCAAGGGAACGTCTGGGGTGTGACTCTGAGAGCAGCTGAGATGCAACCCACAGGCGCATAGGAGGCACCAAGGATGGGTGGGGCGTGAGGACTTTACTTATTTGAGGAACTGAGGCATTTCTCAGAAGAGAATTGTTCTAAGGAAATAAAAGTAAGCATTACCAGATGGACACCATTAGTCATTGGTACTAGAAGGGGTAGGAGATTTCCCAAATCCACGTGTGCTTGTGTTTGGATTGTACCCAGCCCAGACTGTCACTGACTTCAGTCTGGGTCCTATGGAGTGAGAAGGATGTAACACCTGAAAGAGCAGTGTGCATTAAAATCTCCATGGCACCCCTGCCATGAGCAGTACCCCACTGTGAAACTCATGGGGAGACTCAGCACACGTGCTGCCTCCACATTGCACCTCCTGCAGGGGCTGCCTAGGGCACACAGAGAAGAACAGGATCTGGGGAAAACGAAAAACACCTTGCACAGGACTCTTTCGTGAGTGAATGCTGGGAACCCCTAGAAACACCTAGTGGGAACATGTCTGCACCCCAGGGTTGGAATAACAGCCAAGGAAACCGGTCTGTGTAAGTCTCAGATGAAGCAGTGATTTGTCTTGCAAGGAAAGGCCTGCATGCACTATAAAGAGAGCCTGTCACATCCACTCAGTCCTGGGAAGAGGATTGGCAGCACATGATCAGCTGGGACAGCCCCAGGTATGAAATGCCAGGGGCTAAATTTGGTGTTAAAGGGGATAGCAGGATCCACACCAGGATGGGAGACTTAACTAGATTAAAACACTGACATGGGAGATTTTTTTACATTTTTCTTGTTGTTGTTAAATTCAACTCTATTAGAATGTAACAATTTCTTTTAGCTCTTGAGCCAGGATTAAATTGCAGAGTGAGAGCAACTCTGATGTCAGGATGAAATGAGCAGGAGCAAGGAGGCTCAGAACAGTGTTTGCCAAGATCCTGAGGGACTCTCTGGTCTCACTCTGGTCCTGGCAGCCATGGGACACCCTTAGGATTCATGCAGGTGCAGGGAGTTAGCAGCAGGCTCCTGCTCCCTCTGCCCACCAAAATGCTTCCACTAACCTCCAGGCTTCCCATAGAGAAGAGAGTTTCTTTCTTCCAACAGGAAATGGAGAATTAAAATGTTACCAGAAGTCACTGGTTTGGAGATGTCAATGATAAAAGTTCCTGAGTGGGCGTGGGATGACGGGGAAAGGTGGGGAGGCATAACAGGAGCCCACAAATCAAGGTCAGCCAGTTCAAATCCCAGGTGCACCCCCAACTTCAAAATTCACCCTTGACCGTACATTAAACTCACCTGGGGAAAACTTTAAAAATCCCAATGCCCACACCTCATTCCAGACTAACAAAAACCAGTGTCTGTGGGAAAAGGGCCAGGGATCAGTAGGTTTTTAAAGCTCTTCCAAGTGATTGCAATGTGCAGCCCCTGTTAGCAACCATTTAATACTCAGGCTCTATCCCCAGGCAAGTAAGACAATCTCCACAGGGCAGAACTAGAATCCACATTCTCAAAAGCTTCTTGAGTGCTTATATGTCCAGCTAGGGTGGACAAACACACTCTCCTTAGTCAGGAGATGGCCATACTGGACTCATTAGGTTTTTGTCCGAATTAAATGAAATAATATACATAATACATTTGGCGTGGTGCTTGGTTCTCAATAAGCATTAAATAAGTAGGTATTTTTTTTGAATTATTATTGCTGCTGCTGCTATTATAAGATACCACAAAGAAAGAAAAGGATGCAAGGGGTGGGGTAAAGGGAGATATTTGAGGTCATAAACACAAAATTCAAGGCATCTTATGGTGGCAGAATCTAACTCTTCGGACTTCGACACGTTTTTATTATGCTGAGCATGGCCCCACTGGGACCCCTGTGGGACCCCAGGGTCCTGACTTGGCCCCAAGCATCTCCATCTCCAGGCCCACACCTGATCTTTGAGCTCCCATTCTGCTACCTTCTGTGACCTAGCAAAAGAAGAGGAGGAAAAGGAATAGAGTAAGCTGCTTGGGCGTGGTCCAGGACAAAAGAAAAATAGGAAAGTTGGACAAGAAACAGCTAACTGGACTATTCATTATTCAGCTTTGTAAATATGTCTCTCTGGTGGCTGCTGGGCACAGCAGTGCAATTGAATTAGAGGAGACAGTTCATTTGTAAAAGGCTGAGGTGCTGGTGATGAGCAGTCTCTACTGAGTGTTATAAAGTGCCTCCTGAATGGGATTTATCAAAGAACAAGAGAATGGAGGTCATCCAGGAGATGCCGGATCTGCGGGGACCGCTTTGCACCACCAGGGAAAGGCAAAGTCACAGCTCTGGACTTCACCTTCCTGTCCCCCTTGTTAGCATGCTGTTTCTCTAAATTGATCTCCTCCTTGAAATCAGACAAAATACCACCTGGCAGCTATTGTTTGCTTGGACACCTGCATCACCTCTATGAACTTCAGGTAGCTCATCCAAAAGTGCACTAATAATACATACTTTGAAGTCTGCTTCCTGAAAAGGAACTCACTGGATGATTGAATCAAATTAGATGAAATAAGGTCATGTATGTCATGTAAGACCCATCCCATGGCGCAAACTCCAAAAATCCTAACTCCCTTCTGGTCTCAGATTTTCGTCAACAGAGCAGTCTTTACTTCTGATGTCAGAGGGATCCTCAATGGAGAACAAGAGGGGCGCCGTGGCTGGGTGAGAAGAAATTCTCAAGGAAGGAATTGATGCTGTGTCTGGAGGCCCCCTCTAAATAAAGCACTTCTATGGAGAAGACCCCACAGTGGTCTCGAGGTCTTAGTTTAGCAAGGACATGGGTTCAAATTGCAGCAAGGGATGCAAAAGCTGCTGCTCCTCAAGATGCCAATCATATCCTAGCAACCCCAGCCCTGCACGTACAGGAAGAGCTTCTGTTAATGACTGCTCACGAGGTGATTACCAGGATTTAATTCACTAGAGAAGATAATCAATAGATGGCCCACCACGAGTGGTCCGTCCGTTAAAATGGGACTGCTCTTCTCTTCAGGTGTGATAAATAGTGCATTTAAAGTATTCAATACTATAATAAAGATTGTAATTAAGTGAGGCAACTTGGCATCTTAATAACTGCATGGTTGAAAAGATTTAAACTTCAGACTGAGACACAAAGTAACATTCATAATCCCTCTAAAGGGTTTCCTTTCTGGAAGAGAGAAAATAATGGCTGCCTCTTCTCCTGAGAAGCTGACAGGGCAGATGTGTCCCCAGATCTTCGTGGAGTTAAAAGAGGTGACTTTGAGCGCCTGCCACTGCGTCTTTTGTTCGCTGCATTTCCCTGCTACCTTAATTATTAGCATATTCCTAGTGGGAAGAGGGAGGCAGGAGTAGGAGCGGGAAGGGAGGCCTAGGGGAATGCAGTGCAGGGACCAGTAGCCCCAGCAGTATGCAAATCACTTAGCAATATACAGATGACTTCGCAGAAGTACAGTAAGACTTCCCAGACCAAATCATCTGCATTTCAGCTTCTCCTTATTAAAAGAAAAGCACTTTCTGCCTTCATTTTCCTTTCGCCTTCTCCTGTCCTTTGTAGAATTTGCACCCCCCACACAAAGACATATACAAACACAAACACCCATGTGTGCACTTAAAATGCAATCTTGCCTTTCCCCATAGATTTTGAGAAAAATTTTTTTTAAAAAAGTGTGAACTTCAGATGCCTGTTATAATTACAAGTCTTCTATTCAGCAGTTTGCAAAATATATGCATTTTGTTAGCTTTCTTCCTACATGCGTGATACGTGTAAATTGCTAGGCATTTGAAAATGGATGTTGACTTAAATATTCCTGCATGACAGGATGGTGAGTCCTAGACTCAGCAAAGGAAAGAAAGAAACTCATTCGTTGTTACCCTTCTTTGTTTATGTGCACAATGTCTTTGATCATAATCTACGGACAGTGGTTACAGAAAAATCACACATTACACAGCTTAGTCCTGGGAAACATGTAAGCCTCATAGATAAAAGTGAACCTACAACATATAGCTGACTCCTCTCTCTGCCTCCCAGGCCCCTCTCAATTGCCATGCTAGTGTGACTTCCAATTATTTTTATTGCAAATTCTGATTATACTTACAGATCTCTAATGGAGATGACAGATTTATTTTTTTTAATTTATGTTTAAGGAATACAAATTTCATAAGTACAACTTTAGGAATATAATTATTCTTCCCAACATAGCAGCCCTCCCACCCACACTTCCACTCCTCCTCCTCCTCCCTCTCCCCTTGCCAGTCCCATTCTCCATTAAGATCCATTTTCAATTAAATTTGTACACAGAAGACCAACTCTATACTAAGCAAAGATTTCAACAATTTGCATGCACACACAAGCACAAAAAAACTGAGAACTAGTTTTACAGTTAACTCTCATAATACAACTCACTGAGGACAGAGGTCCTACATGGGGAGTTAGTGCACAGTGACTCCTGTTGTTAATTTAACAATTAACACTTTTACGTATGACTTTAGTGACCACCCAAAGCTCTTGACATGGACTGCCTAGGCTAGAGAAGCCCTTTGAGTTCACAAACTTCGTCAGTTTTTGGACAAGGCCATATGCAAAGTGGAAGTTCTCTCCTCCCTTTACAGAATAGTACACCCTTCTTTGTTGGCCACTTCTTTCTACTGGGTCTCACTTACAGAGATCCTTCATGTAGAACATTTTTTGCCACAGTATCTTGGCTTTCCATGCCTGAAATGCTCTCACAGGCTTTTCAGCCAGACCAGGAAGCCTAAAGGGATGATTCTGAGGTCAGAGTGTTACTTAAAGCAATTGTCATTTTATGAATCTGCTGGGAGATCACAGATTTCAAAAGAATGAGACAACATGCTTGTGAGAATCATGAGGCACAATTTGACTTTGCATTACTTGAAAATATCTTGGTTCATGAACTGGTGACAGGACACTTGAAAAGTATTCCAAATGGTTTGTAAAAAAATGGAGTTAAAGGATAAACTTATTTGGATGCAACAAATTTTGAAATCTGTGTATTCATGAAAAAGTTAATATAAAATGCATATTATGAAAAAAGCTATTACATCATATGAGAAAGAGTTCTCCCATGACTACGAGGCACCTAGTGCTTTGCAAGATGCAGAGAGGAATAAAATCTTCTCAGAAGCCATCTTTCCCTCCTCTGAGTTGCTCCTGGAAGAAAAAAGCTCTAACCTACCTAGAAGGGTGAGCTGTCCTGCTCACACCTGGCAATAAATAGAGCAGGTCCTATACTCTACCCTAAAACTCAAATCCTGGACTTAACTCAGGTAGATAAGACATTTAGCTCTTTAGCATTAGAGAAAGAGAGAGAGAGCAATGAAGCAAAAGGAGGGGAGGTGGAAGAATGAAGGAAAGTAGGAAGTAAGGGAGGGAAAGAGTGAGGACAAGGAAGGAAAAAAAAAACAGAAAGAATGTTCTGGCAGGATTGCCTTTATGCAAAGCATTAAAAGTGACCCAGCTGAGTAATGGCTTGTTCTAACCACACCCTCAGAGTTTCCCTTTTCTCTTACTGGGCAAATCTCCATGCCAGGCAGGGCTCAGTGCTGGTGAGGGGAATTTGGGGAATTCCTGCCCCACTTGCCCCTTGTCTGGGTGTCCTTGTGGTGGCTTGGCCTTGCCAGTTTCACTGGGATTGGCAGGAGAGTTCCCAGCCCCGGTGACAAGGGTGAAGCACTGAGAGTCAGCGTCGGTCTGGCAAGCCTGGGTGAGGGTATCAAGGTGACAGGCAGCTTATAAATCATGTCCAGCGCTCCCTAAGCATTGACACACCCGGGTGCACCCAAAATTTCTGCAGGTAGATCCTGAGCAAGCATAGAGCTGCATAGCAGAGGTGTTACTGTTCTTAGTCCCAGAGCATGAGATCACGGTGAGGAAGGTTTTCGGGACTGGATATTGCAGATGCTGAAGTCCGAGCCACAGGAAGAGGCCCCAGGCAGTGATGACAGTTGGTTTTTGTTGCTGTTGAGGTCAGAGCAGCTCAGAAAGCTGTCCCAGTCCCATCCAAGCCAGGGTTTCTCACAGTCATTGTTGAGTGGATAAAAGTCCAAGTCCCAGGGGTGCTTCATTCATTCATATGTTCAACATATACAAGGATAATATCAAAAGTTCATGGAAAATGTATATTATGAAAAACTAGGCATGGCTTTTAAACATTTTTTGCACCAAAATAAATGTATCACCTAATTTCATTTTTCGTGAACTTTCTGAAATACCCTCATGTTTATAGAGTGCTTCGTATGTGCCAGGTACTGTGTTAGGCCTGGGGAGACAGAACTGAGCAAGAAAGAGAACAGCTCCTGAGGTCTAAAGTCCAGCAGGGGAGACGGAACCTAAATAATTATAGAAGCCTCAGTTAATACCAATCACATAACTGGAGTGAGTGCAATACCATCATTCTCCAACAGCCTAGCCAGGCACCGTGCTCTTTGCAGCCTTTCTAAAGGAACTCACTCTTGGTTTGGAGATGGAAATGCATGTGTAGAGTCAGAGGGAGTTGAATGGCCATCTGGTCTCCCTGCCCCTAGTTCAAGTGAGGACATAGAGACAGCCACAAAGAAATTGTCCATGGTATCATGGCTCATGGGGCCCCCAAACAGATCTGAGAATGTCTACTAGCCCACACCCAAGATGTATGTGTGTATCTTACCACACTCTAATCATACAACATGCATAATTATCTTAGTGAGTGGCCAGAGGTAGAGGGATGGAAATTCCCAAGTCATACTAATTGTATCTTTGTTTCACAACCATAATGCATTTCTGTACGAAACTGAGTAGGGCTGAAGTCCTGGGAATTCCCTTGAAGTAAAATGATGAAACTGTCTAACAATAACCTGATTCACACCCGGCTGGAAAGTCGTCCAATATTTCCATGCTGTCCCTGTGCTGACTCTTGCACAAAGCCTGTATCCTCCTGGGAAAGTAGATCCCCTGGTCTCACAATCATAAAAGTCCTATTTTTTGCTCCACTTCTTTCTTACAGGCACAGAACTCCCATCTGGGCAAAGTAGAAAGGGAAAGGTGTTTCGTTTTAATCAAGCTACAGTACAATTGATTTTGAGGAAATGATTAACATGAGAAAATGATTAACAATCAGTAACCAGAGTATCACCAAAACAAATCTCTACCATGCTTGGTGAGGATTGTGCCTCCCATCCCGAAAGTCTGACGTTCCTGGGCTGTCTGGGAAACCCCCTTGATGGCAGTTTGCTGTTTCTAACAGGAAATTTCGTGATACTTCCCTTCCTGGTCTCCAGAGGTCACTCATTACACCAAGCGCTTCTGTAAACACACAGTGTTCAAGGGATGACTTCAACTGAGCATCACAGGCTTTTCTGAAGATTGTTCTCATGCAGTAGTTATAACTGGAGGACGTAATTTACCAGTGAAGCAGAAACTGGCAGGGATGATTAAAATATTCTAATTATTTAAGTTGAAAAACCATGTATTAAAAATGGATATTTGGTTAACTCTGTCCTGCAGTCAGGCTCTGGGTATCCAGCAGACCTGCTGACCTAACAGCCTCACCCAATC
This sequence comes from Lepus europaeus, assembly GCF_033115175.1. Lineage (NCBI taxonomy): Eukaryota > Metazoa > Chordata > Mammalia > Lagomorpha > Leporidae > Lepus > Lepus europaeus. The sequence continues at coordinate 63,189,598 of NC_084828.1, read as the reverse complement.
AAAGGAGAGTGTGCCTCTGAAGAAAATGAAGCTGATGGTACAAGACAATCTGAAGGGACAGAATTCAGGTTTCTGTTCCCTGTGCTATTCAGAACTCCACCGACTGCTCGGCTACTTTACTGCCACTAAGGGAACTTCCCCTAGAAGCTTCTTCATCTTTCTTCTGCCCAATCTCTCATGGACAGCTAGGGGTCTGGTGGGTGTGTTTGAACTTTTGCATGCCAGCAGCTCCCCCACTGGGAACGGTTTACTCCCTTTGCCCATACCAGCATTTTTCTAAAGCACATAGCTATGTTGAAAATAATCTTGCAGCCAAGGCAGGTGCACACAAACTCCAGTTACAAATGTGAAAGGTGTTTAAGTGGGCAAAAAGAACTATGGGATGTCCTCTCTAGGGATCCTCTCCATCTTTCATTGTCCCTGAGCTACTTTACAACTCCAGAGGTTGCAGAAAACTGATAATAATGCAAAATCCTCTTATCCATAAAAAGGAAAATAAATTGTGTCTATTGGAATGCAATTGGATGTTGCTCTGTGGCTGTTCACCAGATTCTCATCTATTCATTTCAGCATCCCTGATTGCTTATCTATGTGTCTGCTCTGAATTCTCCCTGGGCCTGGTTTTCACATCTTACTGGCTGTCTCATTAACTAATGAGTTAAATAAAATCTTTGACATTTGCTCATTTGATATTTGTCTGAGTGTCATACTTTAAACTATCTAGAAATATTAGCCTTTAAAATAACTGTAGGCTGTGTCTCATACCATGCAGCTGTGGGAGTAGTTCTCAATATGGATTGTGATGAATAAAATGTATGAAGTTGACCTCTATAAACTGCCCAAGTCGATGGTGGAGAAGAAGGCTGGCTAAAATGATTGAAACACTGCTCAAAAGCGACTGCTGAGTCTTAGATTCCGACATGCAGACAAGATGGATGAAGTAGTCATGTCACAGGAGAAAGAAGGTGGGACACTCACTCTGGTTGGCTCTGTCATCACCTCTCATGTCATGGCCACATCCAGCTGAGTATTTACAATGAAGGACCCCAAATCTGGGAATCCAACGTGCTCAGGTGGTCGCCCAAAGACCCAAAACTCCAGCCCAGTAGATGCAAAAGCAAGAGGATATTTATTAATACGTTTGCGCAAACGGGCTCCCCAGCACCTCAGGCAGTCCAGAGAGCGAGAGCGCCCCGAGCAGGGGTTACAGCAGTTTTTAAAGACAATAGCCACCTGATTAACATATGTATGCGGGGCGTTTGGTGATTGGCTATTTTGAAGGGCAAACTCTTGTGATTTTAGTGAGGGAAGGGGTAAGTTTATACAATGGTCACAGAACCTTATTGCAACTCTTTTCCGGACTTCTGCAAGTGTTATCACGTGAGACAGTTACACAGAGCAGTTTCACAAGGCAGTTTCCCAAGGTTATTCTGTAGGCAGGTGGACACACAGTTATCTTAAGGAATGGCTACTGTCAGCAGCCAAACTTTTAAACCCTTGCTAAAATTATTTTAATATTTACTTTTAGCAGGGGTCTTACAACAAGTCAAGGCAAAGTCAAATATTTAGAAGTCCAGGCAACATGAGGCAACCTTACAGACCATGCACATCTCAAAACTGTACAACAAATGAACTATTGCTGGCCCAGAAGCCCAAGGCTACTGAAGTCCCACCATACTACCCAGAGGAGGTTCCTGCTTTCACTAAAAACAGATAAGCCGGATCCCAGTGCAGAGGCAGGTGGCACAATGCCCTGAAGAGACAGTGACTCCTTTCTTCTCATCAACTGATCTTTACTTTTCTTCACCGGTACTAGAAAAATAAGGGGGAAAATGAGCAAGAAGTACACAACGTAGGGAAGCTGTAAGCCCTTGCATTTGTTTCTGGTTCTTTTCACCAGACTTTCAGAAAAGAAATCTGTTCACTAAAGAGACAATTTTAAAATTCTCACTTTCAGTTTCGACATTCAAATCCAAGGCAGATATTACTCAATACTCATCAAAAGAAAGAGAATTACCAAACAGTAAGAGCCCATTTGATTTAAATGTATATATTTTAAATGGCTAGGATAAAATCTGCAAATAATTAACCCTCTCTGGTGAATTGCAGGTAATTTTTTTATTGATTTTTATTTTTGGCAAACTGGTTTTTCTAAACTTCCTGTAAAAAACCTGAATTACCTTCATAATGTGAGAAAAATATCAAAAACAGATAAGCTGAATTCAGTCCTAAAGTCTGGGCCCAGAGTTTTCTTTCTTTTTTTTTTTTTCTTTTGACAGGCAGAGTTAGTGAAAGAGAGACAGAGAAAGGTCTTCCTTTTTCCGTTGGTTCACCCCCCAAATGGCCACTACAGCCAGTGCACTGCGCTGATCTGAAGCCAAGAGCTAGGTGCTTCCTCCTGGTCTTCCATGCGGGTGCAGGACCCAAGAACTTAGGCCATCCTCCACTGCCTTCCCAGGCCACAGCAGAGAGCTGGACTGGAAGAGGAGCAACCGGGACAGAATCTGGCGCCCCAACCGGGACTAGAACCCTGGGTGCCAGCGCTGCAGGTGGAGGATTAGCCAATGAGCTGTGGCGCCGGCCAGGGCCCAGAGTTTTCAAGACGGAAGCATAGGGCATGTCTGCTTGAGAATTAGCTCAGCTAAACAGTAAAATGCCCAGGGAGCTACACCCCAGGGAAATGGTTAATGTTATGACTCAGAATTCAACACAGATTCATGATTTGGTGACTGTAGGTTAATTCTTTGCAGATCGCACTCAGCCTTAAAGTTGCTTTCTTCTGACCAGAGAAGGAGGAGGTATCAAAACCAGTCACCTACTGCCAAATTTGGAGAGAGCTAAAGCTCAGAGATAGAAAAAGACTGAGAATATTTTGCAATTATTATAAAAATTGCTGGGATAAAGGAAATGACCAATTAAAACAGCCTTGTCTGAATCAAAATGTAAGAGGATTACCAAATGACAGAGAATCAGGATAACAATTTCTAACAGGGGGTAGGAACAGAGATAGTTTACTATTTCTGGAGATAAAGAGATTGGATTTTGATGTAAGAACCAGACCGTACATTTTAAGTTGAATAGCCCATAACAGGGTCCCCAGTAAGGACTTCTGTTCTATACGAAGGGAAATGTCAGGGATGTCTAGTAGGCCTGTGGGCAAACTTCCAGCAGACATTAACATGAGAAACTGCCTGGGTATTTTGAGAAATGACTACTGAGCCCTGAATCTTATTCTCCCCTCACCTGCTTCCTGCAGCAAAAAAGACAGGGCAACAACTCCTTGCAAGCGGGGACAGGAGAGTTGAGGTAAGAGACAATTTCCTTAGGCATTGACATTCAGTGGCTGCTGCCAGATTGGCTACCAAGCCAGCCCCATCTGGACCGGTTCTGTGAGTTACAGGGAGGGAAGGCTCTTTAACAAAGAGCAAAAGGTAACAACAATAAAAAGGAAACACACAAACAAACAAAAAACCTAACAGCACGAGAGAGCACTGCTTTGGAAACTTGCAGTATACCTTGGAGGTGAATTTCTTTGCTTTCATTTCGGAGAGAGAGATACTTGGAATGAAAAGGAGAGGAGTCATTGATCACACATTGGAAGATCAAGAGAGAATTTATAATGAAATGGACCATAGAAGAAAATGAAGCCCCACAGGCTCTACAGGGTACTTCCGTGACAGTGAGGACTTCCTCCTCCGACCACTAGGATGGTGGGTCGGCGGTCATTGGCAGTAACAGTGAGCTACTTTTTTCAACACTGTGGGGCTTTTTCCAGCACTATGGGTTTGCTCTGAAATCAATGATGGGATTAGGGAAGGGTGAAGTTTCTGGAAGGATAACTGGGGAGAAAGGGATTACTTCTCTTAGAAAGACTGAATTATGGTGTGACTTGGGCAAACCCTTTTCAACTAGTGACTTTAGTTATTCTCAAATGATATATGGATGTTCATGAATCCATTGCAAGTTCAAGATATTATCTTTGGGGGCCTGCGCTGTGGCATGGTGGGTAAAGCTACCACCTGAAGTGCCCACATCCCATATGGGCGTCAGCTGGAGTCCCAGCTTCTCCACTTCCAATCCAGCTCTCTGCTATGGCCTGGGAAAGCAGCAGAAGATGGCCCAAGTCCTTGGGCCCCTGCACCCATGTGGGAGACCAGGAAGAAGCCCCTGGCTCTTGGGTTTTGGATCAGCCCAACTCCAGCAGTTGTGGCCTTTTGGGGCGTGAACCAGAGCATAAAAGACCTCTCTCTCTCTCTCTCTCTCTCTCTCTCTCTCTCTTTCAAATAAATAAATCTTTTTTACAAAAGATACTGTCTTTGAAAGTGCATTTAATACGCGTAAGTTATGGAACATGCTAGTTTAGCCACACTGCACAGTGCAGAGTGTAGCTGTTCACCTTCACGACCACCTGGTTGGCAGGGAGCTGCAGCCCGGTGCTGATGCCCAGCATCATCCTGCCACATCTCGCTAGCCCAGGAAAAATCAAAACTCAAAATTCCGAGTTTGATTTCCATTGACTGCCTATCACTGTCACACCATCCTAAATTCAAAACATCGTAAGTTGAACTACTGCAAGTTGGGGATTATCTATTCTGTTGTCACTCACACATTATATAATGAGATAACCTCTTTTTGTATTGTTAAATCCCTTTGCTAGGTATATCCAACTGAAAACTCCTGTAAGCTTTTTAGTGCCCACCTTCATACAAGGATATTGGGAGGATAAAGTAGTATCCCCTTTAGGGAAGCAACTTACCAGTATGCAACTCATGAATTTCAAACGCATTTTTACTCTTAGTCCAATAATTTCCATTTTCAGAAAAATATCCCAAAGAAATAATACCAAATGCAAAGATCTAGGCATGGAGATGTTTCTTAACATGTCATTTTTAAAAGTAAAAATCTACTATCCAGGCAGGAATTTGCCATAGTGGTGTGTGTGTGTGGCTTTGATGGGGAGAAAAATTAAAAGGAACAGAGCAAGCAGTATCTGCAGCCACTATCCAAGCTAGAAAAGAAAAGCACTAAGAATACTGAGCTGGAAACGTGAGCTGCCTCCCTTCCAGACCACATGTCTAGGTGTGTATTCATAGGAATAGACATGGCCATGTATGCACACATTTCTTTTTTAGACTATAATTATAAATTAATTACTTTATTGTTGTAGAAACGTGGAAAATAAAATACTAAAACATAAATGAAATAGAATAAAAATGACACATAGTCATGTCATGGAGACATAATTTTTAATCTACTTCCCATTTCCATGCATAATGCATACTATTTTATGTGGCTGAGGCTTTCTACTGAATATTACAATTTACTAGTTTGCTTTTTTCTCTTAGACGTTAAAGTATAAATGTACCCCAATAATATAAAAGCTCCTTATAGCCACTATTTTCATAGTTTAGTTACATCCTTATTGTGGATTTTCATAATCTATTTAACCAATCATCATTGTTTGAGCCTTCAGATTGACAGTGACTTATTAAAAGCTATTTATCCCTTTTATTTGAAGGGTCATGCCAAAGATTTTTTTTTAATTGCTAATTTATTTGAAAGGCAGAGAGAGATTCCATCTCCTGGTTGAGTCCCCAAATGCCTGACACAGCTATGACTGGCCCAGGCTGAAGCCTTGAATTCTGAACTCAATCTGGGTCTACCACATCAGCAGCAGGGGTGCAACTGCTTGATCCATCACCTGCTGCCTCCCAGAGTGTGCAGTCGCAGGAACTTGGAATTGAGCGGAGCTGGGACTTGAACCCAGGCACTCTACTGTGGGACGTGGGTATCCCAAGCTGCTTGTTAACCACTATGGCAAATTCCTGCCTGGATAGTAGGTTTTTACTTTTAAAAATGACATGCTAAGAAACATCCAGACACACCCACACACTTGATTAAAATGTTTGTGGCCAGGACCTGCGATCAAATGGTGTAATGCAGATAAAATTCCCTCTCTAAATATTTTCTCAATCTCTCTCCTCCCCTCTGTCTTCTTTACTTTCGTCCCCGCCACCACTCAGACTGCATGAGACATGCGGAAGGAACAAGTGAGGTGCAGGCAGGGAGGGGAGAGCGCGCAGGCGGGAGCAGAGGGTGGTCACATGAGCCGGAAGCTGCGGAGATGGGGTTTGGGTTGGAGAAGGGCCTGGAAGGCAGGTTGGAATCGTTTGGCTTAGATGAGACAGGCCATTTGGAGCCCCAGTAGGCTCCCCAGCAGGGAGAACCAACATTCCAGAGAAGACTGACTGCAAGGAAGACCCAGAGCCAAGTGTGCGACCCGTGAGTCTGGCCTCCTTTCCAGTGTGCCAGGAAATACGGGAGTCGTGCAGGCGTTGTTTCTCTGGGGTCTGCGGAGAGGGGGCTGTCTCCTCTCCTCTTCCCCTATATCCTGGCTTCCCGTCAACCAGAAGTCACGGGTTCGAATGCCTCAGGATTCGGCTGTTATGTAAGTCAGGCAGGCTGGCTGTGATGAAACACAGAGAGATAGGGACTGCAGCGTAGCCGGGGCAGGTGCTCTCCGAAGCGATCCAGCGTGCTTTTGTGCCAGCACTGTTGCCCAACAGGTATAAGGCAAGGCTTGCAACTCTTCCAAATGCTCAAGCAAAGCTGAGAATCCAGAGGAGTTTGGAATTCTCAGGGCTGTGTGGAAAGGACCTTAATTTTTAAAATGTTGGTCCAAGTAAAATATAACGTGTATGCTGCCTGGATTTAATTTGAAGACCACTGGTTTTGTGTCTTTGAGATAAAAATCATTTGAGACTTCCTGGCCTTCCCTTATATAGCTGCTAAAAAACATGGTATCTCTTGGAAAAAAGGCATATATTTAGTTCCCTTTAGGTACATAATGTTACCCTAGATACCAAGAGATCCAGGAGAGATTCTAGGTTGTTCTCTGACTTCTAGGTGCTTAAAATACTGTTGAAGCAATAAGAAAATTTCCGCTCAGGAAAGTTAGGTAATAGTGCTATGCAGGATTTTTATTTCAAGGCCTAAATGGATCAGGCCAAATACACCAAAGTCACCTTAAAAAGAAAGCAAGCCTTTTAGATCTATAACAAAACTCGGCTGTAGTAAAACCAGTGATGTGAAAGTGTCTGGGGTATTGTTCACCTTTATATTCCCAGTACTTGTCACAAAGGAGATGATGTTTAACAAATATTTCCTGAATAAAAAGATAAAACTAATGAGTCGCAGAAGGGAAAAAGACATCCATGTGAACTTAGAAACGTGAAGAAACACAGAGGCAAATATTTTCATGGTTGATATGACAATATTTAATGGAAGGATGCTGAATTTGTGGGGAGTGCAAAGTGCATGCTCACCAGGGTCCCCATTTTTGCCAGGAGCAGGGGTGTGTAACCAACTCTCACTGTAACCTATGTTAGAGTTCACAAGGCTGTTTTGCTTCTCTGCTAACCCCCTAATGACCAATTAAGCTTCCCTGACATTTGATGCAGGGAGAAAGGAGCCCTGATGTGGGACCCATCCACTCTGCTCATGCGAATAGCCTGTGTCTCTATAATGAGCAGTCTAATTTCCACATTAGCACTTGGATTGTTCACTTGGTGGCCCTGCATCTCCCTGGGTCACATGCCACTCTTTGGAAACCTGTCTTGGTAACTGCAACTGATCTTCCTAATTCATCCTCCCTTTATTCCTGCAACTGGCATCAGAGGATAAAGGCCTGAATGAGCAAACCAGACAAAATTCACAGCTATAGATTACAGAAGGGAACACTCATTTTGCTTTGAATAATCATGGGAGGCTCAGAATGGAAAGAGGCCCAGAGGTGGGTCTCAAATGAAAAAAAAAAAAAAAAAATTGAGCTTTGGAATTGTGGAAAGGACAGGGACAAGACAGTATGGAGAGTTTGCTGGTTTTGCTCTTGGACAAAGAAGGGTTTGCTCTCAGAGGAAGTTGCTTTGGGGGAGTTATGAGAGAGAAAGTTGGTTAGGTCAGCCTGAGAGTCATGCTGAAGGATTTGGACTTCATCCAACAGGCTGATGCTGGTGATACTAAAGTTCTGAGCAAAAGAATGACAGAATGAAATCGGTATTTTCCTTAGATCACTTGATACGAGCAGGAAGGGCTGCATTTCATTTTTGTATTAATGAGTCAATAGCAAAAGACTTTTGGGAGTCAAACAGAGCTCTTCCCAAAGGTGTGAGCTGATAGCAAATGCCTTCTGCTCAGTTTCCAGGAGACAGGTGGATACTCCAAGAACACAATGGCCTCTGGGTTCAGCAAGCAAGTTCAGCCACCAGGAAGGTAACATGAGAACTCCCCCAGTGAAATTAGACCCCACCATTATTAATAGCCCACCTCTGTCAAGCCTGCTCAAGGTTTTGTTGTTGTCATGGACAACATTTCCAATACAGGCACTTGCAAGTCCTTGGAAGCATCTTCAGCACTTGGCCATGCCAGGCAATCAAAGTTGCAGCCCAAAATTTTAAAAGAAAAAGACAATTTTCATGGGCCTCATAGTCACCATTTCGTGAAGAATCCGGAGTGAGCACCAGGGTACGAAAGTTGTCAGAATCGAGATGGAGTCACTTGTGTCAACCTCCCCCCACAAAAAATAAATGAAGCTAGAAGGTCGTGAAAGAAGGGCTCTTATGCAGGAGTGCCTGATCGTAACTATCACAAAAGATTCTACCAGAACCACAGTCTTACACAAAGGAAGTCACAACCTTTTTCAAAAAGTACTGTGTTCAGCAACGGGCTGCTCAGCCTCGGACAGATGTCAGTTTTGTTATTAATCATCGTGATCAAAGATGATTCTTTCAAAATATCTTGAAAATTTCCCCTATTTGAATAGGCGATGGTTGCCTATTACTGTCCCTATCGCAATGCTCTATTTTTCCCATTGCAGTGCTCTTTTCCAACAAAATCAAACCTGATGTCGTTTTGATTTTACTCTCTTTGTGTTCACAGGACCATTTAGATTAACTGGAAATTTTGTGCAGGTCACAAATACCCGGAATTTTAGTTTTTGACATTTTGAGCACAGAATCCCTTCTTTAAATGAGAATTCATCTAGAATTCCAATTCCAGTACACGAAATGTATAAAACTGTCGAGGCTCTGGCTGACAAGTAAGGGAGAGTCCTTTCTGATGGGTTTTGCTCACTCTGCTTTCCATACAATGGCAAACACACCTCTACCTCTGGAAGACCTGAGTCTCCTCTGCCCAAGCCCAGTACTCTGTAGAACACAGTGTAAAACCAACTGGGATAGACTGCAGACCTGCAAACCAACACCTGTCTTAGCTGTGGCACGTGGCAATAAAAGTAATTGCAATCACATTTTTAAGGAACACTTACCTTGTACTTACCATGTACCAATCTCCACAAGAACCACATGGGCTAGGAACTATTATTACCCCTGTTTGACAGGTGAAAAAAAACAAAGTTGAGGGAACTATAGCATCTTGTGCAAAGCAGGAAATGTTAAAGTCAGATTTTGGTCCCAGAAAGATGGATTTCAGAACCAGTCATCTGAAGATCATCTTGTAATTAGTTCAGCCTCATTACCTTGGGCAAGTCCTTAAACTTGAAAGATATGTGTGCAAATGTCCAGTTATAGTTCTCCCCCTTCCCTATCAAGAAAGAAATGTTCAGAGGAGCTCATACGGGTTCACAGGATTCTGGACCCACGGCCACCCGTCTTTACAACAGTGGAAAACAAACGAGCCGCCTAATAGCTTCAGAGAGATCTGACATTCCTGCACTGTGTTCCACAGGAGGAGGGGTTGCAGCACTGATGCCATAGCTATAAATATCCAACTTAATGAGGGAGGACTCCTGGAGATGTAAATGAATCCATTTTATGGGTTTGTCATACATCAGGTTAATATGATTCTGACAAATAATTATATTGAAAAGCTGGACAGGGACAGAGAATGTTGTTATTCCTTTTGAGTGTTACAGTACGGTCTTCTGGCCAATTAAAGGGTGAGGAAGCCAACGTGGAAGTGCAGAGCAAAACTGTAACAATTTGTGGCATTTAGACAGAGGAGCTCACAGCCTGCACCCACCCTGGCACAGGCAATGGGATTGTCATTGTCACATTTCTTAATGAGCATAGCAACTCCTTCATGTGGATTATCATACAGTTAGATCCTGTGTGGATGCTGCAAGTGGGGGATAAAAGCAGAAGGGACTACTAATGTAGATTTCCTTTTCTTGTTTTAGCATCAGCTAGAAGGGTTTTTATATGTGCAAAGACATATACCCTGGTTAAGCCCTGGAAACAGGTTTCCGACCTGGATATGTCAAACCAAAAGGTAGCTACTTGCTTGGCTACAAGGATGGCTTATTCTCTCTTGGGTTAATTGCAGTGGCCTCTGAGGGGAAAGGGCTTCTTACTAAATGGGAAAAAAAAGACATTTTATTGCTGTGACATTTGCCATCATCTAATTGGGTTGCCCTGAAGTCCTGGAGCTCTGTTCCAGTCTGGAAGGCTAGTACTCCTAGGAATAAGGACCCCCTGGGAGTCGTCCAAGTTTGTGGGTATCTTCTCACCACAGGGACATATCTCTGGTGCTCCTGGCTGCTCAGCACACAGAGCATTGTCTAGAGGGGCTGCAGGGGGACTGAAATTCAGTCCTCACTCTGCTCATCCCACCATCTGGAGGGAAGGGGACATGTTCCAGTTTGCACAAAGACACTGGGTGGGATTAGTGGTGATCCTCAACTCACCCAGCGTGAGCAGGGGCCCACTGCTTGGGCTGGTAGAGCAACTTAAAGGCCCAGCTTTCATCCATCCTTCCAGGACTCTCAAATAACTATAATTTGCATCCATACATCCATAGTCTCCTTCATTCTCTTGCCCTGCCTCTTCTCATGAGGCTAAACAAGAGCGACAATGCAGGTCCATGGCTAGAGCTATACTTCTTTAAGAACAAAATCCCATTTGGCCTTGACTCTGTTGGCATTGCTTCTTTTCATCAGTAAGATTGTTTCATCACTGTTCCTCTCTTCTCTTAGTGTCCCTCCCTTTCCTCAAGAATTTTCCAGGCAGGAATTGCAACTACGATGTTCCTTCAAATGCCCACACCAAAGCCCTCTTCTCCCAACCTGTCAACTGTACAAAGTGAAATTTCCAGAAACAGTTTGAGCAAGAAAGCAACTAACAGTTTTTCTCTAATCAATCAATGAAAACCAAAAGTGTAGACTTCAACCAGGAATTTTTCTTTAGACTGTTCTCTAAAGCAGTAATGGAGTAGATTGTTCAGCTATGTCCTCATTAAACATGGTGGTGACTTCCAGAAGAAAGCAAGCCAGAATACTGCCAGGAGAATAAGTATCAGTCCTCAAGGATGGCCATTCCCTTCTACCATCCAAAAAATTGCCAGTGTTATGGGATCCTCTGCAGGTCACTGATCACTGGCCCAGGGACCCTCTGTCAGGCCCTCATCCCTGTGCCCTTCCTGACACCAACTAGTCAGAGCAGAAGGCTCTTGACTTGAAAAGAACATTCCAGAAAACAGAGAGAGGCCAAGCTGAAGCTCAGCCTTCAAATTAGTATTTGGAGAAAATGTCTTCCTTTTTGTTCTTTCCCAATTTCCAGAAGGGATAATGTCATATATTTTTCCAAAGAGCAGATACACAACATAAGATAAAATCATTTTTTCCCAGCTAAGCCTTCCACTGATTTCCCCAGCCAACTTTCTGCAGCTCAAAAAATAAACACAATTCCCATTCATCCCCTTGCTCCAAATCCATCAAGACTTGGCTCTGGACAAATGGGCAGGTGGTGCAGCACACCAGGGCTTGGATGGGTTCTGTTTTCCTTCCTGGACGGAAGAAGTAGGATTAACTTAAAGTCTTTTCTATTAGTGAATGACATGGCAGACAACTGGGAGCAGAGTGTGGATTTCATCCTGGAGAAATGCACAGAGAATGGGTCTGGCTGTCTCTGTAAAGGCAAGGCTGGAAAGTTCCATACTGACCACCCTCTGAGGCATGGTTCAGGTTGGCTTTGTTAGATGGAGATGAGCAACTCTCAGCTTCTATAAATTTAAGATAGCTTATATTTGCTCATTTGATTGGCCCTCTGTGAGCATCCAGAGTTGCTAGGAGTTACTGAGTGTTCTAGGTGGGGAGAGGAAGCCAGCTTGTAGTTAGCATATATTTCTGGACCAGCACACTAGTTTGAATGCCATTGAAAATTTTCTGTGTAAGCATTCACACATACAGCTGTCAGGTCTTTGTGTAGCCAATAGCCATTAAGTGGTAGCACCTGAGGAAAAGTTCCCTTTCCCTGGCATCTGTAGGCCCTGAGGCATGGTGGTGGTGAGGAAGTGGAAGAGAACAAAGGATTGCTGAAGGCTGCTCTACACATAGATGTCAGTGCTAAGGCTGTGTGCATTGTGCAAGGTTAGTGTTGCCATGAGAAAAGCAGACCTTGTGGCTCTGATATTTAATGATGGTCCCAGGGCTTATCTGTGTGTGAGAGTCTGATTCATTTGATCTGATGATTACCCATTTGATGACCTTGAACAGTGAGGCGGTAATGTGTACCTCATTCTGTGGGGAACACAGCAAAGAGTCGTGGACTTGGAATGCCAAAATCCATGCTGAAAAATTCTACAAGTCCCTGTTGCCACTATTTCCTTGAGGAAGAATGGGGTAGCTCTTAGGCCAGAAGAATCCTTGTAGATAAGAAGCAGATTTCCTCAAAGGGGCTCCTCATATAAAAGTGTTACATGAGATTTTGTGAAGAGGCTGAGAGTTTTTTCTCTTACTTGTGAACTAATGAGTTAGCTGGCCACAGTTTTATTTATATTGCATATATTTTTATTTATAAACATATGTGCATATATATGTGTATATATATATACTGCAAAAAATGCATGAAAATTTGAATTTAAAAAAACAAGCTTATTTTGGTGCAAAACAACTTCCAGATTCCACCTCACAGCCTACCCATCATTTCCATCCCTCTCTCCTCCCAAGTAGTGTATTAACGATCTGAACTCCTACTGCAATTGGCGAGAGTGAAAATAATATCATGAGGTATAAAGATGGGACTGCTTTTAAATTAAATCATATGAGAAGATTTTTTTTTGTAGGTCACAAAGCAGCTAAATATTGCCCATTTCATATGGTTCACTTAATGCTCCTTCCCTACAGAGGCAATGTATGGAATATATCAATTACCCAAATCCAGCAGGTTCATTTGATTCCCATCACTTCAGCTACTGCACACCCATGGATGATTCTTAAGCATGTATCTCCAACTCCAACTTCTTCCTGACTTGATCTGCCAGACATTCCAACTGGTTTCTGTTGTTACTGTTACTGTTTTTTAACTATTTATTTGAGAGAGACAGAACCTGCATCTGCTGATTCACTCCCCAAATGCCCAGGATAACTGGGGCAGAAGCTGTGGACTCAGTCCACACCTCTCACATGGATGCAACTTACTGAACCATCATCATGGTCTCCCAGAGTCTGCATTAGGAGGAAGCTGGAGTCAGGAACCAGAGCACTTCAATGTAGGAGGCAGGTGCCCTAACTGGTGGCTTAACTACTAGGCTAAATGCCAGCCCCTAGACATCCTCACTGGGAAGTAAAATCACCCTTCCATTCTCAGATCTGTGTTTTCTGTATTCCTTTGTGGAAAATGGACCCACTGCCTAGCGGAAGTTACCAAGTTCTGAAACCCAGGGAATGTTTTTGGCTGTTCTCCCTTTAATCCTCTAATTTACATTGGTAGATACAAATGTTAATAATGTCTCCTGGGGCCAGCGTTCTGGTGTAGTAGGTAAAGCCACCGTCTGTAATGCCAGCATCCCATATGGGCACCAGCTTTTGTCCCAGCTACCAAACTTCTGATGCAGCACCTGAAAAAGCAGCAGAAGACAGCCCAAGTTTGGGGGCTCTTGTACCCACCTGGGAGACTCGGAAGAAGTTCCAGGCTCCTGGCTTTGGCCCGGATCTCTCTCTTAGCTGTTAGGGACACTTGAGGAGAGAACCAGTGAATGGAAGATATCTGTCTCTCTCACTCTCTGTAACTCCAAATTTCAAATAAATAAATAAATCTTTGAAAAAAAAAGTCTCCTTAGAGGTGTTTAATCTAGTACATACTTCACCACTGCCCTTTCCTACCTCTCATAATCTCTTACTTGCCCCCTAGCAAAAACGCCCTAAACTGTGTTTGGTGCCTACCATTTTCTCACATGCCCTAATCATCTAGAATCCTTCAACAAGAAGACTATTTCTTTCTTTAAGATGTATTTATTTATTTATCTATCTATTTATTTGAAAGGCAGAGTTAGGCAGAGGCAGAGAGAGAGAGGTCTTCTGTTCGCTGGTTCACTCCCCAAATGCCTGCAATGGCCAGAGCTGGCAAATCTGAAGCCAGGAGCTTGGAGTTTCTTCCAGGTCTCCCACGTGGGTACAGGGGCCCAAGGACTTGGGCCATCCTCCAGTGCTTCCCTAGGCTATAGCAGAGAGCTGGATCAGAAGTGGAGCAGCCAGGACTTGAAACCATGCCCATATGGGATGCCAGCACTGTAGGCAGTGGCTTTACCCACAACATCACAGGGCCAGCCCCCAAAGGACTATTTCTGAAACAGAAATCTCATCGTGTTGTTCATCCTCCATAATTTCTGCTGCCTTCAGCAGAAAGTCGTCTCCCCTTTTGCTCCACAAGACTTTGTATCTCATGGTTCTCAAAGAAGATTGGGATCTAGCAGTGCCATCCCTTTTAAGGGTCATTTGGGGTTTTTCAGTGACCCAAATGTTACAGACATTTAGTGGGTAAGGACACTAACTAAATATTCTGAAATGCAAGATCCACTTCTGCCCAATGAGTAATTGTCTATCCAAAAAACCGACAGCTCTTGAATAGAAATACACTGGTTGCCTACTGAATCCCTCTCCAGTCTAATCTCAAACTACTCAAAATCCTTCATCTCATATGGCAGCCGTCTTGAAATCTGCAGTTCCTGGAAGTACTTACGCCGCTGCCTTTGCTTCCTTCCCCTCCCCCACCAGCCATACTCACCAGCTTCTTAATTTGCTAACCTCTTCTTGCTCATCATTCTGGGCTCAACTCAGACATTCCGAGGCTGGGGTTCCCTTCTTTCCCCCCACTCTCTAGCCTGGGTATAGGGCCTGGGCTCCTACTCTCTGAGTTTCACACGTCTCTCCACACAGAAGTCTCTCCCATTCCACTGAGGGCCCTGAAAGGAAGGCCAGGGCGGCTGGTTTATGTGTTCCCAACACAGAACTCAAGAAATTTTAAAACCATGCGATATCTTCGATTTTTATCAAGATTTTCTAACTCTCAAATTTAATGTATCTACTTGGTAAGAATTTGAACAATACATGAAGAAAGATCATGTATCACAGAGGATATGGTTACCTGAGTTTGAATCCAGGCTTCACTGCTTAACCCCACGATGCGCCACCATTTCCACAGTGCATAAAGGAGGTGACTGTGGAAGCACAGTTGTGCAGTGATGAAGGGCAAGTGCCCTGGAGCCTGACTCTCAAGTCCCGACTCTGCCGTCTACTAGCCATGTGACTTTGGGAAAGCTATTTGGCTTCTCTGTGTCTCGGTTTGTGCACAGGTACAATGACGAAGCTCATGCAGAGGTAAATTATAACCTATCCTGTGGGTTCTGAATGGTGAAATAAGATGATACATATCACTTAGAACACTGCTTGGTGGAGGACAAGTACTCAAAAATGTTAACTCTATCACTAATAGCAGGAAGAATATTACAAAAGGGTATATAGAGTTTTTCAAAACTTTGTGGAAAATGAAATTAAAACATAAATTGGGGCCAGCACTGTGACATAGTGGGTAAAGCCACTGCCTGCAGGGTGGGCATCCCATATGAGTCCTGGCTGCTCCACTTCCGATCCAGCTCTGTGCTATGGCCTGGGAAAGCAATAGAAGATGGCCCAAATCCTTGGGTCCCTGCACCCATGTGGGAGACCCAGAGAGAGAGAGAAAAAGAGAGAGAGAGAGAGAGGTCTTCTATCCACTGGTTCACTTCCCAACTGACCAGAGCTGGGCCGATCCAAAGTGGAGCAGCTGAGAGCATAGTGGGCTAGGCCTCTGCTGGTGGTGCAGGAATCCCATATGAGCGCTAGTTCAAGTCCTGGCTGTTCCTCTTCTGATCCAGCTCTCTGCTATGGCCTAGGAAGGCAGTAGAAGATGGCCCAAGTCCTTGGGCCCCTGTACCCATGTTGGAGACCCAGAAGCAACTTCTGGCTTCTGGCTTCGGATCAGCACAGCTTTGGCTGTTGCAACCATCTGAGTAGTGAATCAGTGGATGGAAGACCTCTCCCTCTCTCTCTGTCTCTCTCTCTCTCTCTCTCTCTGCCTCTGCCTCTCTGCAACTCTGCCTTTCAAATAAATAAATAAATCTTTAAAAAATGTTTTTTCATAATACACATTTTTTGAACATTTTGAAATTACTTTGTGTATTAAAAACACTAGCTTCTCTTACCGATGGTAACCATTATTAATGTTTTCTCATGTGTTACTCCAAAAATGCTATATGCGTATTCAATGATAGACTTATGGGATTTTTCTTAATGGAAATAGGAGTAAATTATGTAAGTTGTCTTACTTTTTCCTACCTAACAATACGATTAGAGATCTTTGCTGACAGCACTTGGAGTTCTAACTCATTATGCCAATGGCTTCAGCAGATGGAAGTTGCATGACTTCATCACTAGTTTTATATAAATGTTAGTCTCCCAAACCACAAGCCTTTTAACCTTAGACCTCTCAGTAGTCACTTACAGAAAGCCCTGTGCTGAGGGAACAGAGATGCAAATGACCTGAGGCCAGCTTCTCTACCTTGTGCTCTTTCAGTGCCTTATCACCAGCAGAGTACTTGGTCTCCATGGGCCCAACAATCTTTGAGGTCTGTGCAGAACTAGATTCTTGTCAGTAAATATTTCAGACACCTGATTACCATGCATGGAGGAACAGTGTGGAGCTAGAAGCCCAGAGATGGCTACAGGTGGACAGAATGTGGGGGTCACGCTCCTTTATCTTTTCAGAAGGGGAAATAACTTGCAACTGTCAGGAATGTGATGAAAATTTTACAAGTACATGAAATCAGTTATGTAAGTTATCAAATATAAGTCATGATTCTATTTGTTCTGTGACAACTAAAAACTGAGTAAGTTTCCATAGAGATAGAAAATAAATAAAATTCACAACAATATTCCTTTCTCCTCTGAAGGTGTTATGCACACCTTTGCCAATAGACAGAATGCAATATTGGAATTGGAGGAGGCTGGAGGGGGTGGAGACTAAGAAGAAAGGACCCAGATGGAAGAGGTGGGAAAATGTCAGAGAGAAATTTCCCTCATGTCCCAATTTGCCTGGAGCTGTTCCTGCCTGGAGCTCTACAAGAGGAACTGTTCAGAAAGGAGGCCGAACACACACACAAAAGAAACTCCTTTGTGAAGCTTTCCAGGGGTAGACAGTTCTGAAAAGCCGGTTTTATTTCTTCTCAATCTTGCAGGTCCACAAAGACCCAGACGATAAATCTACATCAAGAAAATTTTCTGGATGCAGGCTTCTTTTCCAAGTCACTTGAAATAACACAGTTCCCCTCTTGATAATTTGTTCATCATGGTCCTGTGTTTAGCGAACTATTGATTGGAGACGTGAAGGCAGGGGTCAGCTTCAAGCTCTAGGAATCCATCTGCTGGGGAAACTGCAGAGATAGCCCGCATTTGCCCTGTAGGGACAATCCATCATTTCACTGTATTTTGTATACAATCAGCCATTTTTCAATCAGATAGCGGCTCTCCTACTTCCATTCATTCTAATACTCTACTTCGGCACAATCAGTCAGATTGGCTGAGCAGAAAGGCTAGCCTGTTCATCAGTGTCTGGAATTGCCAGATGCACTTTTTTTTAAGGCCTGGAATTCAGTTCATTGAATCCAGCCAAGACTCCAGCCACACAGTGGCTGCCCAGGGAGTGGGCCAGGTGTTGCACCTGGGCCGCCGGCTCCTCAGGCTGCAAGTGGTCTGGGCGGGGAGGATGGCCTCGGTACCCTGCAGTGGAGCATCATGGAACAATTAAAAAAAAAAAAAAAAACCCACGGAGCTTAGAGACAGTCTCTAGCAACATTCCCTATTCCCTATTTGCTCCGTGACTCCATTTCTCATAGTTGCACTCAGTACTTGCAAGCTACTATTTCTTTTTTTTTATTAAATTTTATTTAATGAATATAAATTATAGCTACTATTTCTAACATTTATTAGGGAACAAATGCCATCTGCATTAAGGCACTGTTGTCCTCCATTCACCATCCCTCCTGCAACTCATAGTGCATCTTCAGAACAGCAGCCTCCCCTTCCCTTGGGAGCCTATTAGAAATACAGAACCTCAGGCCCCACCTCAGAACCACTGAATCAGTATCTGCATTGTAGCACGATCCCCAGGAGGTTCCTGCACACATCAATATTTGAGAGGCACTGCCGCCTCCTCGGCACCTCCTGGCTCCCTGAAAGAGTCAATCCCGCCCCCTCCACTCTGCTTTATTCAGGAGGACAAGCGCTCCTAGTGTTCTTGTGGTGAACATTCTTCCTACAACCCAAATCCAGGCACATGGCCAACTCAAATATGGATTTGCTCAAAGAGAACAACAGGACAGAATAGTTGACATTGAGTTTTACCATCACTTTGTTTAATTTTGATTTCATACCCATTTTGCTTCCATATTTCTAAAAAAAATGTAGAGAATTATTTGAAAAGACTCCAACTCCTCAGTCCCTTTTATTCTAGTCTTGGATGATTCTATCTGGTGGCTTTTTATAAACTTTTCTGCCCAAATATTTAAGGATAAAAGAGTCCCTAGCAGACTCTCCATAGGAATCTGCCCCCTTCTCCCTGCTTGCTTCGAAAGATCTGTCACTGCACTGATGGAGCTAGCCCATGTGACAACCTGGCCTTACCCCCCCTAATGAATGCTACAGGCCCTGCCTTTTCCATGCCCGCGTCTTTCAGCTGTGCACGCAGGGCACCAGGCCATTGGCAACAGCCATTTCTGAACGTGACCTGCAATGCATACTTGCCAGCGAGCAGCAACTTCATCAGGCCCGACTGAATTAGAGACCAAGACAGCTGTTGCCGCTAAAGCTCTGTTTCCTGGTCCCAGGCCTCCGGTTACCACATGTGGCACCATGGAGACTCTGTTTAGGAACAGCAGTGCCTCCCGCACTGTGAGTTATGACTCTGCATGTTTGTACACAGACAGCTCTTTTCTGGTGGCATTAAAGGAGCCAGCATGCCACCGTTTCATAAGTTTTCATCATAATCAATAGCACATAGACATGTAGGCATATAAGCGTGTATGGTGCAATACATACATACACATACACGAATACTCAAACAGAGCAAGAAGAGAAACTCCAGGAAGGATTAAGATGCTCTCTTGGTAACACGTTTCTGGTTGTCCAATCTTTTGTCCTAAAGCTACATGGATGTTCGTTGTGTGAAACTTTCTGCAAGAGTGATCCTCAAAGTCAGGTACCCTTGACTAAGAATCGTGCAGTTTATCAGCTCCAAGAGAATTGCTCTGGAAACCACTGGAATCAAGGGAGAGACTGGCTGTGGGCTTTGGAGGTAGATGATAGATTCCCTGGGATTTGGTCCTTTGCATGTGCCAGCCAACTCAAACCAGCTCAGGTTAGCTTAGCAACTAGGAAGAATTCTCAGTGACTCACAAGTAGAAGAAAGAGTTTTAGTACCAGGCCTTTAAGGATGACAACGGGAATCTTAACGCTTCCAGGAGTTTCTCTTCTTGCTGTGTGTGTGTGTGTGTGTGTATCTTTATCACACCACACATGCTCACCCATATGCCTACATGTTTGCATGTTCTTGGTTAATGGTGAAGACTTATTAAACAGTGACATGCTTGTCTCCTCTTTACTACCAGGGAAAAAATAGCTGCAAGTAGCTGTTTGTCTCCCTTTTTGTATATGACCACCCTAAAAGGTCAACAGCAAGCTGTTAGTCTGATAGCTTGTGTCTCCTACCCTCTACTTTGCAAAATGCAAAGAAAGAAGCCGTGAGACAGGATCTGCAAAGCCTTACTCTCTGGCCCTTCACAGAGGAAGTCTGTTGACTCCTGGAAGGTGAGAGACAGTATTCACCTCCTCCACCAATTCTAGCAAAGATGACTCAGGGACACAAGAGTGTCTCGGAGGTGGTCAGTGAAGCAAAGGAGGCTGGGGATGCCCGCTGGCCTGTCTTGAATCCTGTGACCCCTGGATTCCTAGGGGGCAGAACAGGAACTGTCTCAAGACAAAGCAGGTTGCAGCTACCGAGAGAAAAAGGGAAAGTTGTTGACAAGCCCATGAGATCCCCTGTAGGAGGCAGACATCAATCTTAAAAGATGACCATTTCCCAAGGTGCACACAGTGTTGAGGGACAGAGAGGAATGGTGGGACTAGCAACAGGGGAAACAAGCCTGCAGGGTAGGGGACTGTGAATTAAATCTGCAGGGACTGTGACAAGGAGCCTGGCCACCTCACTAGAAAGAAGCGGGAAGGCTACAGTAAGCACCTAACTGCAGCCTACAGGCAGAAGCTCACACTTTTCCCCTTCAGTCTCCTGCCAGGGCTGCCTTCTGGTCAAACCCAACTATGAGGCCAACCTCTTGGGTGCACAGCATGGAGGGGATCAGGAGCAGTAAAGCGAGGCAATACAGACATCAAGCCCACACAGGGCAAGTTTCATGTTCTGGCTCCCCCTGGGGCCAGCTCTGCCAGTCGGCAATCTGTGCAGTCATAGACCATCTGAACTTAGATGGACCTCTCATTTGGTACAATTTCTGCTGTCATCTCCTAGAATTCCTTTTTGTTTTGTTTTGTATTTAGATTTATTTATTTATTTGAGAGGCAGAGTGAAAGAAAAAGGAAGAGACATTTCATTTGCTTGTTCACTCCCTAGTTGTCCATAAAAGCCAGGGCTGAGTTAGGTTGAAGCCAGGGGCCAGGAACTCAATCTGGGTGGCAGAGACCCAAGTGCTTGGGGCACCATTGGCTGTCCCCTAGATGCATTAGCAGCAAGCTGGATCCAAAGCAGAGAGGAGAGAGACACAAGCCAGATCTTCGATAGGGGATCCCAGGACCCCAGGCCGATCGGGGATCCCAGGACCCCAGGCAGTGACTTAACTGGCTGCATCACAGCATCCACCCTTGGGTTTCTTAATACTGTCTGAACGAGGGCCTCTCATGGTTCTTTTGCACTTGACCCCACACTTTACACAGGCAGCCCTGACTATTTTTGTGACTATGTGGTTTCCACATCTGACAATCCGACAGTCATCTGCCATTGAGTTTCCTCATCTGTAAATGACATTAATACTCTTCCTCTCAGGGTTGAAGAGCAAATGTGACTTATATGTAAAGGGCTAGCTCCACAGAAGGGAGCCACCAACAAAGACAGTTGCCTTCTCTCCCTGAGTACTGTTGCTTCCTCTCTCCCAGAAGATGGGCCTCACCCAGCTCTGGACAACCGACTGAGGACAGGCAGCCATGCCCTAAATGGCTAGACAACTGTGGTCTCGTCTTAGGCCCTGTGCTGACCAGCAGTGAGGCAGTAAGGAGGAAGGGAGGTGACTCAGAGATGGTGAGAAAGGGCCTTAAAATCTCCTCATTCTCTTCTTTGATAGATGAGGTAACCAAAGTCCATAAATATCAAAACCGCTGGGGCTGGTGCTGTGGCTTAGTGTGCTAAGCCCTTGCCTGATGTTCCAGCTTCCCATTTGGGAGCTGGTTTGAGTCCTGGCTACTCATCTTCCAATCCAGCTCTCTGCTTATGGCCTGGGAAAGCATGGGGGACCTGGAAGAAGCTCCTGGTTTTGGATTGGGTCAGCTCTGGCCGTTGCAGCAGTTTGGAGAATGAACCAGCAGATGGAAGACCTTTCTGTCTGTCTCTCCCTCTCTGCAACTCTACCTCTCAAATAAATAAGTAAAATCTTTAAAAAAAAAATACCAACACCCTGGCCCAAGGTCATAGACCTGGTGAATGGCAGTGCTTAACTTCAATCCAGGATGTCCGGGGCCAACTCCAGTGAACTCTGGACTGATGACATGCTCACCCTCATATCAGAAACTGGAAACGGTTTAACTTAACTAAAACATGAGAATGATAGTTCATTGTATATAAGTGGCCCTTTTTTCAATTTGCCCTTTTTCCTGCCTTCTTCCCTCCAAAAAAAAAAAAATTCCCTACTCTTCCTCAGCACTTCCAGTTCAAAGTAACCCGATTTTATTTCCTCAAGGGGATGCACTAGCATCAGGGGTGCAGTAAGCCTTGAACTGTAGAATCTTGGAGTCTGTGATGAAGTCCAGGCTAAGCTAAGAGCAGGATGCCCTGAACACATCACAGTGCTTACAGAACCTGGACAGAAATTTCATTTTCTCCACATGATGACTGGGCTCTAAAATGTTCAACGTTCTATGTGTCTCATTAAGGTGAAATAATTCTAGTCTTATTGACGCATAGATTTCCTGCCTGCATATATACCTAAAGGCTTTTTTGCAATTTCCACCAATGTGGTCTTTTTTTTTTTAGACACAAAATTGTTTTATATCCCCATGGCAAGCTTTAATCCTGCAAGGACAATCTGTTTCTCCTGGCAACATCAAGGCTACTAGATGAACAAGGGTCAGCTGGATGGTTTGAAGAGAAGCCTTGGTAGCCTGTTAAACAAAGCTGAGAATTCTCTGAAGAATGTTCAGCAAAGATACTACAGTTGGAAGTGAATAGGCAAGGTTTTGTTCCCAGGCTCTGCCTTGCTGTTAGATTCAAAGAGTGTTTGGCCCCAGAAAAGAACATCACTGTCTTTCTTGAAAATTGAACACACACGCGCGCGCGCACACACACACAGTCTTTTCTGTCTGCATTGAGCATTGCTTAACTGTAGAAAAGTTCATCACGCCTGCAAATCTGTATCTTTGCCTTTGATCACAAGCTAGTGTGATATGGGAATAAAGATGTCATATCATCTGTCTTCGGTAGAATTGAATTGTCAAGGAGCTTGCTCCAGAAAGATCAACAAAAGACCCAAATGTTCTATGGAGTGAGGTCTCGGAGTTTGGGCTGTGGATTGGGAGTGGAGGGGTCCTGCGCCCCTTGGTTCTTAGCCTTATCACAAGCCCATGTTTGTGACCTCAGGCAAAGCACTAAAGAGCTTTGTACCTTTTGTACCTTTATTCCTCCATTTGAAAATCAGGGATCATACTTACCGCCTACTTAACCTCGAAGGATATGTGAGGATTAGCCAATTAAAGTTTGCCAAATGCTTCGGAATCAATGGAGGGGAAAATCAATATGAATGTAATGTATTGGCATTCCTGTCTGCTCACCTCTCTCCCCTCCTGTTTCCACTCTCCCTCTTTCAAAGGACTGCTCTCCTGGAAGACTCCACGAGCGAGCGTTACTCATGGTTCTGCTTTTGGTTCCTGTTGTGGAAAACAGCCAACTCCTAATAGTAAATGACTTCATTGAAATTGGTCTTTTCTACACTGACAGGGAAAGGTTCCCAAACCAAAGCATCCTGGACTGATTGTCAGTGGGGCTAGGTTTTCTTTGGGTTTACCTTAAAGGCCTGCAGGCGAGGAGAAAACAACCACTTCAATGTAAACTAGTAAGTATAATTTGGAAGGATTTCCCATTAGGGATTCAAAGCTACTGAAATATAAAAATAAAGGCAACTTAGAGCCTTTGTCACAATCCTTAAAGAAATTTTCCTTTTAGACAAAATTATAACAACACTCTATATGTCACACACATTGCCCCTCTCCTTGCTTTCACTGCTTGGAAAATGAGTATAACATAACCTCCTCATATTACATTCATCTTACAGCCGGAAAAAATTGAGATGTAAAAAAATTAAATGATTTGTTCAATGTAATTATATAATTTAGCTAATGAGTAGGAAAATCAGTGCTGGACTCCAAAGTTCTTCCTTCTAATTCTAAGGGCCCTGAACCTTGCTGCTATCCTATAACTATATCCAAATGGTGCTCAAACCCCAAACATTGTTGCCTTTCCTTTATTTCACCAGTCATTTGGGCATGTGAATGTTCCTAATCTGATGTAAGAACCTCCTGGAAAGCCTGTAACAGAATGCTGTTCCCAAACCATTTCCCCTGTGCTGTTGAACCATTTAATACCTAGGAGCATGGGAATTACCCAAGGAAAGCTGGGTGGGCAGGACCTGGAGTCCCTGTGAGAACAGCACATACCTTTTAGTGTTGTTATTCCCTAATTCTACCCATGCTATTGCTCCGCTATGTCTAGAATGGAGTCAGGAATATTTGCTAGGCTCAAGTGCAGAGAAGGCAAAGAGTTTTCATCCCATGGGTTGTCATGGATGCTGCAGCGACCAAACAGATCCCTGGTGTAGGAACAAAAACCTCTCCTTTCCCCAGAATCTGGGCACACTGGGCTCACTTCCTGTCTAGGAAACAGAACAGCCAGACAGCTGCCTTCACCAAAGTTGTTCTCTATCGCTGTTAGAGGACACTCCACTGGCAGGGGAGTGGCTTCTGAAAGTCCAGTACCCAGGCCTCAAAGCAGGACAACACTGAGGGACCGCCTGACCTCCCGAACTCACTGACTTGACTGAGGCCTCTGATGTTATTGCATTATGTTTCATTTTCGTCCCAGGCCCTTTCCTTTTCCTTCACTTCTGATGGTTATTGTCCCCAAGAGTATGCTCCCGACAAACCCCTCTGCACACAAATCTAAGAATATCAGAGTCTGTTTCCTAGGGAACCTGACCTGTCACAGATATGACCAGAAATGGCCCAAGAAAGCAGACTTTGACCAGCTGGAAGTGATGACTCTATTATCAGTGGGAGATGAAGCATACATAGCCTTTGGCATCTACTTGCAGTACAATCATTAAAATTTTTATTAGTGGTGAACTGGTATGAGATAATAGTGGAAGAGAATGCACTAGCAAATACAATATTTCTGGCATCTGAGAATTTTGTGGTAAATGGAATTATAAGGACTTTGGAGTTGGATAACTGTTGCCACCCATGCATTAGAGAAAGCCTGGGGGCCATCTGTGCATTAGAGAAAGTCAATGAAAGGCTACAGGCAACTAACCATCAATCTAAGCAAAATGTCAAAGCTGGGAGACTTTCTTGACAGTGAAGATTCTCATCTCCTGCAGCAGAAAGGCAAAAAATCTGAGGATCAGGACCCAGATATAAGAGATTGAAATTGCAGCTTGGCAAGCTGGCCACACCAAGGTCATGTTCCTGTTTGGGACTGAGGGGGACCCTGAGATTTAGGATTGTAAATCTAAAACCTCAGATTCTGCTGCGGTCTCTGGGACTACACACAAAGCAAAGCTCAATCCTTGCTGTTAAAGATCATTGCTTTCTCCTCACTTGAAGATGTTGCAGAATGTGAGGGGTGAGGTGCACCCCTCACATTCTCTGCTGCCTCACCTGCTAATCGCTAGATGAATAACTTAGGCCCAAGCTACAGCAGAACCCAGTTTGGGAAGTAATGAGATTGAAAGCAATTACACAGATGAGTTGAAGGACACAACTGACATGTACCTGCAAGAACCAGGAAAACATAAATAAGCTGGATTCATGGAAGTTCTGGAATAAGGGAGGTGGAATGGAAAGTAGGATAGAATATGGTTTATTATTAGAGTAGTCATCTTTGATACAGGATCTCAGATCCTGACAAGAACTTGACACACCACTAGTGTTGGAATGAATGATGCAGGAAAGGATTGAAAGGCTTAGGAAAATGAGCATACTGAGGTAGCCAGAGTATGCAATGTCAGAAAACCTGTTAGCTGGTTAAGTCCTGTGACAGAGTTCAGAGGACATCTCATTTACCAAAGCAAAATAGGATGCATGGGGACATCAACATTGTTAAGAGTCTCAGTGGTGGCTGACCTCCAGAGACCAGAACTGACTTTGGTAGACACTGTTTCACTGGCTTTCAAATAGAAAAGCATTGACAGACTCCTAAAAAAAAATAAATAAAAAAATAAAGGCCAGGTGGTAGTCCTTCACTTTCAAAAGCAAGGTGAACTCAATTATTGCACATGTGGCCAGGTTGTGGGAGGGCTGTTCAAATTACATGGTGCTATGGAGATACTTGATAGAATACAGCATTTCCAGGGTCAAGCCAGAATGACTAGGCAGCAAAGTTATTTCTCAATTTAAATAGCAAAAATTAAAAAGGCTGAGGCCTGCTGCTCCAAAGAAATGTCATAATCCCTTGTTGAGTATCTGGACCTGAACCTCTTAAACTCTGAACCCACTAACCAAAGGAAAGATTGAGTTGCCCCTGCAAATTCATGACAAACATTTATTCTAATAATTCTTCCAGTCCTTCTCCAAGAAGACTTACAATCATCTATTTAGGTAACTACATACTGGGGGAAAGGGAATTCTCAAGCATTTAAGATCTCTGTGCTGACATTGATACCTGGGTGGAGACCCAGGTCACCATCAGGGCTACACACACACACACATACACACACATACCTATTTAAAAGGGTACAAATGAAGGAAAGTGATTGAATAGAATACAGGCTACAAGTTGGCTCACAGTAGATCAACCAGGCCTATGGACTGACCCAACCAGTGATCATTTCCCTAGTCTTTGAATGCATAATTGGAATAAGAAAACAGAAGAAATTATATGACTATTTCTTAGATGGTGTGGTGAGAATTAAAATAGAAAAGGCCAAATGAAAGTCTCTGGTATTATTCCTCTACCCTAGAAAAGCTATTTACCAAAAGCAATACTGCATCATGGAGGAAGTGAAAAAGATTAAAATTGGTCTTAAAGATCTAAAGGATGCAGGGCTGGTAGCCACTATCCTACCCAACTTAATTGACCATCTGATGCTACAAAAGCCAGATGGGTCTTGTAGTATACCAATGCACTACTGAAAACCCAACCAAGTGGTAGCCCCATTGTCACTGCCATACAAAACATGGTATTTTTGTTAGAATGGATTAATATGGTCTAATACATGGTGTGAAAAAATTAGAATTACACATATGGTCTCTGCCCCCAGTTCCTGGCACAGACTTCTTAAAATCCTTGTGATTTTTCTGCTCAAAAAGAGTTCTTAAGAGCATTTTTGGTTCTAATATTTGGTCTTTGCCCCTGGTTCCTGACACTAAGGTCCTAAGCCCCTTGGAATTTCTTGGGTGATAGCAGCATCTTCTGTTCTAATGAACTGACTCTTGGTAGTCTCCTGGGTAGCCTCAGAATTGGGGCTGCTTGCCAGGAGAGTCAACCATGTGATTAGAGGGTTGAAACTTTCAGCCCACCTCCTAACCTTCAAGGAGGGGAGTTGAAGGTTGAGTTAATCACCAATGGCCAATAATGTAATCAATCATGCCTGTGTAATGAAGCCTCCATAAAAGCCCAAAGGAAATGATTCAGATAGGCATCCAGATGGCTAAACACATGGAGGTTCCTGGAGGGTGGTGTGCCTGGAGAGGGCATGGAAGTTTCATGCCCCTTCTCCCATACTCACCCTACATATCTCTTCCATATGGCGATTCATCTGTATTCTTTGTAACATCTTTTATAATAAATTGAAAAATGTAAGTAAATACTTTTCTGAGTTCTGTGAACTACTCTAGCAAATTAAACTCAAAGAGGAGGCTGTGGGAACCTGATTTACAGCCGACAGGTCAGAAGCAGAGTTAAAAAGCCTTAAGCTTGTGATTGGCATTAGAACGGTGAGGGTAGTTTTGCAGACCAAGCATTCAACCTGTGGGATCTGTGATGAATGTTGAATGACAGGATTGGAAAAGCATTTTCATATGCTTTTCTTCCCATTCACCACACACCATATGCATTCACTTATTTGTATTGGGGTAAACCAGAGTATATACTTATGGTGCTGCCCAGAACTGTGTCAACTCTCCCTCTCTCTCTCTCTAATACAAAGATACTTCAAAACTTCTTGGAAAGTGAAGTTAAAAGATGGGTTTGTTTCAGTGCAAAAAAATTTGAAATCCATGTGTAAGAAGAGTCTTCAAAAAGTTCATAAAAATTACATATTATGAAAAAAATCTGCACATGGATTCTAAGATATTTTTGGAGGCTGGTTCTGTGATGTAGAGGGTAAAGCCACTGCCTGCAATGCTGGCATCCCAAATGGGTGCCAGTTCGAGTCCCGACTGCTCCATTTACGATCCAGCTCTGCTATGGCCTGGGAAAGCAATAATTGGTGGCCCAAGTCCTTGGGCTCCTGCACCCGCGTGGGAGACCCAGAAGAAGCTCCTGGCTCCTGGCTTCAGATTGGGACAGCTCTGGCCCTTGCAGCCAATTGGGGAGTGAACCAGTGGATGGAAGACCTCTTTCTCTCTCTCTGCCTCTCCTTCTCTCTGTGTGTAACTCTGACTTTCAAATAAATAAAGATTTTTTTAAAAAAGGATATTTTTGGGGGTACAGTATTTTGGATATGCCAGAACAATATCTTCAAAGTAAATAACAAAGTATTTTATAATACTCTTCCCAGCACTGAGGAGTAAACCCAATGCCTGGTGGGCCTCTTTAGGTTCTGTATATAGCATGATAAACACCTGATAATGATAATGCTCAAAATTTAGCTTGAAACAAGAATCATTAACAGTTTCTGTGACACAGGCTTCCAGGAAAGGCTCATGTGAGCAAGTCTGGTTTGAGTTTCTCATGCACTCATAGTCAGAGAGTGGTTAGACATGGGATGGTCAGGCAGGGTAGACTACAGAAATAACAGGCAGGAGGGCCGGCACTGCGGCTCACTTGGCTAGTCCTCCACCTGCAGCGCCGGCACCCTGGGTCCCGGTTGGGGCACTGGACTCTGTCCCGGTTGCTCCTCTTCCAGTCCAGCTCTCTGCTGTGGCCTAGGAGTGCCGTGGAGGATGGCCCAAGTGCTTGGGCCCTGCACCCGCATGGAAGACCAGGAGGAAGCACCTAGCTCCTGGCTTGGATCGGCGCAGCGCGCCGTTTGGGGAGTGAACCAACAGAAGGAAAACCTTTCTCTGTCTCTCTAACTCTGCCTGTAAAAAAAAAAAAAACAAACAGGCAGGAAAAGGACTGGAGCAGCTAGAAGCTGGCCAAATATAGATATCCTTCTCTTTCTTCTTCTTGCCTGCTTTTCCTCCTGTAGTCTCTGGATCTTTCCAGCGAGTCTGTCCATGCAGAGCAAGTTAGGCTTTCTCACAGGTAGTTGCTGAGTTCAGAATGCAAGCATCCCCAGAAGGCCAGGCAGAAGTTGCATGATCTTTTATGCCCTACTCCATCAGCTGGAACTGTCCCAGTTGCCATTCAGATTCAAGGGCAGCAGACATGGATGCCATCTCTTGATGGAGGAAGCATCAAAAGGATTTAGGAGCTATGTTTTAACCTACCCTAGTGGAATCGGCCCCAATCTGGGCATGTGTCTTGGCTCCAGGATTTTCTGCTTGTGTTGACTATGAACTATAACCTCTTTTTGCTTTAGTTTCCTGAAGAGCAACGTGGAGGATAACAACACATTCTAGTTAAACTCCTTTGGATGCGAAGAATAGCAACTCACTCATGATTTCAAGCATTGTCAGGAAAGCAAACTACAAGCAGAAACTACATCCGCCCAGCAACTGGAGGTGGGTCTCTGGGACCTCAGCAGCAGGAGGTCTTGGGGTCTCACTGCAGTGCTCTTGAAGCTATTTGGTTTGATTATTCCCTACTTTACGCTAGCTCCCTCCTCCTCCCTGCTCACCTTCTTCTATCGCTATGTCCTTTCCTTATCATTTGTTTTCCCAGGCCTTGAGCTGGCAACATGGCTACTCTACTGTCTCTCTACATTAAGACCTTTCAACACCGGGTCTCACCAAGATCTTATTCTTTAGGAATTTCCTGGTTCAAATTCCCGGGAAAGGGATGATTTGTTGGCCTTAAAGTGGGCTGACTGTGTTTGGGTCACATCCTTTTCTTGTTCATTTAGCAACCACTCTTGTGTAAAGAACAGCTCAGCTCGTAGCAGTGTGAGCTGGAAGGAAACGGCAGGCAGACCAGCATGGCTGCACATTCATCAGAACAGTCCCATGCGGATGTCAGCCTCCAAAGCATTGTGGGTGATCAATTAAAATAAGAAAAGCAAAAGGTTTTGTAACATATAAAATGTTTTAAGAAGAAGTGATAGTATGATTTAAACATACATTCAAGTGTATCCACAGATTTATTTTTGAAGAATCAGTGTACCAAGTTAACATCCTTGGTAATTAGTCTAGCAAACTGGTAGTTAAAGATTAATGTTTTGTTTCCATAAATGCTTATTGCAACCATTCTTCCTTAACATCCTGCCATATGCTAGCTGTGTCGGGACCTCTAACAGTTGAGATTGAATCTTTCAAGTTTCAAGCAAATGAATGCTGTGCTAATATATAGCTTTTAGCATTGTATTTTCTTGGAATTTTTTCTTGAAAATGGGGAAACAGAAATTATTCTTCATTCAATAATAAAGCATGAAAATGCATCTGTTTCTAACTGCATGTGGTATCTACCCAAATCTGTATTGGAAAATTACACTGTAAATGCTTTGCAGGTATTTTTTCCACTCATTTTCAGTCTCTCAGTCTCTCACTTCTTAATCAATTTCTATTTTCTCAACACAGACTGCATTGCCACCAATCTATCAAATAATAACTTTTTTGGAACTCAAAATGAAAAGAAAAAACCCAACCAACCAACTAAACAAATAAGCAAGAATGAAACATCAGGAGCCTTTTGCACCTGCCCCAGTATGCTAAGGCCTCCATCTCTCTGCCATCATGGTATCATTGAATTCAGATAGGCATTTGATTTGCTGATAGAAATTTTTTAATTCAGGAATTTTTTTAAGATTCTAAAATGAATTTCCTTTCCCTTGTCTTCAGGAAAGCCTGCAGATACCAACTCCAATTATGAGACAGATTTAATTTCCCTTTTGGTCTATGGCACAGCACAACAATTATCTGTGGATTTTTTTTTAAAAGTTCATAAAGGACCATTCTCTTGGTTCACCCCAGATAAAGTCCCCAGGATAGCATGCTATCGTTGGCTTCATCTGTTGACATTCATGCATGAGTCAACATCTCCAGACAGCAATTTGGGAGACTCTGTTTTCCCATTGCAAGCCAGACTCTGTCGTCTTGCTAGAAACCGAAAGAGCAGAATTCCCAGCTTTTATGGATGGCTGCCTTCTGTGACACCCAGCACCCAGAAGCAATCCAGATGCTTTTGTGGGTGTTTCTCCGCACGCTATTCAGTGGCACTATGGAGATGCAGAGTCAGGTGACTGATGAATTTCTGCCTTGTCCTCTGCTGCTTTTGCATCTGTGGATACAGTCTCTGTGTGATTAGGCAGAGAATTCCCGGGTCAACCACCCACAGATTGTATCAAAATAATCAATCTTATTTGACTGTCTTAACATTTGGGCTATTTTAGTTGTTAAGGCAACTGGATCTGATGAAGTGTTCACTCATCAATTTGATGTTCAGCAATAGTCTGTCATGGTTCTGAAGACGGAGAGAGAGAAAAATAAAAATCAACTGTCAAAACAGTCAATCCCAAACAGTCAGCTCCAATCACGGATTTCTGCCTGACACCAGAGAGCAGGCTTCCCCTCCCTGCCTATTTTTTTCCTCCTCCTCCTGCTCCTCCTGCTCCTCCTGCTCCTGCTCCTCCTCCTCCTCCTCCTCCTCCTCCTCTCCTTGGATCTGTCTCTCCCACAAAGAGTTTCTCTCCTCCAGTGATGTTGATAAAGCGCAAAGAACAGAGATATTTTAGGTTTGCAAAGACTTAACATTTTGCTAAAAGGTTTGCCTTCCCTTTGTTTTGATGTTGATTATGTTTTGCTACTGCACAGCAATAAAAGGATGAGGATGGATACACTGTACGTATGGGAAATGTTTATCCTAATGGAGAATGCAGGCAGAAATGTCCTTTGCATTCTTTTTCAAGATGAATTTCACTTTCTTCAGGGAGCACAGTTCCAAAGCCAGCAAGAGGCGGCTGGCTTGAACAATCCCTTTCCTGTTTCTGAGCCTGCTCCAACCTCCCTGGAACAGAAGAGCTCCGAGTCTGGCCCTGGTGTAGGATGCGGCTGACTTTCCAAGTTGGGAAATGTGTTGGTAATTACTTTTTATTGCTGTCTCCATTTGAGTTTCCAGACTTTTTTCTTCAGCCTGCGTTTCTCCACCCAGCCTCCTACCTCCTTCTGGTTGCTAATTTAACCCTGGCTCCCTTCCTCCAGAAACATTTGACCTTGTGCAAGAACTTGGCATCATTTTCTCTCCTTCCACTTCCCCAGAAAGGAAGCACTGGACTAGGATAATTAGCACAAGCAGGCAGCTCCGCCAGACTGCCTGCCCATGTCCACTGGGCTCCAGCTGGTACACAGCAGCCCCCTTTTCTGAGCAAAAGGGCGGTGGTCACTAGTTACCAGGAGACCTTGTTCAACATTTTGCTTCAAGATGATGCTACAGGGATGCAGACTAAGCCCGTAGCTCCTTTAATTGAAAGAACCTATAAGAAAAAAATGTAGAAGCAATGAAACCTCCTTAGTTCCCATATCCCTGCTTTGCATTTGAAATAACTCAGGTTTTTGTTTTTTTGTTTTTTTTTTTTTTTTTAGTGAAGAAGGAGTATTATGTACTAATTGTTTTATTTCCCCATTATTGAAGCCCCCAAGGACAAATATTGGGTATAGCTTCATAACAGAAATGCCATCATATAGGTACTTGGAAATAATACTACTTCCATTCTTTAATAGTTCACCATTCCATATTTTCACTAAATCTAGTCTTCCTTTATTACACTGAGTGAGTGGAATTTCATGGTATAGGTTTGTGAGTATATGTTGTTGGAGTTTATGGAATATAACCTATCTTTATAAAGTGTTTGGGTGATGGGAATTTGGTATAAAGTTAGAAATTGATTGGGTAAAGATGATGATAGCAACTATGGATGAGAACATTGATGGCAGTCACAGTACACATTCAGAACAACCCATACTAGTAAGGAGTATCCAAGGACCTCGGACAAAACTGGCTAGTCTATTCAATCCCTCTATTTATTGGATAGAAGGGAGGGAGAGGTAGCAACGGTGTGTGTCCAAGTGATGAGGCCCCTATGTATTAGGAGAGACACCCAGAGATGGGATTTCTCCATATTGTTTTCACCTCTTTTGATAAATGAAAACTAGGGTCCCAACTTGGAAGATTAGTTCCTTAATAGAGCACAAGTTCTCACTAACAAAGTACAGTGGATATGGTCAGAAAAGTGTATGCATGAGCAACAGCATGGGCTCTGAAGCTAAAGCCCTCCATGAATTTATTAGCTGTGGAACTCTCAAAGTATAACTTTTAATAAGCTAGAAACTTGGCCGGCGCCGTGGCTTAACAGGCTAATCCTCTGCCTTGTGGCGCCGGCACACCGGGTTCTAATCCCGGTTGGGGCACCGGATTCTATCCCGGTTGCCCCTCTTCCAGGCCAGCTCTCTGCTATGGCCCGGGAAGGCAGTGGGGGATGGCCCAAGTGCTTGGGCCCTGCACCCGCATGGGAGACCAGGAGAAGCACCTGGCTCCTGGCTTCGGATCAGCACGATGCGCTGGCCGCAGTGGCCATTGGAGGGTGAACCAATGGCAAAAAGGAAGACCTTTCTCTCTCTCTCACTATCCACTCTGCCTGTCAAAAAAAAAAAAAAAAAAAAGAAAAAGAAAAAGAAAAAGAAAGCTAGAAACTTGATTGTAATACATACATGCAAAAAATAAGATAAATTTTTTTGACTTATTAATGATAGAAGCATTAGGATTGTAAAACTGGTTCTAGAATTAGAGAGACTAAGTATATATCTATAGACAGATGGCTCAATCCATCTATCTTCTGGACTTATATTTTCTACTGGAAAGAGAGAAATTTCATTTATATCAGACAACTTAACTTCATGGGCTCTAATCAATAATAAGCAGTAACTCACACAAAGGTACATTCCCTTAGAGAATGAATAGTCCATGTGCTCTACTATGATGTTAAAAGAACACATAGACAGCTTTTTGCCTTACTTTCAGGTTCAGGGTAATTTTTCTTAGTAGGATTTGTGGAGAATTATTTCATCTTTATCTGAAAAATAGAAACAGTAATATTTATCTTATACTTGCTGTAAGATTGATATGAAATTATATGTTGAAACATCTCCCACAATACTTCAATAAATGGTAATTCTCTTATCTACTTATAGTCCCTTTATTCTATATTATCTGACTCTTTGCCAATCAGATCTCTTTCAATTGGTACTTCTACATATTACCAAGGTAATAAGTATTGATGGTGATGATAATGACCCTGAGAGTCTTCACAGCCTTCTGCATCATTACAGATAAAACCATGTGTTCAGCATAGGATTAATGTTAAGTGTTAGGTATTATGTTCTACTTTTAAAAGGTTATTATCTGTGGACCTTGGCTCAGTTAAAACAAAATATCCAGTTAACCAAAACCACATTTTCTAGATTATTAAGCATAAAGGAATATCCTAGCAAGGGTTTTCGTCTGGAATACCAACTTGAACATAAAAGTGCCTGTGTTAAGTAGTGGATTTGAACAAACACCCTTGAAATTCTCTATGTAGTCTAAAAATTTTTTCATAAGTGAGTGGAAAAAGATAGTGGAGAAAATATAGCTTGCAAAAAGGAGAAAGCCCAAGTACATTAGTCCTTAGAAAGAAAAAGAATTACAATTGTACATTCAAAATAATGACCACAGTGAAAGTATTTTTTCTCTTTAAAAATATGTCATTATAAGCAATTTCAAATATATAGAAAATAACAACACGCAGCTAGGTACTCACCACTTAGATTTGACATATATTAACATTTTTCTGTGTTTCCTTGAGTGCTTTTGTTTTAAAGAAAGAAAATAAGATAAATCTAAACATCTCTTCCCATGCTCTGCTCTCTCTTGTAGCTCCTCGAGAGTGGCCAATTTGATCTACATCTTACGGCAATGGTATGTGCTCATGACATGTTTTATGATCTTGTGAGATTTTAGACTGTACTCAAGTGGCATCATATAATATCCTCTTCAATTTATCTTTTTTCTCTCAATGTTCAGTTTTAGAATATTATATGTATAGATTCTATCTAGATCCATTTTGTCTTATATTTTAAAATATAATTATCCCATTTCTTTATTGAGTTACTATCTCAATGTTTTGTTGTAACAACTCTGCAAAAGCTATTTTTATGTACACAAAGGATTTCCTCTATGGTAGGGAACATACACATTTCTACTTTGGTAGCTATTGCCAAATTACCCTCCAAAGTGATTATACTGATTCATATGCCTACTGGCACGCATATTTTCATATGATTATGGCCATATGACTCTCCTTTTCAATGAATTGCATGTTCATAACTTGTGTGCATTTCTTATTGGGTTGTTACTTTTTTTCATATTGATTTGCAAATAAACATATGCATTGAAAATATTTTCTCTGGGGCCAATAGTGTGGCATTGTGGGTTAAGCAAATGCATCCCATGGGCACCAGTTTGAGCCCCAGCTGTTCTGCTTCTAATCCAGCTCCCTGCTAATACACCTAGGAATGCAGCAGAGTGCTTGAAATGCAGAGTTTCAGAGAGACAGAGAGGGGAGATTGAGACAGCGATCTTCCATCCCCTGGTTCACTCCAAGATGGCTGCAATGGCAGGAGCTGGGATGATCCAAGGCCTCCAGGCCTCCCATGTGGGTGCAGGGGCCCAAACACTTGGGTCATTCTCAGCTGATTTCCCAGGCTCATTAGTAGGGAGCTGGATCGGAAGCGGAGCAGCCGGGACTTGAACTGGTGCCCATATGGGCTGCCGGTGCTACAGCCAGCAGCTTTATCCCTATGCCACAGTGCCGGCTCCTAAGATAAATCAAAAGAGAGAGAGAGAGAAAAAGAATTTTCTCTTAGTATTAGAGTTGTAGTTTGGGTAAGTTTATGTCATGTATATGTGTGTAATTTAAATGTACTCATTTTTCCTCCTTGAGAAATTCTATAGAGCAGTGCTCTGGCCTCAGAATGACTGGAGTCAGCTGAGTGCTCTCCCACTGACTGGATGGGGTAGGGAGGTTAACAGCCTCTCAGGTCTCTGTCTTTTGTGAGGATCATGATAATGACTTTCTCAGGGGGATTTCATGAGGATTACTGGAGTTAGTATATAATATATACTCAGAGTATTGTGTAGTACATAAAAAGCTCAATAAATATTCGCTTATTTTTATATTATCTAACTTTTGTGGGTTGTACTTTTTAGGACTCATTTAGTAAATATTTATCTGCTCTGATATGAAAACATCCTCTTAAATTTTCTATTAAAAGTTCCCAAATGTTGCTTCTATCTGGATCCATATGGAATTTATTTGTAAGTGTGATATGAATAGGAAGTCTGTTTTTCTCTCACATGGGTAACCAGTTTTAGCAGTATTTATTGATAGATTATCTTTCCTTATAATGCTACCTCTGTCATGGATCAGTGGGTTATTAATTCTGCTCCAACTGTCCATTTGTCAACATCATATAGATTTTATTATAAAAGCTTTATAATACCCTTGGCAGCTATGGTGGTATGTATCTTCTCTCCTTGTTCTTTTTCAAAATTGCCTTGTCTATTCCTGGTCTTTTGCTTTTATACATGAATTTGAGTATGAAGGGTTGTACT
This sequence comes from Lepus europaeus, assembly GCF_033115175.1. Taxonomy (NCBI): domain Eukaryota; kingdom Metazoa; phylum Chordata; class Mammalia; order Lagomorpha; family Leporidae; genus Lepus; species Lepus europaeus. The sequence continues at coordinate 63,152,879 of NC_084828.1, read as the reverse complement.
TGAGGAAGGTTTAGTATGAAGGTTTGGATTTGAGGCAGGGTCATCTACCAAGCTGGATTTCATCCTCAGGAAGTTTATTTGTACTATAGATTAGGCAGTATGTGATGTCGGAAGAGACCTGGACTAAAATGTGAAGATCTGGATTATAATATCTAACTACATGAGCTTCCTTGGACAAGCCCATTCTTAACTCTGGGCTTCAGTCTCCATGTCTGTAGAAGAGATCGGACAATGGTTCTGTGAAGGTACTCCAAAAAGTTCATGGAAAATAGAACTAAAATACTCACTTACTGTGGTGTGAAAATACTTGAAAGCCATGCATACTGAGGACCTTCAAACAGTTCGTGGAAACTGCATATTATGAAAAAAACTAGGCAGTGATTTCACAATTATTCTACAGCAAAATAAACATATCCTTAATTCCACTTTCCATGAACTTTTTGAAGTATCCTAATACAAAAATGTACCTAGAACAATATCACCCACAGAATAATTCCTGGAAGATTTGCCCCATATCACTTCCAAGTTCATTAGATTTGAAAATTGGAATTTGAACCTCTGAGGTTGGAGCCCAGGAGTCTGTGTTTAAAAAGCTCCTCAGGAGATCCATAGGCAAGGTGAGATGGTTAATTGCCTTTGTCAACTTGGCAATGCCACAGTTTCCCAGATATTTGGTCAAACATTATTTTAGATGTTTATGTGAAAGAATTTTTAGGGAGGGGATTAACATTTGAATCAATAGACTATGAGTAGAGTAGATTACCTTCTGTAATGTAGGTCTTGCTGATACCTTAACGGAGAAAAGACTGACCTCCCCTGGGAAGAGAGAATTCAGCTAGCAGACTGCCTTTGGATCTGGAAGTGCAAGCCTTCCCTGGGTCTCCAGCCTAGCGTGCAGATCTTAGACTTTACATTCTCCACAATTGCATGAGCCAATTCAGCTTCTTCAAACACAGCTCTTTCTCTTCTTGCTCTCTTTCTCTCTGTTTGTACACATCCTATTAGTTTGGCTTCTCTGAAGAGCCCTGACAAATACATGAAGTTTGAGAAGCTCACCCTCACACGTACCTGGCATAACTCCATCCTTTCATGCATGGCTTGTCCACATTCACCTGTGGAGAGAAGAGCCATGTCTAGAATCTAGGTCATAGGATGCTCAGCGTGATGATTTCTTGGTGAGGAGGACATACTGTAAAGAAAATAAACTATGTTGAGTGAGTAAGCCGAGGAGAACAGCAATTTCATTTTCACAATGAATTAATTTAAGTGTTCCTTTTAAACACAGAGTTCACCTGGTAATTCATTTATAAATTTCTATATGCTTGACAGCAAAAGTGTCAGCAGGGGACTGAAACGTTAGAGCTAAATACCCATTTAGAGCTGACTCATAAATGAAAATAAAGTATCTCTGAAATAAAAATGTAAGACAAGATAGGCTGCTTTTACCAAAATATTTTATTTCCCTGTACAATTTGAGAAATTATTTTTTTAGAAAGTAGGTCACAGCCATAAGTGAAGATGTGAACTCTGTATCCTCATTAACCTGGGCCCAGAAGGCATTTCATGGGAGAAATTGGGCCCTGGGGATGTGAAAGACCCCACTGTATTAGTCAGGGTTCTTCAGAGGAACAGAACCAACAGGTTATACCAGTAGATACGCACTGGTTGCAGAGGTTTACCGTGAGAATTGCCTTCCATGACTATGGAGCCTGTGAAGTCTCAAAATATTCCTTTTGCAAGCTGGAGAGCCAGGGGAGTTGGTGGTGTAGTTCAGTGCAGAAGTCAGGTACTGGGAGATGTAAGCAGGTGTACGCCCCAGAGCCTGGTGCCCGGTGCTCCAAGGGCAGGAGAAGATGGCTGTCGCAATTCAAGCAGAGAGAGGGTAAATTCACCCTTCCTCTGCATGTTTGTTGCGTTCAGGCTCTTGATGGATTAGATGGTGCTCACCCACATGGATGATGGTGATCTTCATTCAGTCTACTGATTCAGAGGCTTATCTCTTCCTGAAACACTCTCATAGACATAAATAATGCCATAAATAATATTTCACCAGCCATCAGGCCATCCTTTAGTCCAGCCGAAACATAAATTACTCATCACACTCATGTCCCAATAAGAAGGAAGAGTGAGAAACGTGGCTCCAGACTTCATGCCCCTTCCGACCATGTGTGTGCCTGGGACGTGGGGAGAACACAGGGAATCTAGACTTGAAGCATAGGAAAAATTTCCATCATGTAAGCATCTTGGGACATTGGAATATATGAAGTTACTTCAACAAGTTTGTGGAAAATAGAATTAAAAGATAAGTTTATGGGGCCAGTGCCATGACGTAGTAGGTTAAGCATCCGCCTGTGGTGCTAACATCCCATATAAGTGCTGGTTCAGGTCCCAGCTGCACCTCTTCCACTCCAGCTCCCTGCTGATGGCCTGTGAAAGCAGTGAAAGATGGTCCAAGTTCTTGTTCCCGTGCACCCATGTGAGAGAGCTGGAAGAAGTTCCTGGCTCCTGGCTTCGGATTGGCTCAGCTTCGGCTGTTGTGGCCATTTTGGGAGTATACCAGTGGATGAAAGACCTCTCTCTCTGTCTCTCCTCTCCTCCAAAATACACAAATAAATCTTTTTTTTAAAAAAAGATAATTTTGGAGCAAGCAATTATGAAATCCCAAAAGTTTTTTCAGAACAAACATTTTCCATGAACTTTTTGAAAACACCATGGGTGTGCGAGTTTCAGGACACTTGCATCAAAATAAACTTATCTTTTAATTCCATTTTGTATGAACTCTTTTGAAGTTCTTTCACATTCCATACAGCCAGGATAGACCTCTGTGGTCCCTACAAGGTCTAACACTTATGTTTCTAAGTGTACAAACGTATCACTATCAAAGAGATTTCGCTGACTTGGACTCGATAACGGATCAGGCCTTGGTGAGTAACTAGTGGATTTAGAGAAAGGAAAACAAAAAAGAGCATCTTTCTAGTCGGCAGATCCATTTTCTCACTGTGTGAAGCATAAAACACACAAAACCATGACCACTTACAGCAACTGGGAGAGTTTGCAGACCGCGAAAGCTAATCCTCTCACGTGGAATATAAGCTTGGACACACAGACATTTATAACCTTTTATCTTGACTGAAAAGTCTTCAGTGTTTTCAAATGGTTCTGGGCTGTCTGAGGCTGAACCAGGGCCTTAGGAGAAATTTAGCAGCTCCTCTAACACGCATCTTAGCGGGGTGGGGAGTCTGCGCGAGTCAGTGGGGGAGGCCTTGGGAACATGGCATGCATATTTATAAGTGAAAATGTATTAGAAGAGCTTAAAGAAGCTTTATCCCCAACCCTCCACGAGACAAAAGAAATGTCCAAGGGAGACAGCTGACTAGAATTTTCTAAGCTTCTGATATTTTTAAATCTATTATTTTTAAATGGCACCTTTCCTCCCAGCATATGAATGGAAAATTTCAAATATCCACTGCCCCATCCCCTTCCTTTATCAGCTGTTCTCTTAGGAACCCTATTGGGGAACTTTCTTTTGAGTTTATCAGACTTGACTCTCCAAAGGGAAGTCAACAAAGCCGGGATGTTCCAGAAATGCATATGCTGTCATTAAAATAGCTATCCGTTCTCCCAGAGAGCCTTCCATAAAAGCATTTTAATTCTCTAACCAAAATGTAGTTCAGCCTTTATTCCGCAAAGCCAATTTGTTTATGTTTCCAAGTTCAATCACAATCTATTTGTAAAGCCTATTTAGAATCAGAGTCACATAGCCAGAAATGATCATGCTCTAATTTCCTTATTAGAGAGATTCTTGTTGCAGCTGGCAGCTTGATTTGACTGCTCCCAGGGTCTGGAGCCACACGTTCCTAACCTTGTTTCCCAGTTTTGTTCTTCATTTCTTTTGCTTCTCCACACCATACAAATATCAAGCCAGCGAGGAACAATTCCTGACATTGCTGCTAAGATGGAAGTGAACTAAGAGACTGCCACCTTTTTGTCTGTCAAGAAAGCAACAAAATTGGGCTACTCACAATATCTGCGGAGAGAAGGGAAGGAAATGTTCACAAAACTCACCATGACAGAAAGATGCGTCCAGATTCAGATGAAACATTGCATTATTTCAAAGGACTTGCAGGAATGATGTTTTCTGGGTAATTGCATAAGAATTAAAGCAGAAAATATCAATGCAGGAGTCAAGAGAACTAATTTTATCTAATTTTTCTTACAAGCTTTTTTTGTAAACAGTCAGTCTTTCTGATACAAGGTAGGTCTTTTCAACATAATTTGGAAATTCTCCAATGATGCACGCTTTTGCAGTATCTCAATATATGCATGTTAGTCTTACTCATCCTTTAAGAAGTGGTTTAAGTGATATTTTAAGAACCTTTTCCTAATGTCTCACCATTTTCCTGATGTAACATGGTCATTTGTTTCATACAGTATCACAGATTTCACTAGTCTAAGCAAGGGATGCTATGAAAACTGCAAAGATGCTCTCATTTTGTCTTAATGGTAGTTAAAGTAATATTATATCACAAGGGTCATTTCTATAATAGATTTTTCAACTGCCTACCATCTCTCTGAAATTAAAGTGGATTGAGAGACAACATAGTGCACTAATAAGTGAGGGTCAAATACACATGTAACACTAGTCACTTAACACAAAGCTTATTCTCCAGAAGAGATTGGGGTACAGAGAATCAAGCAACATGATGTGTTGTAGATCTCAGAATTGGAGGTTTAACACGCATTGGACAATTCTTCAGCTCCTTAAGGCTGCATAATGGTTTCTGTGAATATCCAACCTAGTACAGTCTCTCCACTCATACTGCCCAGTATCTTTGGGATTCCTGTTACACACTTACCCTTTCCCCTTTCAATTCATCATTCTGTTGAAATATCACTTCTTCTATGAATACCTTTAAGATGCTCATTACTAATCACCAACCAATGTTTATTCATTCACTCCTTTTTTTTTCTTATCAATTTATTCAAGGTATAATTTAAATTAACTGCCCAGGCTTCCAGCCATCAGGAATGACTGTATGACCCAGTTTTGATCAGATAGATGTAGAATTTACCATGGAGCATATGGAGACACTTCACTGGGCATGCTCTGTGGTCCTTTAATCTTGATCCCTGCCTTTTCCTTCTTCTTGTTTGCGACATAGACATAGCATTTGGGGTGATGAAACAGCAAAACTAGAGAGACCTAGGCCCTCAATGGCACTGCTGATTCACTATAGTTGTCTTGCACTGTCTGGCTCTGATCTTCTGTGACACAATGGTGTAAAAATTCCTGACTGACACAGTTTTCTTAACCAATGGAAAGGTTCAAAGGAAATTATTTATCTGGAATGTTCCCAATAGCTATTTCATACACACACACACACACACACAGAGTGGAGGTCTGGAAAGTTCGTGGAAAATGCACATTATGAAAAAGCCATGTGTGAATTTCAAAATGGTTTTGCGCCAAACTAAAGTTATCTTTCAATTCACTTTTCCATGAACTCTTTGAAGTAGTCTCCAGTACAAGTGTTGGCCCAGCATTTATGGAGGCTGAGAAGCCCCAAGACCTGCAATTAGAAGGCTGAAGACTCAGGAGAGCCCATTGTGTACTTCCAATCTGAGTTCAAAGATCTGAGAGCCAGGAGAGCTTACTGTGCGCAATCTAGTCTGAAAACAGAAAAACAGCAATACTCCAGCTTAAGTGGTCACAGTTCAAATGTTAAACTTACCCAGAAGCACCTTCACAGACTGCTGTTGTTTAAATATTCGTTGCTTCCCAACTGCAGAGTTTGGTTCGCAAAGTCTTAGGTTAATGGTATTCAGAGAGTAGAAACTTAATCCAATCATGATGTTTGGAAGCAGTGACAACACTTCCAGGAAATTATTAGATTAGGTTAAATAATCAGGATAGGGCCCCATGATTAAAGCCTGGTGGCTTTATAAGAAACGTAAACAGATTGATATGCGTGCTCCCTGTTTCTTGATACATGATTCTCATGATCCAAAATGAATTCCTTTTTTAAAAGGTTTATTTATTTATTAGAGAGGTGCAGTTACAGAAAGAGGAAGAGAC